>NW_012114799.1:2028518-2090741 GCF_000951035.1 Colobus angolensis palliatus
TCAGTTCCCCTGGCTAGGAAAAGGGATTCCGTTCCCCCTCGCGCTTCCCAGGTGAGGCTATGCCTCGCCCTGCTTCAGCTCTCGCTGGTCAGGCTGCAGCAGCTGACCAGCACCGATTGTCCGGCACTCCCTAGTGAAATGACCCCAGTACCTCAGTTGAAAATGCAGAAATCACCAGTCTTCTGTGTCGCTCGCGCTGGGAGATGGAGACTGGAGCTGTTCCTATTCAGCCATCTTGCTCCACCTCAGTTTCTTGAATTCTTGAAGGCAGGGTAGAGAGGGTCCCTTTCAAGTTGGTTCCAGGAACTGAGATGTGACAAGAGTTGAGAGGAGCCAGAGGGGCCAAGAACCCCGCTGCTGGACAACCAGATGTCTGGGGGATGGGCGACTATTGCCCTATCCTGGGAGCACTGCAGCTTTAGCAGAAGCAGGATGTGCCCACACCCGTGTACTCCAGCTGCAGCCTAGCCTCTGTAGGAAGTCAACGCCTGGCACTAGGTCCTGAACTATTTGGAAGTGTGTTCCTCCCCTCTGCCAAAGCGGGAAGGACCTGGGAGATTGTAGGGAGCTCTGCCCACTCGCTAGTGGGAAACAGAGCCACTTGGACAGGAAGTCAGAGGCAAATAGGAGTGGGTGTTGCAAAGAATGTGGATGGCCACACACATTTTGGGAGGGAGCCTAGCACCAAGTACTAGGATGAAGATGGCAAGTGCCAGTGTTTGCCCACGTGTGCACAGTATCAGCTCATAGAAGCTTTGGGAAGTGAAGAGCTTAGCGATCCGCAGCCAAGGAGATGAGAGTCTGAGTGTGGGTGTCATAAAGTTCCACTTTAAGAGGGGATTGTATTACTGGGGGAGGAATGTGCCTGAGTGGGGCTTGCAGCTGTGCAAACAGTCTGGGGCCCCTCCCTCCTCCAGCAAGGGGACTACTAGCTTCAACTTTACCTCCATCTGTGAGGCCAACCCAGATTAGCTGATGGGATGTATGTTTGGCCTTGACTGTTGCTAATTGATACATTTTGTTCACAGACAACACAGAGGTGTTTAATATGGAGTTTAGAGTACTAGAAACTAATTGGAATTTGGGAGTGAATTAGATGTGTACCTTTTTTTAAATCCTAAAACTTAGCTTGTTTTTCAGAAAGGTATTTCAACACATATTTTTTCTTCTTCCTATTAGATTTTCATTCATACGTGTGCCAAGTCACACAGCCCTAAGGTGCCGAGACAGTTAACAGTCTACCTTTGCCTTTACTTTCCTCAGATTAGAGGAGAAGGGAGAGGATTTGCTTTTTTGGTCTTCTTAGCAAAACTTTGGCTCTGCCTTTAGAAAGTCAGTGAACAGAATGAAAATGGGAGAGCCTTTTATTGTTTCATCCAGAAAGAGCATCAAAGACAACGGATACAGGGTGAGACCATGAAGCATGGCAAAAGAAGGCAGCAAAACCTGGAAGCTGGTGTTGCCTGTCAAAGAGGGCCACCATCTTGTTTTGGGGAATCCTAGCATTTCCTTCTCTCAAAACTTCTAAGACCCTAAACTAGACCCCACTTTTGTGTTTAGCTTACCATCTCTGGGCTATCCTGGCTTACCTTTTTCCTTCCCAAGCCCCTTCTACTGAGGGGCTGAGGGCTGATGCTAAATAGAAAGGGGAAGAGTTAATGAAGCAAATGTCCTCAACTTTAAAGTTGAACAACCCTTCCCCATTCTCATATCCTTTCATCCCCTCTCTCATGCAAATTCCATCTCTTTCACAGCCTGCTGGAAGGATAATGCATTTTCTCTTGCCCATCTACTCTTTTTTTGTTTGTTTGTTTTTTGTTTTTTAATGTTTCTTCCGTCAACAGGAGAGCATTTCTCACTTAGCCTAAAATGTGAATGGTTGATAGCTCTGCCCTAGAAGTCTTGGAACAGAAAGACAGATGTTTAGAAATTAATCTCACCTTCCCTTAACGTTGACATTCCTACAGCTGCTTCTGTTTTATACAGCAGTGATATTGGAATTAATCGAGAGAGTTGCAAAGGGGAATATTTGCTGGACTCCGTTGTACCAAACTAGCCTTATGATTTACTTCTGTGACATGTAAAGGACATGTTTGTCTTTTTGATGCAGATTTAAATTGTTTTTTTGTTTGTTTTGTTTTTTGAGACAAGTTCTCCCTCTGTGATAGCTAATATTGAGTGTCAACTTGATTGGATTGAAGGATGCAAAGTATTGCTCCTGGGTGTGTCTGTGAGGCTGTTGCCAAAGGAGATTAACATTTGAGTCAGTGGACTGGGAGACGCAGAGCCACCCTCAATCTAGGTGGGCACCGTCTAATCAGCTGCCAGCCTGGCTAGAATAAAGCAGGCAGAAGAAGGTGGAAGGGGTGAACTTGCTGAGTCTTCTGACCCCCAGCTTTCTCCTGTGCTGGATGCTTCTTGCCCTTGAACATCAGACCCCAAGTTCTTCATCTTTTGGACTCCTGGACTTACACCAGTGGTTTGCCAGGGGTCTCAGGCCTTCATTCACAGACTGAAGGCTGCTCTGTCGGCTTCCCTACTTTTGAGGTTTTGGGACTCATACTGATCCACTACTTGCTTTCTTGCTCCTCAACTCGCAGACAGCCTATTGTGGGACTTTACCTTGTGATCGTGTGAGTCAGCTCTCCGTAATAAATCCCTTTCATATATACACACATCCTATTAGTTGTGGCCCTCTAGAGAACCCTAATACATCCTCTGTTGCCCAGGCTGGAGTGCAGCGGTGTGATCGTAGCTCACTGCAGCCTCGACCTCCTGGGCTCAAGCAGTCTTCCCACCTCAACCTCCTGAGTAGCTGAGATTACAGGCATGCGCCACCACACCCAGTTAATTTTTAAAAATCTTCTGTAGAGAGAGGGTCTCACTGTATTCCCCAGGCTGGTCTCAAACTTCTGGCCTCGAGTGATCATCCCACCTTGGTCTTTCAAAGCTCTGGGATTACAGGTATGAGCCACGGCATCCAGTCTTAAATTGCCTTAAATCGCCTTAAATCATAGAGCATAGCAAACCAAAGACACTTTTATAGAATGAATGGAGTAAACCACAACTCTTACATGTTTTCCTTGTGGCTCTCAAACTCTCTAAAATGGACGTTAAATCATCTGGGAGGCTTGTTAAACCAAAGATGGCTAGGGTCCAGGATTTTGCGTTTCTAGCAAGTTCCTAGGTTTTGCTGATGCTGTGATCAGAAGATGACACTTTGAGAACTAGAGCATGAAAAAGGCTATGGAGTCTCCATGCTGATTTCTTTTCCCATGAAGTGCTTTGTTCTCTTGAGTGTATCTGAAAATATTCCCAGAGGACTATCTTTTTCTTTATGTGAGAAATAATTTAGGCACCAAACTGAACATTAGCATGGCCAACTTTGCAGTTTCTCTCCAGAATGTGGCTGCTTGGGCCTGCCTGCTTGGAGACCTGGCTGGCAAATGGACCCTACTAGCAGGAGGGCTTCTAGAGACTTAAGGAAGCGATGGTGTACTTGTTCCCTTCCCAGTCATTGATAGGATTTCCTGGGAATTCCTGGCATTTTCTTCCTTGTCATGCTCAAAGCAACTTTATCTGGCACCAGCTTAAGGGAAGGTGGGTTCAGCAGGAGGAGAATGAGGATTTGGTCCCTGCCAAAGGTTCTGGAGTGGGATTTTTAAAAGATAATTGGTTGCTTTCAGAGTATATTCTTCATGCTTCACTCTTTTAGTGGCCAGTGAGAAAATACAAAGCTCAAACCACCTTAACTAGAAGAAAAAAAAAAATGCACTGGCTCAGGTAACTGGAAAGGTCAGAGGAAGCCTAGCTAGCTTCAGGCACAGCTGGAGCCAAAATCTCTGAAACCATTTTCAAAGGAGACCTCTCTGTACTTCCCAGATCGATTTCTGTCCATATTGGCACTACACCTACTATTTGAATGTCCACTGTGAGTGAAGAATTGTTATGGGTGCTAGGAAGACAGGTTCCACATACCAAAAGAAACCTGAAAGAAACAGGAAAGAAAATGCTTTCCCTTTTTTATGCTTGTTCCTTTATCATAGGTGCTTTTACCTCCGAATTCCTGACTGTTCAATGCCTGTAAATGTTTCATCGCCCACAACCACGAAACCTTCCCAGATTTCCCAGTTAGTAAGGTCTCTGTGTCTGAACACCACCAGTGGTTTACTTGTGAGAGACGGTGGAGTTTAACAGCTGAGTGTCTCTGTTCTGCTGGGCACCGCCTGGCACTTGCTAGCTGTCTGGCTTCGAGCAATCACTTCATCTCTCTGTACCTTAGTTTTCTCATCATAAAATGAAGAGAATACGTTTCCACCTTCCAGAGTTGCTGTGAGAGTAACAAAACCATGGATGTAAAAGTGCTAAGGTGGTGTCCGTCACAGAGAAGGTCCTCAACAAATGCTTCATTTTGTTAATTTTTCCTCTGTGCCATTCCCCGTTTTGTACGTTGTATTATTGTTTCTGGTAAAAATAACCTCATTGCCCCATTTTTGCAGGCCAGGCCCCCTTGGCTACAGAAATGTCCCGGCTCGCAACTTGTAGAAGATGTTGACACTGTGACGTCTTACAGCCTCTCCTGATCACCAGCTATACCATGACTCCAACGTGGCTCAGAGGACAGCTTGTTGATGGATACTGCCAGCTTGTACCTCATATTTTCCTTGTTTTCCACCACCTCTAATTTCTTTCCACAGTAACCAGCAGCTCATGGTGAACAGCTTTAGTGGAGTGCTAGCATTTACTGTCAACCATTAAGGTATTAAAACCCTGAGGAGTCCGACCATCCGTCTTCTTGGCACTGGTAGATTTTTTAAATGCTTCCAAATTCTCATACCCATATGTCAAAACACAGATTTTTATATTACACTTCACGTTTGATTACAAGAAAGGCAAATTCTTTTTTTTTTTTTGAGATAGAGTCTCGCTCTGTGGCCCAGGCTGGAGTGCAGTGGTGTAGTCTCCCCTCACTACAAGCTCCGCCTCCCAGGTTCACACCATTCTCCTGCCTCAGCCTCCCGAGTAGCTGGGACTACAGGAACCCGCCACCATGCCCAGCTAACTTTTTGTATTTTTAGTAGAAACGGGGTTTCACCGTGTTAGCCAGGATGGTCCCCATCTGCTGACCTCGTGATCCGCCCATCTCGGCTTCCCAAAGTGCTGGGATTACAGGTGTGAGCCACTGAGCCCGCCCCAAGAAAGACAAATTCTTATGCCTCCTCAAGAATTTATCCTCAAATCCTGGTTTGAGAAACACTATCTTTAAAAAAACAACAAAAAAAACTTACTCTGTGGAAATATTTGACTTCCTGATTATTGATGTTAAAGAGAAATTTTCCTTTTTTTTTTTTTGAGACGGAGTCTTGCTCTGCCGCCCAGGCTAGAGTGCAGTGAAGCAGTCCCGGCTCACTCTGCCTCCTGGGTTCAGGCGACTCTCCTGCCTTAGCCTCCCAAGTAGCTGGGATTACAGGCACCCGCCACCATACTCAGCTAAATTTGTATTTTTAGTAGAGATGGGGTTTCACCATGTTGGCCAGGATGGTCTTGGACTCACGACCTCAGGTGATCCACCCACCTCGGCCTCCCAAAGTGCTGGGATTACAGGCATGAGCCACGGCGCCCAGCCGAGAAATTTTCTTATTATAATTAGTAAAGGACAGAAATGTTAAGATTATCTTTGAAATGAAAACATAAAGTAGTTCTCTATCAGGAGGACTGATAGAGATACACACTCTCACTAAGACAAAATACATATAGTGGTGAAGACAATTCGAAAGCATTTGCTGGGAAACACAAAATAAATGGAAGCAGGCAATTATCGAATGAAAGGGACAGTTAAGGATTCAGAATGGACTTGACCTGGATGTCCTTTTTGAGAACTCAAAAAAAAAAAAAAGCAAGGAACTGAATTGGGAGCCTTCCATCATCAGCACCATTCACTACAACTTTGTGCGAATACTGGATTTCTGGATGGTGAATTTTAAGCCTGTATGACACATACATTTATTATGTATGTATATTTTCTATCTCTTCAACTAGACAAAATTTTCAAGGACAGGTTTCTGCATCTTGTTCAAACCAAACAAGGCTCTTCCTTTAATTTTGTGTAGGTGATAAATTGAGATTGTTGATTTTGAAGCGACATCAACATCTCATAGAGTCCTAGGATCTTTTCAGATTACGTGTTTTCAGATAGAGCTTGAGGTGCAAAGATGGAAAGACAGAGAAATGAGACATATGTAAGGGATTTGGCAGAAGGAATGAATTAGTGCTGGAGTCTGCTTTGAAGGATCATATCTAGGAATAAGGAAGAATGTATTTACTTATGGAGAAGGAGCAGTATAAACATTGTGCTTCACAGACAGTAATTTTTCCTCTAAATTACTTAAAAGACTAAACCTTCCTTAAAGTCAGGCAGTACGGAGGATGGGCAGCAGGCAATTCATCATTTCCTCCCCTTTCTTCTAGGTCAGTGGGATGCAGTATTTGTCGGGCATGTGGTGTGTTGGGAACCTGCGGCCCATAGTGCAGTGTGGCTTCTGCCTATGTCCTGAGGAGCCTCCAAAACAACTCTCGCCAATGTCCCAGTAAGCTCCTAAGGCAGGATTCTAGGATTCACTTTTAAGGCTTTAACCCAGGAGTTGGCAACCTTCTTCTGTAATGGGCCAGATAGTGAATATCCTTGGTTTGTGGCCATGTGGTCTCTGTCGTGACTCCTCAGTGTTGCTGCGGTAGCTCGAAAGCAGCTGCAGAGGATATGTAAATGAAGAAGCATGGCTGTGTTCCCATGAGATGGCACGCATGGACGCTGAAATTCAAATTTCGTATGCTTTTCAAGTTAGAAAATATTATCCTTCTCTATTTTTTTTCAGTCACTTAAAAATGTAAAGACCATTCTTCGCTGGGGGCCATACAAAAACATGTGGCCTGTGGTAGGCTGGACTTGACCAGCAGGCCATAGTTTACTGATCCCTGATTGACTGATTTGAGACAGAGTCTCTATCTGTCACCCAGGCTGGAGTGCAGTTTCACGACCTTGGCTTACTGCAACCCCCACCTCTGGGTTCAAACAATTCTTCCTCAGCCTCCTGAGTAGTTGGGATTACAGACGTGCACAACCATGTCCAGCTAATTTTTGTATTTTTAGTAGAGACTGGGTTTCACTATGTTGAACAGGCTGATCTTGAACTCCTGGGCTCAAGTGATCTGCCCACCATGGCCTCCCAAAGTGTTGGGATTATAGGTGTGAGCCACCATGCCCGGCCCGTGATCCCTGATTTAGACACCCCCTAGCTGCTGGTAATGTACAGTCAACACTGAGAATCCCTAGGATAGATCTGGAGTTTCTCGAGCCCTAGGCCTAAGTTATCTTTGCATCCCCACACGGTAGCTGGGTGGTTGATCAAGGTTGAATGGATTAATCTTTATAGGTACCCTGCATCCCCGTGCCATGTCAATATTATTGACGTGATTAATAATCCAAGATTACCAGGGAGCAGGGCAGGTTATGACTGGTAAAGAGGAGACACCAAGCAGCAGCCGGTGCTGGAGGGTTCACGGGAGGCAGAGGTTTGGGAGGGGCTGTAGTGGCCACAGGGGACTCCACTCAGACCTCGCTTCAAGAGAACCTGCTGCGAGGAGGGTAGCTGGTGGACAGTCATTAGCTGCTGCACCTTTGGATCCGCCAGGGTTCACACAGAGGCCACGCTTTCCCGGGCTGTTCCCAGCTAATACTAAGCATGGCAGGGGCCAAGAGCCGGGTCATTTCTGCCCACTGCAAGACCTTCTGCTGGGCCGTCTCCACCCTGGGGCTCTGCACCAGCCTGGCTGAGGCTTTCTCAGAGCTGCACTACTGCAGTGTGAGGCTCCTTCCACCCCTTTCTTCCTTCCCTCTCTCGGTTCACAGCTGCCAGACCTGCATTGTGGTCTGAAGCCATTCCCCAGGTACACCAGCTCCCTCTCCTCTTTATCCTTCACAGGGATTTCTTCCAGTCAATCTCTTCTTGGAGGACTTGGACTGACACAGGGACACTTAGGGGGAAGACTGGGAAAAGCAGACAGATCTCACTTTGTTGGAGTTTCTTTTTTTATTTTCCTTATTCCTCTGAAGATAGAATGAACAGGGTTAGCAATAGCCATTCTAATGTTAATGGAATTGTTTTCATTATCATTATTTTTATTATTATTTTATTTTCAGGCAAGGTGGAGTGTGGTGGCATGATCATGGCTCACTGCAGCCTTGAACTCATGGGCTCAAGAAATTCTCCCACCTCAGCCTCTCAAGTAGCTGGGACTACAGGCATATGCCACAATCCCTGCTAATTTTTTTTTTTTTTTTTTTTTTTTACAGACCGGGTCTTACTACATTGCCCAGGCTGGTCTCAAACTCTTAGGCTGAAGCAATTCTTCTGCCTCAGCCTCCCAAAATGCTGGGATTACAGGCATGCGCCACTGTGCCCAGCTTATTCTGATTTTAATGGAATTGATGAAAGAATTGCAGTCCAGTGTGAAACTTCCTCCTGTGCTCACAGGTATTCTCGACTTGAGACTGGCAATTCCTTAGGGAAATTTTACATTGTGCTGATAGCGTCCAGTAAAAATGAATCCTTCTTTCACTTGTTTGTGGTAATGGTTGCGCAGTTGCCATATCACTGAGACATTTGAGAGGCCTTCAGGCAGGAGGCCTGGGAGCTACATTGGGTTTGACAATCTGAAGACTGACTCCAGCCTGGGTTGGTCACCAAGGGGTGAGGAACCAGATGAGCTAGGCTGCGTGGAATGTCCCCAGGTTTTGTCTGTCTTCATTATCATTCTGTAGAATCTATTTGAGAATAGATATTCAAGTTCATTCCTGGGGAAGAATAATGCATAGAAACCAGATAAAAGCATCAAGGCTCCCTGCCGAGTGCCTGAGGTCTGGCACAATCCTGCCACCCTCAGAAATGATGAAAGGGAAACTACAGGCCTGAGAGATGACAGATGCCACAGCTCAGTTCCTCCCCTTCCCAGGCTCATTTACCTGGATGCAGAGTCACGGGCTGTGTCCAGCTTCTGCAGTGGGGTGAGGACCTCTAGTATTGTTCTTATCAGGTCAGACTTTGGGCTGGGTGGAGTTTGCAGATGCCATCATTAAGGGACTCTTTAAGTTGGCTAGGGTGACAGAAGCTGACGGGATCTGGCATGCAGCTGCTGGGACTGATGAGCCAGAGGGGTCTAGGGGATACAAGCAGCTCCCGGCTTATGTGATGCACATCGGTAGAAACCCCAGGAGATGAGAGCCTCTTCTCTGACGGTTTCAGGCCAAATCCTTGGAAGGGCATTGATTGACTGGATCTGAATCACGTGCCCACATTTGGTCAAAGGAGGCTCATGTGAAAGGAGCTCTGTAGCAAAAAAGAGGGGGTGATGTTTCCAGAAGACGATGAGCTAGGCTGAGTGGAATGTCCCTTACCCCCACCACAGGGGACACAAAAGCTACCACTCTCCTCTGCATGTGACAGGAAGCAGGTCAGAGGCCAGGCCTTCAGAGGAGATCCGAAAGCACACCAATATGAAAAGCAGTAGTCCAGAGTTCAGGAAAATAGCCAGGAATGAGACCTGTGGGAACAGGACTGAAGAAGGATGGCCAATATAAAAGTAATAACAGTGAGCACATGCTGAATGCTGTATCAGCTAGGACACTTTCACCTACAAATAAGGAGAAATCTTACTCAACACGTTTAAACAATGAAAAGGCTGAAGGTAGAGGCCTCTGGGATGCTTAAGACAGCAGCTTGATGGTCTTCAAGACCCTGGGTCTCTCCACCCTCCCACTTTCTCTTCTTATCATTTTTATCTTCCTCTTTAGGTGAGGCTCCCTCACAGTCCTACAATGGTTAAGTGTCTAAGTGTTACCGCCTTGTATAATGAAATACTAGTGCTTCCCTTCCTTGAGTAACCCTCCCCTGACCTTTTTCTATTTATGGTATAATATGCATAACATAGCATTTACCCTCTTAAGCATTTTAAAATGTACAGTTCAGCAGAATTAAGTACCTTCACATTGTCGTGCAATCATCGTCGCCATCCATCTGTGAACACTCTGAATTTTTGAGAAACAAAAACATTCAAACCATAGCCCACCCACTCTCCCACAGGCACTGGCATTCACCATTCAGCTCTCTGCCTCTACAAATTTGAGTATTCCAGGTGCCTCATATACGTGGAATAATATAGTATTTGTCCTTTTGTGACTGGCTTATTTCCCGTAGCATAATGTCCTCAAGGTTCATCCATGTTGTAGCATATGTCAAAATTTCCTTCCTTTTGAAGGCTGACTCACATCCCACTGTATGTATACACCACATTTTGTTTATCCACTCATCCCTTAAAGGACACTTGAGTTGCTCCTACCTTTTCACTATTGTGAATAGTGCAGCTATGACAAATATCTCTTGGAAACCCTGCTTTTCTTTCTTTCTTTCTTTTTTTTTTTTTTTTTGAGACATGGTCTCACTCTGTCGCCCAGGCTGGAGTGCAGTGGTGCGATCTCGGCTCACGCCATTTTCCTGCCTCAGCCTCCCGAGTAGCTGGTACTACAGATGCCCGCCATCACGCCTAGCTAATTTTTTGTATATTTTAGTAGAGACGGGGTTTCACCATGTTAGCCAGGATGGTCTCGATCTCCTGACCTCGTGATCCACCCGTCTTGGCCTCCCAAAGTGTTTGGATTACAGGTGTGAGCCACTGCGCCTGGCTGAGACCCTGCTTTTAATTCTTTTGGGGATATACCCAGAAGTGCAATTGGTGGATTGTACAATTACTTTATTTTATTTTTTGGTCTTTTTTAAACCTGAAAACATCTTTCTAGAAGGTTTATCAAACAGTTTTCCCCTTCCACTTCTTTGTCCAGATTGCATCATATGGCTATTCTTAATCAGTCATTGGCAGAGGAAGCAGAAATAGAACTGCTATGATTGGCTTAATCGTGTGGTCAAGGGTGGTGGCTTCCAGAGTAAAATTGGGATTCTACCAGGAAGAAAGAAGGGAAGAGGCATGCCTGTATGGCAGGCTGCTAGGCTCTTATCCAGCAACTACTCCTGTCCCTTTCTTACCTACTGACTGGGGCTGCTACCCATGAGAGACACATAGCCATGTGACCCAATTCTGACATGAAGTAGGTGACCAACTCAGGTTTGCCTGGGACTTTCTTGGATTTAGTACTGTAAGTCCTGTGTCCCGGAATGCTGTGGGGGAAAATTCTTCTATTTGATTATAAAAGAGAGACATGTGAGGGGAGTTCTTCTTAACCCCACTTCCTCCCTGGCTTAGGCAAGTTTGTGTGAGGTCATGATGCCTGGATCTCTGGCAGCCATTTTGCTATTACGAGGTGATAAGTTTAAGGATAAAAGTCAAGCTCCTTAGTTTAATTAGATCCCATTTGTCAATTTTGGCGTTTGTTGCAATTGCTTTTGTCATTTTCATCATGAAGTCTTTGCCCGTGGCTGTGTCCTGAGTGGTATTACCTAGGTTTTCTTCTAGGGTTTTTATGGTTTTGGGTTTTACATTTAAGCCTTTACTCCATCTTAAGTTAAGTTTTGTATAAGATGTAAGAAAGGGGTCCAGTTTCAGTTTTCTGCATATGGCTAGCCAGTTTTCCCAGCACCATATATTGAATAGGAGATCTTTCCCTATTGTTTGTTTTTGTCCAGTTTGTCAAAAACCAGATGGTTGTAGATGTACGGTGTTATTTCTGAGGTTTCTGTTCTGTTCCATTGGTCTATATGTCTGTTTTGGTACCAGTACCATGCTGTTTTGGTTACTATAGCTTTGTAATATAGTTTAAAGTCAGGTAGCATGATGCCTCCAGCTTTGTTCTCTTTGCTTAGGATTGTCTTGGCTATGTGGGCTCTTTTTTGCTGAATGTTTCTCCATTTGTTTGTGTCCACTTTTATTTCCTTGAACTGTGGTTTGTAGTTCTCCTTGAAGAGGTCCTTCACATCCCTTGTTATTGTATTCCTAGGTATTTTATTCTCTTTGTAACAATTGTGAATGGCAGTTCATTCATGATTTGGCTCTCTGCTTGTCTATTGTTGATGTATAGGAATGCTTGTGATTTTTGCACGTTGATTTTGTATCCTGAGACTTTGCCAAAGTTGCTTATCAGATTAAGGAATTTTTGAGCTGAGATGATGGGGTTTTCTAAATATAGAATCATGTCTTCTGCAAACAGAGACAATTTGACTTCCTTCCTTCCTATTTGAATACATTTTATTTCTTTCTCTTGCCTAATTGCCCTGGTCAGGACTTCCAGTACTATATCGAATAGGTGTGGTGAGAGAGGACATTCTTATGTTGTGTTGGTTTTCAAAGTGAATGCTTCCAGCTTTTGCCCATTCAATAGGACATTAGCTGTGGGTTTGTCATAAATAGCTCTTACTATTTTGAGATATGTTCCATCAATACCTAGTTTATTGTGAGTTTTTAACATTTAAGGATGTTGAATTTTATCAAAGGCCTTTTCTGCATCTATTAAGATAATCATGTGGTTTTTGTCTTTGGTTTTGTTTATGTGATGGATTATGTTTATTGATTTGTGTATGTTGAACTAGCCTTGCATCCCAGGGATGAAGCCGACTTGATTGTGGTGGATAAGTTTTTTGATGTGCTGCTGGATTCAGTTTGACAGTATTTTACTGAGGATTTTCACATCGAGGGACAGCCAAGTGCTTCATTAAACAGGTCCTGTTCACTGAGATCCCCCAATAGGGATCATCAGACACCCTAGATAGGCATCAGGTTGGTGCCTGTCAAGGTCAGAGATCTCAGAAGGAGAAGACACCCATCTTTGCTGTTCTCCAGCCTCCCTGAATGACATCTCCAGGTGCAGGAGTAAACCAGATGAATAGCCCCTGAAGTGAACCCCTAGCAAACCACAGCAGCCTTACAGAAGAGGGACCTGACCATTGAAAGAAAAACAAACAAACAAACAGAAAGCAACAACAATTGCTTCAAGACCCATCGGTGTGCTGTATATGGAAGACCCATCTCACACGCAAAGACACACTTAGGCTCAAAATAAAGGGATGGAGAAAAATTTACCAAGCAAATGGAAAGCAAAAACAAAACGAAACAAAACAAAACAAAACTAGGGGTTACAATCCTAGTCTCTGACAAAACAGACTTTAAACCAACAAAGATCCAAAAAGACAAAGAAGGGCATTATATAATGGTAAAGGGATTAATTCAACAAGAAGAGGTTGCTATCTTAAATATATATGTACGCAATACAGGAGTACCCAGATTAACCAGACAAGGTTTTAGATACCTACAAAGACCTCCCACAAAATAATAGTGGGAGACTTTAGCACCCCATTGTCAATATTAGATCAATGAGACAGAAAATTAACAAAGATATTCAGGACTTGAACACAGCTCTGGATCAAGTGGACCTAATAGACATCTACAGAACTCTCCACCCCAAATCAACAGAACATACATTCTTCTCAGCACCACATCGCACTTATTCTAAAATTTACCACATAATTGGAAGTAAAACACTCCTCAGCAAATGCAAAAGAACAGAAATCATAACAGTCTCTTGGACGACAGTGCAATCAAATTAGAACTCAGGATTAAGAAACTCACTCAAAACCACACAACTACATGGAAATTGAACAGCCTGCTCCTGAATGACTCCTGGGTAAATAATGAAATTAAGGCAGAAATCAAGAAGCTCTGCATCCAAAAAACATATGAAAAAATGCTCAACATCACTCATCATTACAGAAATGCAAATCAAAACCACAATGAGATACCATCTCATGCTAGTCAGAATGACGATTATTAAAAAGTCAAGAAACAATAGATGCTGGTGAGGTTGTGGAGAAAAAGGAATGCTTTTATACTGTAGATGGGAGTGAAAATTAGTTCAACCATTGTAGAAGACGGTGTGGCAATTCCTCAAGGATCTTGAATCAGAAATACCATTTGACCCAGCAATCCCATTACTGGGTATATACCCGAAGGATTATAAATCATTCTACTATAAAGACACATGCACACATATGCTTATTGCAGCACTATTTACAATAGCAAAGACTTGGAACCAACCCAAATGCCCATCAATGATAGACTGGATAATGCAAATGTGGTACATATACACCATGGAATACTATGCAGTCATGAAAAGGAATGAGATTATGTCTTTTGTGTAGACATGGATGAAGCTGGAAGCCATCATCCTCAGCAAACTAACACAGGAACAGAAAACCAAACATTGCATGTTCTCACTCATAAGTGGGAGTTGAACAGTGGGAACATATGGACACAGGGAGGGGAAGAAAACACACTGGGGCCTGTCTGGGGTCGGGGGAGAGGGGAGGGAGAGGATTAGGACAAATACCTAATGCACACAGGGCTTAAAACCTAGATGATGGGTTGATAGGTGCAGCAAACCACCATGGCACATGTATACTTATGTAACAAACCTGCATGTTCTGCACATGTATCCTGGAACTTAAAGTAAAATTAAAAAAACAACCACACCCAAAAAAAGAAAGTCAAGCTTCTGAGTGGAAGATGGAAAGAACTTACGTCCTCAATACATACTTGGATGGTGGAGTCAAACTTGGGACTGTCCTTTACTCCTACCACCTCCAACTGCTGCCAGTGTTACCATGTGTCAGGAAGTAGACTTCACAGGCAGACTCTGAGGCAGGAACTCTCACTAGCTGTTTTCCAGGTAAGGAAGCTGGTGCCCAATTTGTTAAGTACTTTCCTTGAAGACACCTGGCTCGTATGAGGGAGTTGAGACTTGAACTTAGGCAGTTGGCAGGATGGAGCACAAAGCTGAGTATCGAAGGATATCTGGATGGGGTTGGCATGAGGCGAGAATAGTGTCTATTGAAAAGGAGCCATGATTTCTTCCTCAGTAGCTGGTACTGGTTGTTCTAGCGACACCAGCCATTCTCCCCACCCACACCCCTGCTCAAAGGCTCAGCTTCACTTCCAGCCCCTATGGGTGGACCCAGGGAGTCATATGTGAATCTGGCAGTCTCACCCCCACTCACAGCTGATTGGACTAAGGTCAAGTATTTAACACAAAGGGAGTGACTCAGAACTCTCTCCTAGGACTGTGGACTAAAAACGTTGAGTAAAGACTTCAGTTGCTATGAGGCCAGGAATCAGCACTTGGGGTTTTGGTGGAGAAGCATCCTTAGCTAAAGCTTGTACTTTTTCTTAAATTTGTCCTTATCAACTTTTAAGATAGATGCTCAGGGATCCCAGGGTCAGATGAAAGTGGGACAAACCTATTGCTGCCATGCCAGGATCTCCAGGTGAACCTTGAGGAGCTGGAATTCAGAGAGTCATAGCCCAGCACAGGAAAAGAGGAGTCCACAGAGTCCAGCGGTGATGCCCATATAGCTGAGAGGGGTACAGAAAGGGGAGGGCAGTGTCCAGATGACTGTCCCTCACCATCCTGGTCAGCCCCCTAGGTGTACAGGTGCACAGTTAGGAAGTCCTGGGCTCACTCCGTGTGGGGAAGTCAAGGTTTGTTTTCCGTTTTTTTTTTCTTGAAACGGTGTCTCACTCTGTCACCCAAGCTGGAGTGCCGTGGTGTGATCTTGGCTTACTAAAACCTCCACCTCCCAGGCTCACGCGATCCTCCCACCTCAGCCTCCCAAGTAGCTGGGACTACACAGGCACATGCTGCCACACCTGGCTAATTTTTGTATTTCTTGTTGAGGTTTTGCCATGTTGCCCAGGTTAGTCTCGAACTCCTGAGCTCAAGCAGTCCACCCGCCTCGGCCTCCCAAAGTACTGGGATTACAGGGTTGAGCCACTGCACCAGGCCTGGGAGCCAAGGTTCTATATCCAGATTTCTGACACAGAATTCTTATAGCTAACAAAATATTACCAACGCCATGTTAGGGGAAAGCAGAATGTTCCCTTCTCAGTAATTTATGAAGTGGTTTGGTGAGGGTGGGGGGTTCAAGGTGACCTGGCCAGAAAATTGGGCTTTTTCTAGTTTTACACATCACAAGGCAGAGCTACAGGCTGAAGTCAAAGTTAATGAAAAGCAAAACCTTAGACTGTTTCAGGGGGGCCTTTTCGAGATTGGACAACAGTGAACTGGCCTTTGTTTCCTGATAGTCACAGACCTCAGGCCTGCTTACAGAGTCTGTGCACAAATTGTCTTTGTGCTCTGTAGTTTTTCACTTAAAGAGTCAATTTTCACCTCACTTTCATGCTAAAACTTCACCTCAAAGTGAACGTGGAATGTACATTGCATATATGTTTACTCACTGCACTCATGCCTGACTTCCCTCATGAATATTCATACATTTCCTCCAAACCTGCTGAATATCTATGTAAGGCTAACCTTGCAAGGCATGAATATACCAGCTTTCCTTTCCCTTCCGTGGAGCACGTACTTCCTGTTTTCCTTGGAGTGGCGTTCCCCAATCTGCAGATGACTTCTCCCTCTGAAAATAAAGTTTTCTCCTTTCCTTCCTCCATGGGGCTTTTGTGCTTACAATCCTCAACCTCTGCCACATGTCTTCTGCTGGGTTCTCCAAAAGTAGACCTGGAATTGGGGGCTCATGTGTAAATTGTCTGTTAAGGAAGTGTTTCCCGGAGGGAGTGGAGAGGAGGAAGAAACCAGGCAGGGCTGTGATTTCAAGTGAAGTCCCCTCCTCAGCCTGATGCCATGGGGTGCTCTGGAGTGGGAATCACCCCACAGTTTAGCCCATCTCAAGGCAAAGGAGTGGCGCTTTCACACTCCCATAGCCTTAGTAGTTAGTGCACAGGCAATCACTGAAGAAGGGAACACGTGCTGGCCATTAGGAGCGAAGCATGGAGAAGCTGTGAGACACTGCTGAAGGGATTTTGTAGGCACGTAGGTGGAGGTCAACCAGAAGACAGGTGAGCCGGGATCAGAGCTACCCAGCCAACCTGCAGCTGTGTGAGAAGCGAAGGCTTTTTGGTCTGTGCTAGTGAGATTTTGTTCTTGTGTGCCATGCAGCATTATTGAAGCAGTAGCTGACAGTAAGTTATTTTGATTTTCTGGCTCCTTATGGTTTTCCAGTGCTTTGAAATGCAGCTGGACATTCTGCTCCTGGGTTCTGTGGCATACAAAGGATCCTAATTTAAAAAAACAAAACAAACATTTCCACTTCAGCTAGTTTAAGCTGTTTCCCTTTCCTGGCAAGGAAAAGATTTCCCACCTATCAGCTGTGCCGCTGCAGTCATTCAGGTTAAGATACGATTTAACGTACTCTGTGGTGTCTTCTTGGCTTAGAATATTTCTAGACAGTTTTTGAAAGAATATCCCTTGAGCTTAACCAGCCAAAGGTACACTCACCTCCTTTGAACCTTCATCCAGGATGTCAGCTTTACCTGTGGGTCCTGGCAATTAAATAACCTTTTATGAGAATCCTGTAGGGGTCCGGAGGAGCTGGGCTCTGTGTATTGATGAAAGGAACCCGGTGCCCCCTCTTCTCAGAAGCCTGAATGGCAGAAGTGTTCCCAGCCTTGAGCTAAAGCAGGGATAAATCATTCACTGTGGATTCTTTAATATAAAAGCCAATATGGGCTTCCTGGTAGAATGTGGCAGAAACAGAGCTGTCTGCCTCCAAAGGGCACCTCTCTGTGTCTTCATTCCCAAAATAGGTGCATACTTAGAAATCCTGCAATTCTTCTTTTAAAACGTCTCTAAGGTTTTTCCTTAAGATCGTCACTAGTGCCTTAAATTGTAGCATAACTGTATTTCCATGATTGCTGACACCTCATACTACCAGAATCAAGGCATAATTTCCCCTAAGGTATTAGTGAGGAGAAAAGAAATGGCCACTTTGACTTCCTGGAAGCATCCCTATTCTTTTTCTCTGGCTCGTTGCTGTTCTTTTTGTTTTAATTTTTAAGAAACATCCAGGCTTTTCTGGTAATTGCAAAGCAGGGAATTAAGTTGGTTTTAGACTTTATTAGGCTGCTTATGGGTTACAAATGTTTTGGACAATTGTTTAAATTGTAAATTCATGATCTTATTTCTTTTTCCTCTCTGTTTAATTTCTTTTTCTCTTTCTTCCTTGGTTATGGAAGTGGGAGAGTTTTCTGAACCCCGTTGCAGGACGTGTGGCTTATCTGTCTGGGCTCCATGTGCACTCAAACTCCCTTACGGGAGGGAGAGCATGCAGATGGACAGGGGCAGGAGCCTGGGTGAGTGTCCCTGGGCTCTGGCCCCACAGCAGCATCCAGGGGTGGGTACCCACAGCTCCTGAAGCCCAAGTGGACGTGTGTTACAGCACGCTCTCTTAGCTTGTCATCCATGGACAGTGTTAACCAAGTTCAGTACCCTCTTGGTACCTGGGTTGTGGTCCAGAATCCAGGAAGAATCAGGTCACACACAAACTTGAAGGATGAATGCAGGGGTTTTACTGAGGGGTGGAGGTGGCTCTCATCCATCAGCAGGATGGATGGGGAGCTGGAAGGGAGACGGAGTGGGAAGATGATCTGCCTCTGGAGTTTGGCTGTCCACCGGCCGACCTCCTCTCTGACTGTCCCCAGCCGAACTCCTCTCAGTGTTTAGATATTCCTTCTCTTCTCTCTGCTGCACCTTTCTGCCATTCATCTGTTTTTCTGTTCATCTCCTCGTCTGCTCATCTGCTCATGGAGCCTGAGGTTTGGGGGTTTATGTGGGTACAGGGTAGGGGGTGTGGCAGGCCAAAAGGCAACTTTTGGGTGCAAAAACAGGAATGCCTGTTCCCATTTAGGGTCATGGGTTTCCAAGTTTGAGGGTGGGATCTTTGCCAGGGAACCACCCTCTTCTACACTGTGTTTTCCTGTCTCCTGTCCATATCAGTTAGAGTATATGATACTTGGTCAGCAAAATTAATTAGACCATGAGTTTGAGAGGTAGCTCAACCAAGGTATTGTCTCTTTATTATAATTGCCAGTTTTTCATCTAATCCATTTATAAATTTTGAGTTAAGGAGAATATCATTTTGATGATTAGAATAACTTTCTTCTGATGGGTCTGAATATTGTTGAAATACTTTTTCAAATCTCTCATAATATGACATTATAGGCTCATCAAAATGTTGTTGGCATTGCTTTATTTTACTCCAATCAACTACTATTTTGAAAACTAAGGGGACAGTATCTAGTAAAGACTTGGCAGTACTGTAGGCCCATTCATGATCTGCTTCAGAAAATGTATGCAAGTTTTTCACAATTTATTCCTGCAGTTTACCTTTGCTACCCAGTCTTGGCTTTTCTTTCTGATATTAACATGCGAACCAATTGGTGTATGTCAGAAAATCCAGCCAGAGTTGTAAGTTCAAATATTTATTTCAAATTCTTTAGCAAATTCAGTGGAGTTCTGAAGAGGATACAGGAATTCTTTATGCCTTTAAGTTCCACTTTGGACCATAATCAATAACTAAGGCAGGTTCTCCTCTATCAGACACAAAGTATTTCCAGAGTGGTGCCAGAATAGCAGAAGGTAGAGGAGGAAAGAGAGGTAAGTTCGGACAAGGAAGTTCTGGCAAAAGAAAAGAAGATGAAGAAAGGGGAAAATTTTTGGCAGTCTTTACTGATAAACTAGGTTAGGTATTTCAAAGGTACTCCATGTGGACTGTTGTAATTTGGGGGTCTCTGGGAGTTATGTGAGACCATTTTTCTGAATATTTGCATGAAGAAATGCTGTAAGTATTACACGTAAGTCCAGTTGGTGTTTCTAAAGGTGATTCTCTCAGTAAGGAGGAAGAGTCAGTTTTAGAAGTGTAAGTGCCCACAATTTAGATCTTACTTTTGCATGAGCAAAAATATCTAATGGGATTTCGTTTTGGATGAAGTGTGCAGCTTATACGAATAGCTCCTCAAGGTGTCAACCTTGAGTGGGTTCTTACCTTTTACGTGTCTTGGCGGTTCCAAGAAACTTGGTGCTTAAGGCATTAGATGACCAGCCTTTATGTGTTTCCACTGGGTTAAGCAAGGCTCCCTATATGTTCTTCTTAAAAGACTTCTGTGAGACGGTTCACATTGTAAGTGATTATCTCCAACATTCCTACAAGACCTCAGCCACCTAAGGTGACTTTTGTTTAGGTGAAACAGCGTCTTATTTTGTCCTCTTCTTATTTTGGTCACTCAGGAAGAAAGTATAGATTTATCATTTGAGCCAAGTTTCAGAATCTGGGCAGCTTTTAAAATTACACTTTTTATTTATTTTTATTTTTTTGCTTAAGCCACAAAGATCCACTTCCTCTTTGCAGAGAGAACTCTTCCCCCCGACTAAAATTTTGAATGAGAGAAAAAGTTGAAAATCAAAATCTCTAATGAATAATTAATTCCAAAACAACCCCTTAACCTCAGAGAAAAGTAAAACTCACAAATTCATGATTAGCAGAATCTCTAGAGAATAACAAATGAAACTACTGCCTTGAGGCAGGGCTTCAATTACAACTCTGTTGAGTTAGGAATGTGTGTAGCTCAAATATTCTGCATCTGCAACCGAGCCTGGGATGATTTGGACTGAGAGGGGCCTTACCAGAGATCTCCATTGACTCTGGTGAAATTGGGTGAATGAAAATCATTTGTGTTGGTGCTGCTACTAGAAAGGAGTCCTGATTCAGACCCCAAGAGAGGGTTCCTAGATCTCATGCAAGAAAGAATTCGGCATGAGTCCACAGAGCAAAGTGAAAGGGAGTTTATCAGAGAAGTAAAGAAACAAAAGAATGGCTCCTCCATAGAGCAACCCCGAGGGCTTCTGGTTGGCTATTTTTATGGTTATGTCTTGATTATATTCTAAACAAAGGGTGATTTATTCATGAGTTTTCCAGGCAAAGAGCAGGGAGCTCCTGGAACTGACGGTTCTTCCCCTTCTTAGACTATAAGGGGTAACTTGCAGACATGATCATGGCATTTGTAAACTGTCATGGCACTGGTGGGAGTTTTTTAGCATGCTAATGTATTATAATTAGTGTATAATGAGCAGTGAGGCTGACCAGAGGTCACTTTAGTCACCGTCTTGGTTTTGACAGGTTTTGGCTGGCTTCTTTACTGCACCCTGTTTCATCAGCAAGGTCTTGGTGACCTGTATCTTGTGCAGACCTCCCATCTCATCCTGTGACTAAGAAAGCCTAACCACCTGGGAATGCAGCCTCATTTTATCCCATTCCTATTCCAGGTATAGTTGCTCTGGTTTGAATGCCTCTAATAGTACCAGTGCTCCATCTGTCAGTGAAGTGACAGGGATCACTGAAGGTCCACAAAAGGATTTCTTGGCTGCAGCACCTGATTAAAACCTTCTTCCCTGGCAACATTCATCTCAGTGATCGGCATTCTGTGTGGCAAGCCACAGGATCTAGACCACACTCTTGGTGTTTTGGTGACAAGATTTCATCACGATTTCAGAACTGCATGTAATTTAAAATATATGCATTGTTAATTTCTGGAATTTTTCATTTACTATTTTCTGACCATGATTGACTGTGGATAACTGAAACTATAGAAAGTGAAACTACAGATAAAGGCAGACTACCATAGTCAGAAGTTGCTGGAGTGTTAATTTTAAATAATGAGATTCAGAAAAGATGATTAAGTATAGAGTTTATTTGAGTGCAAAGCTTGGGAATGGCCACCCACAAAAGCACTGACTCCAGACAAATAGGGCCAGCATTTGATAAGTGGGGAAGCTAAAGTTTCAATTATATAGGCAAAGACAGAGAAATTCTAGCAGGATTACAACATTTTCCATATAAGGTCAGGTATTCATGCCGTAGCAATTTGATTGTTTACAGATTGCCCCATTCCAATAAAGATTAAACTTTTTAGTCTTTGAGAAGGGGCAGTAATCTGAGGGAATCTTATCTCCAGTACTGCTTGGTCTTTTTAATTATTTACAGAAACAAAAGGCAGAATTTGCAGCTGGATGTCGTGTGACTCAGGTTATATGGGCACATTCAAGACTCAGGATAATTTAAAGTCCCAACAGCTGTAAATCTGAATTATTTAATTTCACAGCCTAAAATATTTCCTATCTTCTCCAGGCTAAATCAATGGTTTGGAACTTTAGGGGAGGAAAAGTAATTTTTTCTTTACCCTGTGAGTTATTAGTTGGACAGATCCCTGTAACAAAAGACAGATTAGCAAGAGAAAAACAAATAGAAGTTTATTAACATGTATACTTCAAACATACATGGGAGATACCCAGAGACATGAGGATATCTAAAAAGAGATGACTTTGAATTCAGGCTTGAATACTACTATCTACTGAAAACTGAGGAGGATTGGTCTGGGGAAGGCTAACCATGGAGAGGTATACAGCAGAGAACAGTAAACAGGGTAAGGTTTGTCATGTAGATTTAAGTCAGTGCCTTTGCCATTATACGTGTCTCTAGTGATTTAGCCCTCGTTCTTTTCCTGGTACAGAGAGGGAGACACCCTTAAAATGAAGATTTCACTTGTGAAAATGAATTTCTCTTACAAAAGTGTAACTTGTACTCAGTTTTCAGAACTTCTCTTGTGTCTGCAGTTGCTTGAAATAATCAGATTAAAATAATTCTTTTGCCAAAGAGACATAATATGGGGTGGCATAGTCTGGCCTCCTACACAACTTATTTCTCTGGTGCCAATCTCTCTCTGGTAGAGAGAAAAAGGGAAGAGAGAGGAGAGAGGGAAATGACGTCCCCTCTCCAGCCTCCAACCCAGATTCCAGCTTTGCCCAGAGGGTTATTTGTTAGGATTAGTCGTTGTTCACATTAGCCTTCACTGGAAGACAGTGGTCTCAGCTAAAAACTTGAGAAGACCCCTGACTAAAGTAGTCTGCCTTTATCTGTGGTTTCATTTTCCATGGTTTCAGTTACCCGCGGGCAATGGTGGTCTGAAAATATTACATGAAAAACTCCAGGAATAAACATTTCATAAGTTTTAAATTGCATGCTGTTCTGAAATCTTGTTACAAAACACCAGAGATTTGATCTGGGTCCTGTTGCTCACCACACAGAAAACCAGTCACTGAAATGAGTGTCATCTGGGAAGAAGGCTTTAATCAGGTGCTGCAGCCAAGAAGAACAGGAATGAGTCTCAAATCCATCTCTCTGATGACTAAAATTGGGAGGTTTGTATAGTGGAGAAGGAGGGGAAACAGGAATTAGGGAGGAGTGAGGAAGCAGTTATGATGGATGAAGGGTCTGATGCCTCATTGTCTGGATGCAGGGATCTGATGAGTTTCAGTTCATCTCCTGAGGAAGAAACTCAGATGAGACAAATGTAAGTTTGAAGTGTTAAGACCAGGGAGAATCAATTTCTATGTTTATTCAAAAAACTGTAAAACTTATTTCCATGAGACAATTGAGGCAGTTTTAATCTCCACTTTCTATTTATCAATGCCTCAGTCATGGGGAATCTGCTGGTCATTTCTTTTTGCTGCTTCATGCTGAAGAGGGGGCGATGTGGGATGATGATGAGGAGTGAAAACGTTACCCCTGTAAATGGAAGTACTCAGGAGTACCTGGCTGGCGCCCAGCTTGTCGAAACACCAGGTGCCTCCAGCTGTGTCTCGTTATAATAAAAGAAAACAGATTCTTACTGAAATCAGGCAAATAGCTATATTGCCACAGATTAAGAATATACAGAAATAGTTTCTGAATTCTGGAGAATTCAAGCAGAGATAGAGAAATATGCATCAGGTTTTGTTTACAAGGCTAAAATAGCTTAAAAAAAAGAATTTTTCTTGACTCTGAAAAACAAAAAGAATTAGCAATGTTTGAAAGAAAAAAGCCACAAAGATTATTTCAGTCCTCTAATAGTTCAGTGCATGCAATTAACTCTTGTTTTACTTCATATTGGGTTGATAATATTAATGAACAAAAACAGCTTTGTAATTATAGTCCTGACTGTTTCTTTTTTTAGTTCAATGGCATAATCACCAAAGTTATCAGAAATCTATATTCAAGAGTCTTTTTCATGGAATCCCCTAAAGAAGTAAGTTGTTTTTTTTAAAAAAAAAACAAAAACAGGTCGGGTGCAGTGACTCACGTCTGTAATCCCAGCACTTTGAGAGGCCAAGGCAGGTGGATCACCTGAGGTCAGGATTTCTAGACCAGCCTGGCCAACATGGTGAAACCCTGTCTCTACTAAAAATACAAAAATTAGCTGAGCATGGTGGCAGGCACCTGTAATCCCAGTTACTTGGGAGGCTGAGGCAGGAGAATCACTTGAACCCAGAAGGTGGAGGTTACAGTGAGCCGAGATTGTGCCACTGCAATCCAGCCTGGGCGACAGAGCGAGACTTTGTCTCAAAACAACATCAAAAACAAAAAACCAAGACATCTGTTCTCTCATGGGGTTTTGAGGCTAGAAGTCCAAAATCAAAGCGTTAGCTGAGCTGGTCTTTTTTGGAGGTTCTGACAGAGAATAACATGCCTTTCACCCTACTTTTGGTGGTTGCTGGCAATGCTTGGCGTGGCTTGGCTTGTGGCTGCATCACTGCAATTTCCTCCCTCAGCAGCACATGGTGTTCCACTCTCTGCATCTCTGCATGTCCTTCTTCTTCTTATAAGGAGTCAGTTATCAGATTTAGGGCTCACCTAAAATGATCCTATTTCCAAATAAGGTCACATCTTGAAGTTCTGGGTGGACACAAATTTTGGAGGGACACTATTCAACCCATTACAATAATCATCCAGGAACTATCAATGACCCTACTATGATTACACTACCAAGGTTTACACATTCTTCTTTCGTCGGTAGAGATACAATGACTATAGCGAATTCTTTGGTAATTTCCTAATCCAGAGATGGTGTGGGTATTCAGAAATCTAGATCAGCTTGACTCTGATGTCTGTAAGAAAATTTCTAAGAATAAGAAGTAAATTTTAGACTGTAGCTGATGATAAGCTGCTTTTTGAGAAGAATCAAAATGAAGCAATAATTGTGGATGACAGAAGTCTTAGGACAGCAATAGTTAAAAACACAGTTGACAAAGAAATTTGGTTATTTCTGTGTCATACAAAAATTTCGCATAATAATCGTTATTACTATTACTGATAACATATACTAAGACATGTAAGATTTTTAGGAATTTCATACAACTTTGGAACACATTAATAACATATTTATATAAATATATCCCAGAGAAAGTTAAACACAACTTCATATTTGACAATATTTTCTGTATAATTTTAACATATCAAATAAGCTTAAATGTCTCTCTTGGACTTTGGGGAAACTTAATATCTAAAAAGTTAGTTTGAGGTAAAAAAAGAAAAACAAAACTGAATTTAGAACCTGAGATTTTTACTTTGCAAATTTGTCAGATATCAAAGGTCTAAAACACTTGATATTCCCAAATAGGATCACAGGTCATTCATCTAACCAAAATGATAATTCAAAGATTTCAAAAAATGATAACTTTTATTCTTTGGTAGAGTGGAGATTCAGGTTCCCAAACAATAAAACCTAATAAAGGCAGCACGAGGTCAACTAAATCTCTCTCTCTCTTTCTCCTTTTGTCTGCAGTTTACTCAAAAGGTAGACAACAATCTTTCATTATCTCTTATTAATATTACATGAAAATTTTGTTCAAAAGAGAAAACCAAATTTTAACATTCATATAGTGTACTATTAATGTTAAAGCTAATTTTAATAGAAGCTTATGAATAAAACTATTTAATTTTAATCAGTTTGACCAAAAGATAATATTTCCATAAATCCTTTATAACCTTTTACAATTTTCTATTAAAAAGTAGATCAATGCTCCAAGAAAACCTTGTTATTCTGACACAGCGGCCCAGATGCTGGCCTTGCATCAGTGTGCTTTTGATATTAATGTTTAATTTGTAGAAAATCTGAATTAATCTTATCTCTCAAAATTGGCCCTTAAAATCTCATGCACTCACCTCGTCCTTGATAGTCCCTAGGCCTGGAAGGATTGAATAGTTTTAATATATAGCTCTGTGTCTCGTGAAAGCAACTCATTTTGATTGTTGCCTTCTCCCAGGTCTGAAGACAAGGCTTTGACTGGTGTCAATATTTGAGATTTAGCAGGTGTCGGTGACTTTTTCAGACCCAGGAATTAAAGGTCTGTAACTTGACAGCCAAGGACTTTAAAAAGCAATACAGAAAGTTACATAGATGTAAAAACCTTAATTTATTTATATTTTAATTTTATTTATTTTATTGAGACAGGTTTTTGCTCTGTTCCCTAGGTCAGAGTGCAGTGGTGCAATCACGGCCTGTTGTAAGCCTTAACCTCCTGAGTTCCAGCAATCCTCCCACCTCAGCCTCCCAAATAACTAGGACTACAGGCAAATGCCACACACCTTGCTAAATTTTTTCTTTTGATAGAGATGGGACCTCCCTATGTTGCACAGGCTGGTCTTAAACTCCTAGGCTCAAGTGATCCTCCCATCTCAGTCTCCCAAAGTGCTGGGATTACAGGCATGAGCTACCATGCCTGGCCCTTCATTCCTTTTAATTCCAGTTTTCCTAAGCCATCAAAAACCTCATAACAATGACATAGGAATTATCTCAATAACACATAGAATCTGTTTCTTAGGCCAGTTACCAAAAAGCAAAGAAAGACCATCTGTAGTGTGATTGCTTCTCCTATGGTATCATAACTTTTTCATATTCGTCTCCCCTACTTACTGGTTCCTTTCTTCTTTATTTTATAAATCACCTTTTCAAGTCCATAATGTGAATCAACCTTTAGATAACTTTTGAATTTAGACAAATTTTTTTCTCAATAGGGATATATCTTCTTTGTCACATTTTATATATAGTATTATATATTAATTAGAATTCTTGTTCTTTAGCAAGCTTACATTTTAGTGAAAAACCTAGGAAGCAAGAAATATTGAACTTCTATCAGATATCAGCATCTTCTAGATAAGAACATTCCATAATTTTTAAAAACATGTTTCCCCATTTCTTAACCCCTTCTTAATTAGAAATTACCAAGACATTTAATGACCATCCAAATGATTTCAAGATTTAAAATTACACAAAAAGTTCACCTACAGCATTTACCTCCTTGATATTTTATTCATTTTTAGCAATTTATCTAGATTACTTAGGAGAACTGAGATATTAGACAAAACTAGTCATTATTTCCTTGTCAACTATTTTTGATAACCTGTGCATATTAGGTATTCACTTAAGTAAGAAGCTTAAAGTTAAATATATGGGTATTTTCATCAATAACTCAGAAGATTCAGCTGTTTTCATAAAACCAAAAACTTTAGTCTTATTCATCAAAAAAGTCACTCAAAGATCATTTTGGTTTTGATTGGGTTTATAGTCTTATAACCTTTTGTGCCAAGCCCTGACATCTTTAAATATGTAGCACAGACAAATATAAAACTTGGACAAAAAATGTATGCTGCCAATTCCAAAGACATTTCTATTTTTATTTTGCCCATAATCTTAAAGCCAGCTTGTTTATTAAATATTTACTAAAGTCATGTGAACTTGAAAAATGCTTAGACTTATTAACTTATGGGTGCTCTTTTGTTTATAAGCCAATCTGGTACTCTGTAGACACAATATATAATAAATGTACATCCACATAAACACATCTAGACATATATGCACACACATAAACAAAGATCCAATGGCTTTTACCTTGAAACTCTAGCCATGAGATAACACATACATTTGTCAGTTTAAAAACATGTTCACATGGCTAAACTTTGTTTGCTTCAATAGGTAATCCAATGAGGGCTGTGACCAAAATTTTGGGTAAAGCAATGGTAGTTCAATGTTAAAGGACAAACCTCCCCAAACTCCAAAGAACACTGGGGCCAAGCTTACCACAGAAGAATGTCACATACTAACTGGACTAGGGTTAGAACAGAAGCATAAAAGCCTGCATACATGGAACTCCATCCTGTTCTCCCATTCAACAGTCAAATGAATCCAGTTGTAAGACAGCACTACAATTCAAAGATTCATGGAGTCCAAGCCTCCCCAGACTCCAAAGAATGCTGGGACAAATCGCATTACAAAAGAACAGCATTTTTCTTTGTTCTTTTGGTTTATAACTATATGCAGACCAATTTTGAAGAACATGCCCAAGTCAACTGCATTCTAGGATCAAATCCCAAGTTCCCATGACTATATCAACACACACAGAAAAGAATGATCAAAATACAATCTAACTGAAGTAGTGACTAACAAGCCCCAAGAGTATCTGAACTATAGTTGGTGTGCTTCACTTTCACAATTGGTTGGGCTTGTCCAACCTGCAAACAGAAATTCCTTCAACATTCCCCAAGTCAAGAGGAACTGATCCTGCTCTCTGGTGTCCACAAAAGATGCTCATTTTGTCTGGGTACACATACAAACAATTACTAGCAAGCCCCCAAGAGTGTCCAGACCACCATGGTCAGAGTGCTTCCCTTTCTCAGTTGGTTGGGCTTGTTCAACCTGCAAACAGAAATTCCTTTAAATTTTCCCAAATTGAGAAAAGCAGATCCCACTGACTGGGCCCACAAAAGGCACTCACTGATCTGGATGCAGATGTCATATTTCAAAGGCTGTTCTTCCTAGACAATCAGGAATACAGTCAGGGCTGGCAACAGTGTGACCAGAGAGAGACACACAAAAATCCACCTCTGGTTATAAAGAAACAGGTGGCTAGCTGCTTAGGAGGGCTTCTGAGACTCTCCTGTCCCTCAACAGCCAAGTCATGAGCAATGCACTCCTGACCAGGGAAGCATGATCTGTTAGCAAAATGCCAGGGGTTTGGTCTAGGTCCTGCTGCTCACTGCACAGAAAGCCAATCACTGAGACAACAAGTATTGCCAGGGAAGAAGGCTTTAATCAGATACTGCAGTTAAAGAGAACAGAAAATAAGTCTCAAAACCCTATCTCCAACTGACCAAAATTGGGAATTTCTCTTCAAGGAACCCTTATTTTACTTAATAGTGGCCCCAAAACACAAAAATAGTGATGTTGGCATGTTGTTATGATTGTTCTATTTTATTATTAGTTATTATGATAAATCTCTTACTATGCCTAAATTACAAATTAAACTTTAGCATAGATAATAACAGTGTATATAAAGAGTTTGGTTGTGATTTCAGGTATCCACTGGGGGCCTTAGAATATACCCCCCTTGGATACTGGGGGACTAAAGTAGATTTTTTCTAAAGTTTCTCACAGATCCAACATTCCAAAGTTCTTCATTTCCAGCAAATTCAGCTCAGAGTTAGAGTCAAACTTTATTTGAAGACTTTTTAGTAATTCAATGTTAATTGGAAGTGATTTACAAAATGGAACAAACACTAACTTTGTAAAACATAGAAAAAATATTTTTAAAGCATAGTATAAAACAAAATACCTTTCTTGGAGGTATTATAAAAAATTCCTGGCCAAGCATGGTGGCTCACGCCTATAATCCTAGCACTTTGGGGGGCCGAGGTGGGCGGATCATGAGATCAGGAGATCAAGACCATCCTGGCTAACATTGTGAACAAAACATTAGCTGGGCGTGGTGGCAGGCACCTGTAGTCCCAGCTACTCGGGAGGCTGAGGCAGGAGAATGGCATGAACCCAGGAGGTGTAGCTTGCAGTGAGCCGAGATCACGCCACTGCACTCCAGTCTGGGTGACAGAGCGAGACTCTGTCTCAAAAAAAAAAATATTCCCTAGAATGGAAAATATATTTTGAGGAAAATCTTGAAAATTGCAAAGCATCTTTAAAGAGAGTTCAACCCTGGGCTAAAGTTGTGGCAGACACCCATGCCCCATCCCACCACCCTGGCCAGGTGCCACTTCTATGTGCTGTCCTGTGGGAAGGGCTGGCTGAGTTCAGGAAAGCAGAATTAGGGTTATCAGAGTGATTCATTTTTTCACTGCTAAGAGGTGAAAATATTTTACTTTTAAAAAGAAAATGTATTATCAGATCCTAAGTATGTTTTTTTCCCTTAAGAATGAAACTTTCACTTTTTTGAGTCTATTTCATTTTATTTATTCATTTTCCTTCCTGAAATTTCGGACTGCTTTAGTAGGCTGACAAAGCCCACTTCCATTCATATTCAACTTACCTGCATAATGGTCTTATTTACAATTGGTGGGCATGCTGAAGGAGCATTGCTGGGCCGTCCGTCTGACTTTCTTCTGCTGTGAAGACTGTTTGTGAGTTTCCAGGTAATGGGCGGGTGGCAGGGATTTCTCCCAACTGTAAAATCCAGGCTTTCAAACACTTGAATGCCAACAGTTCAACTCTCTTATCAGAGTCTTGGCATTATTCCTGAAGCTCCTCACTGTAAACTTCTGTACCAAATTAATTAAAGAAAAGCCTGATAATTCCATTCCGAGGCATTCCAATGAAAGTAATTTCAGATACATAATGCACAATTGGCTTCTCCACTTAACTTTCAAATGAAATGCTCATAGTGTTTATTACCATTTACATTAATCAGCAAAACCATCAAATCTTTAGGCAGAAGAGAGAAACTGAAAATTTTGGGGAAGATCTTTGTGAAGCGTGGTGGTGATTAGATTATCTGTGTGAAGTGTAGTGGTCATTAAGGTATCTAAATAAATGGTAAACAAGTGGCTACAGGGCTACCTCCTGCCTTTCATAAAGAAGGAGCAATTTTAGGAAAGAATATGATGGGAACTACTGTAGAAGAAAAATTAATCACTGGACACTTGTTAAAACAGTAAGAAAAAAATAGTAAGACAGACTTTGTTCAAGACTATAGTAATACCAGTCAACTCTGTTGCAATAGGAGAGAGAGATTGAGCTAAACTCCTAATACAGCAGACAGCTTAGGACTTATGGCCAATGGACAGAATGAGGGGTCAGTGGATGGACAGTTACTAAGAGGAGACGCCAAGGGTAGGAAGATTCTTGCCAAAGACAGGCAGAGAACTTAGACCTCAAGGATGGGGGCGGGGAGGAACTTGATCAGATATCAAGGGTGGGAGATGACTTAGCAGGATTCTTGCTAGCACTGAGGTCACCAAGGGCACACAGAAAACCAAGGTGAGGCCTAGTAGAGGAAAGGGCTCAGGGGAGTCTAACTAAAGTTTGGTTAAAGAGGTCGTCTTTGTCACTGATCTTCAGCTATTTTGTGATAAAATAGTAGAAAGTGGGCACATGAGGAAATCAGAGGGTTAAACATTAGGCACTGGGCAGAATTCAGTGAAGATGGTTACTGTGGGAGAAAGGGAACCAGTGACGTTCACAGAGGCCTCACCTCCTGGGCAGCCCTTCAAAGTCTAAAGTCGTTGGTGTGTTACCTGTGAGTTGATGTGGCTCTGCCTAAGGACATGTATGATCTCAGCATCACAACAAGGCTGGGGTGGGAGCCCCAGGTCACTTATTGCCTGCCAGAAGCTCCACCTCCACTTAGTCTCTCATCACAGGCGGAGGCTGACTGAGCTGCCATTGGCTCCCACCCCAGCAGCAGGCATAGAAAAACTCCCAGGTGAGGCGAGGGCCCATCCTGACCCAAGGTTTTCCTATTGCTAGAATTACACAGCAGTGCTCCTGCATGGCTGGTCTTACCTCTTTAGTTTCCACAAATCTTTTACATCTGGTTTCTCTATCATCTATTCAACTACTAGTTCTTCCTTCTAGGAGCTGGTGTGTCCGGTTGGCTGTTGCTGGTCGAGTCAGTATTGAACTGATAATATATTTATGTAGCCTGAAGCCCATAAACTCTAAAATATAATATGTTCACTTTCACAAGCCCATAAAAGATCTTATGCCCTGTTCCTACAATCTCTTCATCAATAAAGTGCATGAAGGGCCTTAAATGATGAACTGGCCTTGCCAAAATTAAATCCTGGCTTGGAGAGATGCTACAGAAGACAGGCCATGTAAAGACAAGTGGAAGCAAAGTGAATGTCATTTTTTTTTTTTTTTTTTTTTTTTTAAAAAGAGTCTCCTTCTGTTGCCAGGCTGGAGTGCTGTGGCATGATCTCAGCTCACTGCAACCTCCACTTCCCAGGTTCAAGTGATTCTCCTGCCTCAGCCTCCTGAATAGCTGGGACTAAGGCACACACCACCATGCCCAGCTAATTTTTTGTATTTTAAGTAGAGATGGGGTTTCAACATGTTGGCCAGAATGCTCTTGAACTCTTGACCTCATGATCCGCCCGCCTCGGCCTCCCAAAGTTTAACTAGGTTTTCAGTAACCTGGGACTGAGAGCTAGTTGTGAGATTGGTGACTCCACTGTCATGTGATGCTGTTGAGATGTATTATCCATACATTAAGGATCATACTAAACACGCACATTTACAGTGGGCCGACTGTCAGTTCATATTTAACTTACCTGCATCATGGTCTCATTTACAATTGGTGGGCACCCTGAAGGAGCCTTGTAGCTGAAGTAGCTGCCAGGCAGGTTTTACTTAATTCTTGTTTATTCACAAGGAACTGAGGCTCTAACAGGCTGAGAGGTCTGCCTAAGGTTGTAGGCGAAATAAGTGACAGGGCTGGAAGTCGAGCCTCACCCTTGTGATTCCAAGTCCAGACTCTTTCCTACATGTCAATATCATGTCGACCATCAGTGCATCTCACTCACCCACTAAAGAGTGGCCATCTAACTTCCGAATTCAAGGGTACCTCCCTTATCTTGCAGCCATCTGTTGCCTGCCACAGCAGCAGGGTGGAATTAAGAGCAGCAGCTGCAGCTCCAGCAGCTCAGGGGCAGCTCTGGGCTCCCTAAATCTACCAGTGGAGACCCACGTGCAGTTGTGGGGAAACGTTTAACAGCCTTGATTGTTTTCCTTCCGGTGTGTCCTGCTTTTAGCTTGCCTACCTGATCCTGTCTGCTAGTTTGGCCTTAACTTTCAGAGAGAGATGCTCCAGACTACACAAGTGGTTTTAAGCTCCTGGCTGTGTTGATCACTGTCCTTCCCCCTGTGCCTCCAGTTTTTCTGTGCCTGTCCTGCATCTCTGAAATCAGGTGATGTTTATTCATAGCTCTCTAAACCTCTGGCTTGGGTTTCTTCTAGTAAAGATGAACTCTTCTTTCTGCTGAAAAATTATTCAACACTCTGGCCTTCTCTCCACTTCCTCTTTCATCTCTAAACCTTTCAGGAAGTGAAAGATAGGTGTTGTTTAGAAAAAATGTGGAAGCTGCTTCAGCACATGTCTGTGACCACTCTAGTCTGTTTGGCTTCCTCTGTTTTCTGCAGCCTTGATTTGATGCCACTTAAGAGCCTGTGCACCTGGCAGCATGGGCGTCGGCATCTATTGTGCTGGGAAGGCTGGAGGAGAAGCAGCTTTGCTGGCCTAAGCATTGCTCATAGGGCCGACTTTAATTACCAAACCTTTATCAATGGATCCCACAAAAGGCTTTGGTTCATTCTATTTTGCTTTCCTCCAATTTGCTTTTGAGAATGCTGGCTGAAAGATTTAGTCATTTGAAAGTTGGCTTCTGACCCAGAAACCTCTCACTTTCTCTGGCCTGAGTGCTTGGCGTCTCTACTCCCTCCAGCTACCACATCCTTCAGCTCCTTTGGAAAGATCAGTATTGTTCACAGTGGCGATCAAAGAGGCATCGTTTACAGTCTTATCTCATCTCCCAACTTCTCCATCATGATTGGAAAATTGATTCCCTACTGAGTGGCACAGCATGCAATAATATTATTGCAATTATTTCTCATGCAATAATATTAAACTTTCCCTATTAACAATTGATTCATGTCCATTGTTGTGAATGTAACACAAAGAAACAAAGTATCCTAATAAATGAATTGGACCTGGCTGGCTACAGTGTACAACCACTTGTTGGCGTCCTCACACCAGGGCGTGTGGGAAGAAGTGCATTGGCACATCTGTGGCCATACCCATTCCTGAGGGAGGTGAAGAGATGGATTGAGGCTGGTGATGCTTGGGAAAGATGCTCATAAAAAATACCCGCACTCATCAGTAACCTCAGAGATAAAGAAGAGGCACAATTCAAGGTTTTCAGATGTCAATTTCTTTTCAAACTAGAGTAAGAATTCAGCATAAGTAAATCCATAGAGATAGAAATTGGATTAGTGGTTGCCAGGGAGTGGCAAAAAGAGAGTTGGGATTGACTGCTAATAATTTATTTTTGGGGTGATGAGAATGTATGGGACCAGATACTTGTGATGGTTACACAACCTTGTGAATATACTAAAAACCACTGCATTGTACACCTTAGAAAATGTTAAAAAAAAAAAAAAAAAAGATGTTCAGGCCAGCATGGACCTCATAGCTCCTCTGGTCAGAACATGTGCCAGACTAACCAATTGTCCTCATTTGTCTGGGACTCAGGAGGTTCCTGGGGTCTGAGACTGTCACTACTGAAACCAGTGACAAAGCAGGATGATTCAGTCACCCTAGTGTGTGCTGGGGCACTGTTCAGGGATGACAGGGAAGGCAGGCAACCTCCCATTTAACAGCAATTTCTCATTCACAATGCTCTTACTACTACCTTGTGAAGTAGCTGCCAGGGCAGGTTTTACTTAATTCTTGTTGATTCTCAAGGAACTGAGGCTCTAACAGGCTGAGAGGTCTGCCCAAGGTTGTAGGGGAAACAAGTGACAGGGCTGGAAGTCAAGCCTCACCCTAGTGATTCCAAGTCCAGACTGTTTCCTACATGAAGATGGTCATTTTTACACACCATCAGTCTGGTCAGTGTGCCTCACTCACCTGCTAAAGGCTGGCCATCTATCTAACTTCCAAATTCAAGAGTGCCTCTTTCATCTTTCCTTCCCACCCGCAGAAGCTGCCTCCTGTGGAACCTCTCCTAATACAGTGGCCCACTCAGCGCCATCTCTAAGTTCGTCTTCCTTGTCCCTCTACCATCTCTGGAGAGATGTCTCAGTCGTCTCTGCTCTTGGTTCCTGTTACCTTGCCTGGAGCTCGATAAGCCCCAGCTGAAGGAAGCCTGGTCTCTATTCCAAAGAACAAACAGGAGTGAAGGTCCCAGATAAGAGAATCTCCTGTTGCCCATCTCTTTTTTATTCCTTTCTTCAGGCTGAATGAGTCTTTTTTCCCAATGTTTTCATATTTCTTAGGTGTCATTTTCTGAGGAGCTTGCTGGTGGAGCTGGCACAATCTGTCTCTTTTCCTGGATTCTGAAGTGCTGCTTTTCAAAATATGTTGCATACACACTCCAAAGGCCAAGCCAAGCCAATGGGCAACAGGCAATGAGTGGTGCAGCTCATGCAGTGAGGACTGTGGCTTGGGGAAAAGAATGTGCCAGAAGGCAGGCAGGCTTCCTGGCAGGCAGGCAGTTCTGGAAAGTCTTAATATCAGGGAAGGCTGTCATCAGTCTTGACCATAGGATGCATGCCAGTTTGGGGATAGGTGGGGAAGGTGAGGGTACTACTGCCAGAAGTAAGGCAGGGTTTCAGATCCAGAGAGGTGGAGTGCTGGAAGTCTCTAGGCACAAGGTTTCAGAACTGAGTTAAAGGTAAAAAGATTGAGGCAACATAGGCAATGTGACATCAAATCCAAGAGTATGGAATTAGAAGACCCAGACCATGGGGTTCCAATGGCCAAGGGATGCTAGCTGGGGAGGCAGGTAGGCAGAAACTGTGACCAAGAAGAACCTGGCACAGATCCATTTAAATGAGGGGGTGGAGCTCTCCTTGCAAATCAATGATACAGCTGATGCCATGCAGTGGATCTTCCTTCCCCCTAAACAGAGAGTATAAGTATGACTTTGAGAAATGTGCTATAAGCACACAAAAACTCATGCACACACGCAGGGAGGAGATTTGCCTTTAATCTGTTTTGCTTGCACCTGTTGACTGATGGGGGTCAGTGGTATCCTGTAAATAAATATACTAGATACCAAATGAAAGTTCCCTCAGAGAACCTCAGATAAGACAGCCAGTTCTCCCATGGCTTATTGTTATTATTATTATTATTAGAATTACATTTATACTGTCTTTTTTGTCTCTAATTTTTTATTTTTAAATTTTTTATTTCCATAGGTTTTTGAGGAACAGGTGGTATTTGATTACATGAGTAAGATTTGTGAGATTTTGGTGTACCCATCACCATGGTAGTATACACTGAACCCAGTTGTAGTCTTTTATCTCTCACCCCACTGACCATTTTCCCTAAGTCCCCAAAGTCCCTTGTATCATTGTTATGCCTTTGCATCCTCATAGTTTAGCTACCACTTATGAGTGAGAACACACAATATTTGGTTTTCCATTCCTAAGTTACTTCACTTAGAATAATAGTCTCCAATTCCTATCCAGGTTGCTGCAAATGCCATTAATTTATTCCTTTTATGGCCTAGTAACATTCTATTGTGTGTGTGCACACACACACACACACACATCATACCACATTTCCTTTATTCACTTGTTGATTAATGGGTGTTTGGGCTGGTTCCATATTTTGCAGTTACAAATTGTGCTGCTATAAACATGCATGTTAGAGAATCTTTTTCATATAATGACTTTTTTTCCTCTGGGTGGATACCCAGCAGTGGGATTGCTGGATGAAATGGTAGTTCTACTTTTAGTTCTTTAAAAAAAAATCTCCACACTGTTTTCCATAGTGGTTGTACTAGTTTACATTGCCATCAGCAGTGTAGAAGTGCTCCCTTTTCACCACATCTACACCAATATCTACTATATATATTTTTTTATTATGGCCATTCTTGCAGGAGTGAGATGGTGTCACATTGTGGTTATGATTTGCATTTTCCTGATTATTAGTGATTTTGAGCATTTTTTCATGTATCTTGCCCATTTGTATATCTTCTTTTGAAAATTGTCTATTCATATCCTTAGCCCAGTTTTGATGGGATTGTTTTTTCTTGCTAATTTGTTTGAGCTCCTTGTACATTCTGGATATTAGTCCTTTGTTGAATGTATAGCTTGTTGAATGTATAGATTGTGAAGATTTTCTCCCACTCTTTAGGTTATCTATTTGCTCTCCTGACTATTCCTTTTGCAGTACAGAAGCTCTTTAGTTTAATTAAGTCCCACCGATTTATCTTTTTATCTTTGTTTTTGTTGCATTTGCTTTTGGGTTCTTGGTCATGAAGTCTTTACCAAAGCCAATGTCTAACGGTTTTTCCAATGTTATCTTCTAGAATTTTTAGTTTCAGGTCTTAGATTTAAGCCCTTGAACCATCTTGAGTTGATTTTTGTATAAGGTGAGAGATGAGGATCCAGTTTCATTCTCCTACATGTGGCTAACCAATTATCATAGCACCATTTGTTGAATAGGGTGTCCTTTCCCCACTTTATGCTTTTGTTTGCTTTGTCAAAGATCAGTTGGCTCTAAGTGTTTGGGTTTATTTCTGGGCCCCTATTCTGTTCGATTGGTCTATGTGCCTATTTTTATACCACTACCATGCTGTTTTGGTGACTATGACCTTATGGTATACTTTCAAATCAGGTAATGTTATATCTCCAGATTTGTTCTTTTTGATTAATCTTGCTTTGGCTATGCAGGCTCTTTTTTGGTTCCGTATGAATCTTAGGATTGTTTTTTCTAGTTCTGTGAAGAACGCTGGTGGCATTTTGAAGGTAATTGCATTGATTTGTAGATTGCTTTTGGTGGTATGGTCATTTTCACAGTATTGATTCTACCCATCCATGAGCATGGGATGTGTTTCCATTTGTTTGTTTTGTCTATGATTTCTTTCAGCAGTGTTTCATTATTTTCCTTGTGGAGGTCTTTCAGCTCCTTGGCTAGATGTACTCCTAAGTATTGTATTTTATTTTATTTTATTTTATTCTTTGCACCTATTGTAAAAGGGGTTGGGTTCTTGATTTGATTCTCAGCTTGGTCTCTGTTGGTATATAGCAGAGCTGCTGATTTGTGTACATTAATTTTGTATCCTGAAACTTTACTGAATTCATTTATCAGTTCTGGGAGCTTTTTGGAGGTGTCTTTAGGGTTTCCTAGGTATGCAGTCATATCATCAGCAAACAGCAACAGTTTGACTTCCTCTTTACTGGTTTGGATGCCCTTTATTTCTTTCACTTCTCTGATCACTCTGGCTAGGACTTCCAGTACTACGTTGAATAGAAGTGGTGAAAGTGGGCATCTTGTTTTCTTCCAGTTCTTAGAGGGAATGCTTTCAACTTTTTGCCATTCAGTATTATGTTGGCTGTGGGTTTGTCATACATGGCTTTTGTTACATTGAGGTATGTCCCTTCTATGCTGATTTTGCTGAGGGTTTTAATCATGCTCCCATGGCTTACTAAGGGACGACTGTCTTTAGATTAGGTTGTGGTTTTCTGTGTGTGTGTGTGTGTGTGTGTGTGTGTGTACTTTGTTTTTTTAATTTTGACTAGTTCAAAAAGCATCAAGTTGTTATTCTACCCCAACACACACCTATTAAGAAAGGTGACAGAGAAAAAAAATGAAAGTCCCACTGTACATGATACTGATTGTTACCCATGTTTTATCCTTTCTAGCAAACCCGTTGATCACAAAGTTGTTCAAAATGCCCTATTTCCAGCCTTTGGCACCAACCTGCAATTGCAGTGTTGCCTTTGACCTTCATCCTAACATCCACCCTCATTAGCGCCATTTTTCTCTGGTGGAGTCATGATTTAACACTCATTACTTCCAACACAAAGTTCTGTTTTGCCAAATCAGATCACAATACAGAAATAGCACATGCGTACTTTCCTCTAATTTAAAAGGTATATATGGAAAACTAGTGTTTAGCCTTAGGGTTGGGACTCCTCAGCACCTGTGAAATGTTGGGGCTGGTGTTTAGATTTCCTGAGGGTACAAAGGTTTCTGGTAAGGCAGAGCCAGCAAACTTGTGGCCTGCAGGCTGCTTCCAAGCTATTGAACTGCCTTGTTGGCAGAACATGAAAAACTCAGAGGCTGGGCGCAGTGGCTCACGCCTGTAATCCCAGCACTTTGGGAGGCCGAGGCAGGCAGATCACCTGAGGTCAGGAGTTCGAGACCGGCCTGCCCAACATGGCGAAACCCCATCTCTACTAAAAAAATTAGCTGAGCGCGGTGGTGGGCACCTGCAATTCCAGCTACTTGGGAGGCTGAGGCAGGAGAATCACTTGAACCTGGGAGGCGGAGGTTGCAGTGAGCCAAGATCGTGCCACTGCACTCCAGCCTGGGCGACAGAGCAAGACTCTGTCTCAAAATAAAAAATAGAAAGAATAGAAAAAGAAAAACAGAGTTCCAGCTCCCTCTGAAACAATTGTGAGACTTGGCTGCGGTCAGCTGGACTTGAGTGCTGGGTGCTCCTTTTGGACAGATAGAGGTTCTCTGCAGTCCCTGCCCCCCTCCCATTGTTTTTTGCCAGTTACATCCTTTGGTGATGCTCACCTGCCTGGGCCCTGGAGGCATGTCAGTTTGTAAGTTCATGAAATTAGCACTTAGCTGAAACTACTTGACCATAGTGGACGAATCATTCCATCATCCCCCGCTCCTCATTTGAAATATCAAAACAAGGGTGGACCATAACTCTCTTCTCTGAGTGTTTCTCACCTCTCTTCTAGTTCATCTATATTCCCTAGATCCTTTCTCCTGTGACCGGTAAATCTCATCTTCAGGCTTTCTCTCTGGACCTTCTCCCTGAGATGCCTCATGCATTCCTGTGGTCCCCCAATTGACTGTTGGCTGATGACCCCCACAAAGCTCTTGGTACACTCATCTTTCCCCTCAAGGTCTCACGCTAGGATTAAACTGGGAGAGCAATGGAGAGTTGACTTTACTGTGCGGCAGATCTGAATCCAGTCCTGGGCTGGCAGGGTGGCCGTGGGCACACATGGAACATCCCTGGGCCTTCACACCTGTGTGATGCTTGTAACTTTACTTATGGTGATTGAGGATATTTACAGTCACTTGTAGTGGGTGCTTGGCAATGGCAACTGTTTCCTAAGCCCAAGGTCACCGGGTGTCGAAGCCTTGTCGTTTCCACACTATCGCACTGCCTCAATCCCAGAAGCCTTGTCTTCAAACATGACTTTTTACATTCAGTTGTCAGTGTTGTCTCCCTTGCCGTGCCCAGGAAGAGGCCTGCCAGGGAGTTGGTGATGGATGGATGCACGGGCAGGCCACCCTGACAAACGGGACAAGGTAGAATCTGCTGACAAGGCAGATTGTCACGGAGATTTTTTAGGAGTCTGGAAATGACAAGAATGGCGCATGTGCCTGGTGGCACTCTGCAATCCTGTCACATCAAATTGGAGATGTTATTTCTATCATTAGCAGCAAAGGAAGCAACTCAACTCTCTGGAGCTTCCTTATTAATAATCGCAACCAGCAATTAAGCAAAGGCAGGAAAGCAAAGAGTGTCAGTGGTGATCAGAGGTTTCCTCCGCAGCCCACAAGCACCATATTCTCCTTAATAATGCGTTACATTTTCAGGAAAGGCTTATTTTTTGTTTTGTTATACTCTTTTACTTTAAAAGAAAGAAAGAAAAAAAGAAAATGCGGATATTTCACAAAACTGAGGAAGGTTAGGGAGGGGAAGAGAGAGGAAAGGAAGTAAAATTTGGTCAACTTCTAACACTGGGCTGGGGTCATTACATTCATTATTTCACTTTCCATGATCCTGACTTAACTTTTTAAGATCCTAGGAGAGGTTTAAGTTTAGAAATACAAAGTCATAGAATGTAATACCTGACTGGGCATGGTGGCTCACACCTGTAATCCCAGTACTTTGAGAGGCCAAGGCAGGTGGATCACTCGAGGTCAGGAGTTGGAGACCACTCTGGTCAACATGGTAAAACCCTGTCTCTGAGGGGTGGTGGCACACACCTGTAATCCCAGCTAGTCAGGAGGCTGATGCAGGAGAATCACATGAACCCAGGAGTTGGAGGCTGCAATGAGCTGAGAATGCACCACTGCACTCCAGCCTGGGGAGATAGAGTGAGACTCCCTCTAAAAAAAAAAAAAAAAAAAAAAAGATGCAATACTCTCTCCATCCTACAATTGAGAGAGAAGTCATGTGGTGGCTAGTGATAAAAAGGACAGGTGGCAGATGGCAGGTCTCCTTACCCCTCATACCACAAGTCTCCATGTGTCTGAGACCAGGGACATTTAAAATACTGCTGGAAGGTCAGGTGACATTGGTGAAAATAACTATGCAAGCAAAGAATATTTTTCTTCCTGTGCAGAGAAAGAAAATCCCACTTTCTCTGTGTGTGAGCCGTGGTATGTGTGCTCCCTGAGCCCAGTGAAATATGCAGAGATGGTAAAACTGTATTAAAATCTGATTTTCTTTTTTGTTAAAAAGATACGTAAGAAGAAGCTATTTCTTTTCTTCTTGTTGGATATTGTCTTGTCTGGGCTAGGTACCTGGAATGGAGACAGCTGTCTCTATTAGGAGTGCTAAGCTGGCACCCTGGGATGGCAGAAGAAAAGAGGGAAGGAACTAAGGTTTCAAAGATGAATATTGGGAGTGACATGAACGAGTCTTGGAAGTGAGATGCTTCCAGCCTTCTTTTTATGTGCAACATTAAGTGTTCCTTATTTTTTAAAGGAAAGGCAGTCAGGGTTTTATATTCTGCCAATGAAGCCATCCCAAGGAGATTCTTTGAGATTCTGACACATCATCCGTTAAAGGGAAATAAACAGTGGAGAGTTGGAGCCGGCTCACACCAGCCAATTGTTAGAATCTCTTCCTAACTCTACATTCAGTGGCATCACATAGGAAGCTCCAGTGAAGTCATGTGGATGGTTTGAAATTCACTATGGTGGGAACGTTTATATGGCAAAAATTAACAATGCTACAAATTCGGGTTTTTCTGGGAGTCATTTTACCAGCACACTGCTGGAAAATCATGCAGAACCATTGAAAGCATTAGAGATAATATGTCTGAGGCCCCTATTAATGTGCTTGCTATAGCAAATAGAATTTACTGCATTCCCCCCTTGCTCCGGAGCACCCTCCCCACTGTCCCGCCACATCGCCGGTTGCTTCTGAACACCCCCATTATACCCCACTGCTCCTGAACAATCCCCTGTACTCCCCACTGCTCCAGAGACCCCCACTGGATCCCTCCAGCTCCTGATCACCTCCCACTGTGTCCACCCTCTGCTTCTGATCACGTCCCGCTGTGCCCCCACCCTGCTCCTGATCACCTCCCACTGTACTTCCAGTTGCTCCTGAACAACCCCCAGAGTACTTCCCACTTCTCTTGAGCACCCTCGACTGCAAACCCACACTACTACTGAACACCCCACTGCCATAACCACCACTGTCCCTGAACACCCCCACTGTTCCTGAACACCCCCACTGTGCCCTGACTACTCCTGAAAACACCTCATTGTATCCCTCACTGCGCCGGAACACCCCCCTACTATTTCCCCCACTGCTCCTGAACACCCCACATGTCTCGAGCACGCCCCTCCCTCACTGCTTCTGAACACTGCCACTGTACCCTGCACTGATTTGAACACTCTCCATTGTACCCTGACCACTCCTAAAACCACCCCACTGTACCCGTAACAGCTCTGAACATCCTCCCACTATGACCCCCACTGCTCCTAGGCACCCCCCATATACTCCCTGCTCCTGAACACCCCCCATATACTCACTGCTCCTGAGCACCCCCCATATACTCACACTACTTTTGTGTGTGTGTGTGTGATGGAGTTTCGCTCTATTGCCCAGGCTGGAGTACAGTGGCATGATCTTAGCTCACTGCAACCCCTACTTCCTGGGTTCAAGTGATTCTCCTGCCTCAGCCTCCTGAGTAGCTGGGATTACAGGTGCACGCCACCACGCCCGGCTAATTTTTGTATTTTTAATAGAGATGGGGTTTCACCATGTTGGTTAGGCTTGTCTCGAACTCCTCACCCCGTGATCCACCTGCCTCAGCCTCCCAAAGTGTTGAGATTACAGGCGTGAGCCACACCTCTCATTACTCTTGAGTACCTCCTACTATATGCCCCACTACTGTTGAACATCCCCATCTATATCCCTCATGTACTTCTGTACACCCCTCACTTACGAGTCATTGCTTCTGAGTCCCTTTTCCCATCATAACCTCCCCCCTGGCAGTCAATGCAGTTACCATTGCTATGTATGGCTATCACTGCCAATCACTGATATGTACTCATGTATATCTGTCACTCATTTATGGTTTAGAATCCTTGTAGAAGCCTTCACTTGGCTGAGCTGAAGTCACATGTGCACACCATCAATGCCAGAAGGTAAGAAGAGAGATCTCTGTGTTGTGACTAGCTGTGCCCTGCCCACCACCAAGACTCCATGGTGGAGTCCAGGAACTAGGAAGGGGATTCACATGCTGTGTAGAAGAGAAAGAACCTGGTAAACACTCAGTGTCTCTGTATAAAGTGAATCATATTATTGCTCTTTGGAAGTATGTTTTCTTTTGGGTGATGTTTGAGATGGTCTCACATCATTTTTCTCATGTACCTCTGTGGATAGTTAGTAATGGCTCAGTCCAAAATGTACCCACATTTTTCTCAAAGAGGAGAGCAAAGTCTATATAGTCATTTCTTGGTATCTGTGGGAGATTGTTTCCAGGACCTCCCTCAGATACCAAGATCTGAGGATGCTCAAGTCCCTCATATAAATGGTGTAATATTTGTCTCTAACCTAAGCACATCCTTCTGTATACTTTAAATCAGTGATCCCCAATTTTTTTGACACCAGGGACTGGTTTCATGGAAGACAATTTTTCCATGCACCGGAGTGGGGAGATGGTTTTGAAATGATTCAAGAGCATTACATTTATTGTGCACTTTTTTCTATTATTATTACATTGTAATATATAATGAAGTAATTATACAACTCATCCTAAAGTAGAGTCAGTAGGAGCCCTGAGCTTGTTTTCCAGTAACTAGATGGTCCATCCCACCTAGGGGTGATGGGAGACAGTGACAGATCATCAGGCATTAGATTCTCATAAGGAGCACACATCCTGGATCCCTCACATGCACAGTTCACAATAGGGTTCATGCTCCTATAAGAATCTAATGCCGCTTCTGATCTGACAGGAGGCAGAGCTCAGGTGGTAATCTGAGCAAAGGGGAGTGGCCATAAATGAAGATGAAGCTTCCCTCACTCGCTTGCTTGCCCTCGGCTCACCTCCTGCTGTGCAGCCCGGTTCCTAACAGGCCACAGGCCAGTACCTGTCTGTGGCCTTGGGGCTGGGGACCCCTGCTTTAAACCATTTCTAGATTACGTATAATGCGTAATACAACATAAATGCTATATAAATAGTTGTTATATTGTATTTTTTAAGTTTGTATTTTTTATTGTTGCATTGTTAGTTTTTCATTTTTATTTTTTTGAATATTTTTGGTCTGCTTCATTGAACCCACAGATATGGAACCCATGGATATGGAGGGCCGGCCACATTCTTTTCTATTAAGGATTATTACAGAATGTATACACAAGATTCCTTGGTTCCAAGAAACAGACTGATTCTAGCCAACTGAGAGAAAAAGGACTTATGGCTAGGAAACACTTGAGCTGCTCTTGGATCTGGGAAGCTAGTCAAGAAACAGGGTAGCTCTCGCAATGATTTCTGTCTTTCAGGATGGATTTGGTCTTTTTCTCATGGCTCACATGGGCTCTGTTACTTGGCATCCCCACTTGTCTCCTGCTTTGGCTGATTTCCTGCTCCAGAAACCTGGCTCAGATTTTGGTTTGGCTCATTATTAATCCTCTGTTGGGTAGAAAGCCTCAAGGATCTTTGGCCAGGCTAAGACATGAGCCTTGTGCATACCCAGTTTATTCAATGACCACCCACCCATGCCCAAAGAATCACATAGAGCTGCTTTCCTGAACACCTTGATTAGAAGGGGCTTTTGGGTGTGGCAGACACCATGTCTCATCTGTGTCTGCTTTGAGGTCCCCTCATTGTGACCCATCTCCCCTCCCTGTCCTTGGGAAGTCATTGTCACTTTTTGGAAAATAAAGAAACCATTATTTAGTAAGGATTATGCATTGCATCTGCTATTATGCATTATATACCTTATCTCAAAGAATCCTCACCTCCTCTCTCTGAGGTAGGCATTACTCCTAGTTTATATATAAGGAAACTGAGGATCATCGAGGTTAAGAACCTGAGATAAGGTGGCAGAGCTGGATTTCAAATCCAGAGTGATCTTGCTCCAAACCTGTGCTTTTTTTCCCTATCCCAAGATACCTTTGTTGACACACCCGTGACAATGCCAAGACATTCCTGTCCTAGTTATCAATGGAGTTTTGAAGAGCATTTCCAATTAGGACACTTTTCTAACGGACAGTTCAAGAGTAAAGTAGAAAATGGTAAGGGGGAAGATAAAGGACTAGAGCTGAAGGTATTCACCTTGCTGAGCTGAGGCTGCTGTAGAACTTCAGTCTTTTTCAACAGATGGCCTTTCATGTGGCCAGAAAATAGCCTCATCATCAGGCAGAGGGGTGTCACTCCTGAGTAATAAGGACAAGCTAACTTTATGCAGCCCATGGGAGGAACTCCCCATGAGTTCCTTGCCTTGTTTAAAACCATTTCCTGGACAATATAGCTATTGGGACCCTCCCCAGAAAACTTCCCAGTGTCTATAAGATAAAAATTAAATCTTTTTAGAGGTACATCATTAGGCACATTGTTGTAGTTCCTCCTCACAATCAGGAAAATTCAGTTAATTGCTGCCTAGCTCACCTTTACCCATCCATATGCTCTGCAGAGAAGGTCATAATATAGAACCCAGAGGATCACTGGAAAAGGAAAGGAGAATACGTACTTGTACATGAGCACCTAGAACCACCTGTAATGTTAGTTCCCTTCCAGCTTCTTCTTCTTTAGCCTTCAAAGGTAGTCATAACTCTTAGTGTCTCCACGAGGAAGTCTTCCTTGACTAAGCAAGTCTGAAAGAGATAATTCTATCCACTTCTTCCCCAGCTTCATCTCTTACAAATACTGTGCCTTCTTGGGCAGACCTCCTTGTTATGTACTCACTAGGATGGAGGGAGGGAAAGGATGGTCTGGGTTAGAGGATTTAAATGAAGGCAAATTTATTACTTTCATATTTATGTTGAAACTCCACTTACTCTGACATCCACAGTGTTGAGACTACTATATGTGTTTTCTCAAATAAAATTTATGTTTGTTCACCATGCTCCGGGCACCACATCAGGGACTTGCATGTACGTAAAATATGGCATGGCTGGTAAATAGAAGAAGGTAGGATCTAAACTCCAGTTCCTGGAGATTCAACATCCAAGTCCACAATCCTTCCATTGCATCTTCCCCAGCTTCAAGCCTCCCTCACTCTAAAATTTAAGGATATATTTATTCTTTTGCACTTTACTGTTTTACTCAATAATAAACCTTGTTAAATTATATTCATCTTCCATTGTCATATTTCTTATAGCATGTTTTTGAATTAATTTTTCTTCTTGCTGGAGTATTTTCTTCAAGAGTCTTTAGAAAGAGAATCTTTTTTATGGTAAATCAAGTAAGAGCTTGAATGTCTAAAAATATCTTCACCGTGTCCTCAATATAAATGATGTTTTAACTAGACAAATTTCTAAATTCGATTAGAAAATAAGCAAAATACATGAAGAGACATTATATCAAGGAGGATATATGGATGGCAAATGAGCACAGGAAAAAATGTTCAACATCACTAGCCGTTAGGTAAATGCAAATTAAGACCATGAAGAGGTGTCATTACACATGTATTAGAGTAGCTGAAATAAAACATGGTGACAATACCAAATGTTAGTGAGGATATGAAGAAACTACCTACCAGAAATACATTTGCTGGTAGGCATGTAAAATGGTATAGTAACTTTGGAATATAGTTCAGCAATTTCTTATAACACTAACCATACATTTACCATATGGCCCAGCAATTGTAGTCAAGTAAATGAAAAGACATGTCCACATAAAAACCTGTACACAAATGTTCACAGCAGTTTTATTTGTAATAGCCAAAAACTGAGACCAACCAAAACATCCTTCAATAGGTTTACAGCTGTTTAAGTAGATTAATGATAGATTAAACAAATAGGGATACATCCACAGCATTCATTTTCAGCAACGAAAAAAATGGGCTATTCACACACACAACAACTTGAGTAAATCTTAAGGATGTTGTGTTGAGCGAAAAAGACAACTTCAAAAGGTCACATACCATATTATTCCATATACAGTTATCCCTTGAACAACACAGGTTTGAACTATGTGTCTTCACTTACATGCAGATTTTCTTCCACTTCTGCCAACTCTGAAACAGCAAGACCAGCCCTTCCTCTTTCTCCTTTTTTTTCAGCCTACTGAAAACTTGAAGACAAGGATGAAGACCTTTATAGTAATCCACTTCCACTTAATGAATAGTAAATGGGATTTTCTTTTCTTTTCTTTTTTTAGAGAGATAGGGTCTCGTTCTGTCACCCAGACTGGAGTACAGTGAGGTGATCGTAGCTCACTGAAGCCTCAAGCTGCTGGGCTCAAGTGATCTTCTCACCTCAGCCTCGCAAACAGCCATGACTACAGTCCTGCATCACAATGCCCTGCTAATTTTCTTATTTTACTTTTTGTAGAAATGGGGTCTTGCTATGTTGCCCAGGCTGTTCTCGAAGTCCTGGCCTCAAGTGATCCTCCTGCCTTGGCCTCCCAAAATGCTGTGATAACAAGTGTGAGCCACTGCACTCACCCCCTTATGATTTTCTTAATAACAGTTTCTTTTTTTCTAGCTACTTTATTGTAAGAACATAGTACATAACATATACATATAGTATATATAACATATAAGGTAAAAAGTACGTGTTGATTGTTATGTTATTGGTAAGCCTTTTGGTCAATAGTAACCTACTAGTCGTTAAATTTTGGAGGAAGCAAAAGTTATACATGGATTTTTAACTGAGTGGTGGGCAGGAGATGTCGGTGCCCCTAATCACCACTTTGTTCAAGGGTCAGTGGCATAGCATTCTTAAAAAGACAAAATGATAGAGATAGAAAACAGATGAGTGGCTGCCAGGGATTAGGGACATAGAAGGAGGGTGGTTGTAACTATAAAGTGGTAGTATGAGAGGGATCTTGTGGTAATGGAATAGTTCTGTATCTTGATAGCAGTGGTGTCACATGAATCTACATGTGATAAAATGACACAGAACTATTTTTTAAATGACATATTATTTGAATACTTGCACATATACATACAGCAAATTCTAAGGTCTAAGTCATTTTCTTCCCACATTTTGAAAATATTACTGGTAAGTTTTCTTTTTTCTAGTGGTATTGATGAGAAGTATGATATCAAGGTGATTCTTAATCTTTGTAGATAACTGGTTCTTTTCTATCTTAAATTTCTCTCTTGCTCTGTCACACAGGCTGGAGTACAGTGAAGTGGTCTTGGCTCACTGCAACCTCTGCCTCCTAGGTTCAAGCTATTCTCCTGTCTCAGCCTCCTGAGTAGCTGGGACTACAGGTGCATGATACTATGCCCGGCTAATTTTTGTATTTTTAATAGAGACAAAGTTTCACCATATTGGCCACGCCGATCTTGAACTCCTGACCTCAAGTGCTTCTCCCACCTCAAGAATAATAAATAATTTGGTCTTTGTCCTGGGTTCTTGGTATGGAGCTTCTAAAACCCATGGAGTTTCCTGGGTGATAACAGTGGGTTTTTTATGGTCACCAGGTGACTCTTGGTGGGCCCATACATAGCTTCACGATAGGGGCTGGTCACCAGAAAGACCAGCCACAAGGTAGGATTTTGAGCCAGCCTGGCCTCCAGGAAGGGGAGTTGTGCCTGGAGAGTCAGTTCAGTCATGTGCCCAGTGGTTTAGTCAATCATACCTATACGATGAAACCATGCTAAAAACTAGACACCAAGCTCAGTGGAGCTTCACCAGTTGGTGAACACTGTGCTGGAAGGGTGATGTCTCCTGATTCCACAGGCAAAGGTCACGTAAGTTTTGTGTATAGGACCGTCCCAGACCTCATCCTCTGCATCTTTTCATTTGTCTCTTCCTGATCTGTATGCTTAATAAAATTGTAATCATAAGTATAGCACTTTTCCAGGTCTGTGAGTCATTTTAAAAAATGATTGAACCAGAGAGTGTTGTGGAACCTTGAAATTTGTAGCCAGTCAATCAGAAGTGGATAGCCTGGGGACTTCTGAACTTGCTGCTTGTGTCTGAAGTCAGGACAGTCAGAGATGACTGAACCCTTTACCTTGTGGAATCTGTACTAATTCCAGGTGGCTCATGCTACAGTAGAGTTGTAATACACTCAGCTGATGTCAAAATAGTGAGGTTTTCATTATCCTTTGCAATATTTATCTGACTCTTTCACTCTAGTTTTTTCCTCCTTTTTTTTGGGGGGGGATGTCTTTATTAATTATTCCTTCAAATATTAGCTGCCTTCTATTTTCCCTCTCCTGAAATTTTTATTTTAGGCACTGGGCTCCGTGCATGAAGTTTGTTGGGGGAGTGTCTTTGGGACAACACCAGTAAGGAATGAAGAAAGAATTAGGCAGAGGCAGTGGCAGAACTGGCCACATCACAGCCAAGGTCTCAGCTGATCTCACTGCGAGTGGGGATGGCTTCTTCGAATTGTCCTCAGTTAAGGCTCTGCCAGTCATTGGATCCAGGCTGCCCTCAGGAGGGTGTCTGATTTTGGATGAAGCAGCTCTCTTCATCTAAACTGGAGAGGGACTCAAATGAGAGTTGGCAGTCACCAGTCCTCCCATTGATGGTGTATTGAGGAAATAAGCACTTCATTACTTAAGGGGAAGAATCTGGGTTGGGGATGGCTAACAACAGCCCACGTGTGAAACCCAGCCCACAGCCTGTTTTGGTAAAAACAAAAAAACAAAAAACAACAAAAAAAACTTGCTTGGCATGTCTATCTTCACATAGCCTTTCCTCTGCTTAGGTTTGTCTTTAACGTCTCCCTTCTTCTTCTTATAAAGGCACCAGTCATATTGGATTAGTACCCACCCTAATGATTTCATCTTAACTTGATTATATCTGCAGAGTCCCTATTTCTAAATAAGGTCATATTTACAGGTACCAGGGGTTAGGACTTCAAATTATATTTTGAGGGAGGGAACCACAATTCAATCCATGGGAGCCAGAAAATGTTATCATTTGCCATTTAAGGAAACTTCTGTAAGGAAAAACCCCATATCCCTATTACAGGTGTGATGGTGGAGCAGGTGTGAGAGCTGAGCAGGCAGGAGTTGCACAGGTGATTCCCATGTCTCTTACTCGAGCGGCCAGACACCAGGAGGCAGCAAGTAGATTTCTCCACCGCCCCTGACTACTGAAGCCCCAGGAGTTGCTTAAGCTTATCTACTAACCACCTTGGCAGGCTTGTAAAAATTTTGCAACATCCTTCTTAAAAAAGAAAGAAAGAAAATCCAGCAGCCAGCAAACTGTCCATAACAGAGCCAAATGACTCACTGCCAGCACCGCGCTACATGTTTTAGGAAGTCCTTATCGTCTTTCCACCAACGCATCCAATTATTTTCTAAAGCAGCTTTATTCCCAGAGGATTCATTTATTTTTTGGTGTAACAGCATCTATCCCAAAAGTTAACCCCTGATGGATACCAACTGAGAGGTATCTCCAGAGGCATAATGGTCAGTATTTAAAAACCAGCACTCCAAAAAGAAAAGCCAAGGGGGGCGGGGGAAGTGCTGATACAGGCTGCCGATTTCCACGGTGTAAACACTCCCACATTGATTAATTTCAAGCTACTAATGTGAAGTCACTGAACACAGAATTGGGAAGAGATATGTACAGTTAGCTTTCATGAGCTGATATGAAGCAACTTCAGCACATCACTGAATATCTCAATAGAGAGAGGAAGTATGATTTGAGATGTACAGGGAAGACATTCTGGAGGCAGTAGGATTTGAAGTGGACTTTGAGGGGTAGCTGTGATTTGGTGGTATCTCTGTCACTACACAGTCAGCCACATCCATTTGGCAATTTGCATCTCTCTTACTGAGACTAAACTAGGAGATTCCTGAGGGCAGACAATGTGTTTTATTCATTGTAGTAACCCTACTGCAGGTATTTCACAAGCATTTGTTGAATGCGTGAATGGAAAATGAATAAATAGAGAGGGCAAAGGAATTTTAGGCAGAGGGGGCATTCACGGTGGGGGCAGGGCAGAGGGGGAAGGAATAAATGAACAGGAGGTTTTGGGTTCAGTGGGTGGTCCATTCTTGGACTATAGTGTTGGGACATGTGGTATTCCAGTTATTTATGGCTGTGTAACAAGCCATCACAAAATTTAATGCCTTAAAACATTAACACATTTGTTTTGCTCATAAATCTGGAATTCAAACAGGGCTCAACAGGATCCGCTCATTCTGGTTCATATGGCATGGACCAGGGTGGCCTGAAGACTAAGGCTGTCATCGTGTGAAGGCTTGCTCACTCATCTGCCCAGAGGTTGAGCTGGGAAGACTCAAAGAGCTGGGGATTTGAATAGCTGAGGCGCCTTGAATATCTAAAACTCTATGAGGGCTCTCTGCATGATGTCTCCAGCATGGCAGCCTCAGGGCAACTGCAGTTTTTTGTACCAGCTCAGGGCTCCTGAGATGTATACCCCAAAAAGAGCAAACCAGGAAGAAGCCATATCCTTTTGCTGACCTACCCTTGGAAGTTACACAGCATCACTACACCATAGCCTCCACTCAGATTCAAGGAGCAGAAACCCAGAATCCACTTCTCAGTGCGAAGAGTGTGAGGAACATTGTAATAAGGCCATTTGGGATGAAATATATTTTTTATATATGCGATATATACATACGCTATATATTTTCCATGTAGAGTGTGTGTGTGTGTGTATGTATGCGTGTGTGTGAATACATTGGAGTGGCCACCATTGGAAAATACAATCTGCCACACATAGTGGATGGAAGGTTGGAAAGTTGGATGAGGCCAAATTGGAAGGGGTCTTGAATGTCTTAGTAAAGAGTTTGCTCTAAGACTTGGAACCAACCCAAATGCCCATCAATGATAGACTGGATAATGAAAATGTGGTACATATACACCATGCAATGCTATGCGGCCATAAAAAGGAATGAGATAATGTCCTTTGCAGAGACGTGGATGAAGCTGGAAGCCATCATCCTCAGCAAACTAACACAGGAACAGAAAATCAAACACTGCCTGTTCTCACTCCTAAGTGGGAGTTGAACAATGAGAACACATGGACACAGGGAGGGAAACATCACACACCGGGGCCTGTTGGGGGATAGGGGGGTGAGTGGAGGGAACCTAGATGATGGGTCAATAAGTGCAGCAAACCACCACGGCACACGTATACCTATGTAACAAACCTGCACTTCTGCATATGTATCCCTGAGCTTCAAGTACATTTTTTTTTTTTTTAAAAAGGGTTTCTCTATTTTTCCTCTAGAAGCAATTGACATACCAGTTGCTTATCCTCCCCCAGGGTTCCACATATGTAGGTTCATCATCCCCAGCAGGCCTGCAAGACTAACAGGTAGCATCATCTTGTCTTTTTATTTTATTTTATATTTTATTTGATGTAGTCTCACTGTGTGCCCCAGGCTGGTCTCAAACTCCTGGGTTTAAGTGATCCTCTCGCCTTGGCCTCCCAAAGTGTTGGGATTACAGGTGTGACTCACTGCATCCAGCCCTTAGAGGTCTTTTTTTAAAAAAAAACCTCCCTCTGGCTGGGCGCGGTGACTCACACCTGTAATCCCAGCACTTTGGGAGGCCAAGGTGGGTTGATCATGAGGTCGAGAGATTGAGACCATCCTGGCCAACATGGTGAAACCCCATCTCTACTAAAAAAATACAAAAATTAGTTGGGTGTGGAGGCATGCACCTGTAGTCTCTGCTACTTGGGAGGCTGAGGCTGGAGAATGGCATGAACCTGGGAGGCGGAGGTTATGGTGAGCCGAGATCATGCCCCTATACACCAGCCTGGTGACAGAGCGAGACTCCATTTCAAAAAGAAAAAAAAAGAAAAAAAAAACCTTCCTCAAATGTCAGGGCTCTGCGTTTCATGGCACCTCAGTATTTGAAATCCAAGTGTCTATCTGCCCAAGTAAATAATGATGGCAAATCAGACCATACTGGACATGCTTCTTGCCTGTCTCCCAGCTGGCACAAATCTGTATCTTACTTGGGCAGGTGATAATGGGGTGGCCTTTGATGGGCTACACTGGTGACAGCACTGAATATCAAAATTGTCAGAACACATCTAGATTGACTCTGGGCTTATTGCCCAGTAGCTCAAAGAAGAGGCCAAACCCCCAGTGTTGATTCTTGCTGAATACATCACACCTAATGCTGATTCCATCTGCCAAGGGATGCTGGATCCAGACGGAATGCAGTTTGCATTCACAGAACCCAAGCTGCTAGTCACTTCCATTCAAAATTGTGGCCTTTCTCTGCAGGGTCTCTATCCAACCTGTTTGAAGGGTTCGAGATGAAGACACATGAATTGGCTTTGACTGTTTTCCTGAGCCACAGATGGGGAGAAGCTGCCACTGAGTTTTGGATGAGTGTCCTTCGTCTCTGTCCTCCATTCTTTGCTGACTTCTCTCCTTGCAACAGTGAGAAATTTGTTTCTGGCCATAAGGCAGTTGTTGGGAGGAATCCTGAGACAGTGTGCTCTTTCCCATATTTGTCAAACCACAGATGTTCCCCAACAGAGAGAAGATGGTTGCAGGAATACAGGGAAGACATTGTAATGAATACAAAATCCTTTCTTTTGCTCCCAACTTGAAATGGGCTGCTTTCAAAAGTCTGGAACTAGGAACACACATTTTCCCATAGAATAATAATGCCAGGCCAGGCCCACAGATACAAATTTCATCCATAACGTAAGCTAAGGGAGGATGGCAGACATCAACCAGCAGACAGGTTGGCTCAGCCTAAGTGCTTGATCCATCTACCTAAGCTGGTTCTGCCGTCCACAGTTTTTTTTTTTTTTTTCATTTCTGAAATTTGGAGCCCTACCAGCAGATTTCTTATAAGCTGCAAGCTCTAATGGCAAAAGCAATGAGGGTCTGAACACTGGGGCGGCCGGTGCTAAGTATAGTCATTTGTAGGACAGGATCTGCTTGCACTTTGAAAAATAATGAACTGTGGCTTCAGGTAGCTGACTTCAGGAAATTGATGTGTTTTTAATTTGTTTGGTTTCTCAATGCACTAAAAAGTTTGCAATGAAACCACTGAGATGGGGGCGTGGGGGTGGGAGTGGCGGGGATGCTGCTGCTCCTTCTGAGCCCTGTCCAATAGGCTGATTAACTCCGTCAGCACATGCCCAGTGCTAATGCGACTAAGCTCACGCTTGCAATCCCCCTTAGAGTGGCCATTTCATTTTACACTTAGGAAAAGTATTATAAGGCCACAAACTATGTATTTAAGCAGGCCTCTTGCCACTTGTTTGCCACAGCTCTGCAAACAACCTGAGGCTTATATTGGTAGTATTGAGTGAAGATAAAGTTGGAGAGTATAGAGTCCCTGTTGTTCAGTGAATTCTCTGTGTTAAGTGCTCTGTTTGCACATAGGGAATTTTGCTGAATGAAATATCTTACTATAAGATTACCTGTGTGTCATACACCCATTCTCATTGTCAGATATTAGGAATTTTGTTTCTCTTGTATCTAGCACTTTCTACAATTAACATACACAGATATTAATTTGGCAATTTCCTTCTTTCCTTCCTTCCTTCCTTCCTTCCTTCCTTCCTTCCTTCCTTCCTTCCTTCCTTTCTCTCTCTTTCTCTCTTCTATATATTTTATGTACACAACCTAATGTTCTGATATACGTATATATACAGTAAAATGATTACTGCAGTCAAGCAGATTAACATACCTATCACCCTCTGTGGTTGCCTCGTCTTTTGTGTGTGGTAAGAGCACCTAAAATCTATCGTAGCAAATTTTCAGTATACAATACAGTATTGTCAACTACAGTCCTCATGCTGTACATTAGATCCCTAGACTTGTTCATCCCTGTATAACTATAACTTTGTATCATTTGATCTATTTCTCCCCATTTACTCCCCACTGGTAACCACTGTTCTACTCTCTCTTTCTATATTTTTGACTTTATTTTAGACTCCACATATAAATGAGATCATGAAGTATTTTTCTTTTTGTATCCAGCTTATTTCACTTAGCATATTCTCCTACAGGTTCATCCGTGTTGTTGCCAGTATCAGTATCTCCTTTTTTATTCTGAATAATATTCCATTGTATAGACACCACAATTTCTTTATCCAGCCACTCATCAGTTGGCACATAGGGTGTTTCCACATCTTGACTCTTGTGAATAATGCTGCAGTGAACACGGGAGACAGATGCCTTTACAAGACGCTGATTTCATTTCCTTTTGGTTCATACCCAGCATAGAGGTTGCTGGATCATATGGTAGTTCTATTTTTAGTTGTTGAGGAACTTTCAAAGTTTTCCATAATGGCTGTGCCAGTTTAGATTCCCACCAACAGTGTGGGAGGCTTCCTTTTTCTCCACATCCTCACCAACAATTTTTATCTTTGTCTTTTTGATAATGGTCATTCTAACAGGTGTGAGGTAATATTTCATTGTGGTTTCAATTTTCATTTCCCTGATGATTAATGGTGTTGAATACCTTTTCTTATACCTGTTGGTCATTTTTACATCTTCTTTGGAAAAATGTTTATACAAGTCCTTTGTCTATTTTAAATTCAGGTTATCTGTTTGTTTGTTTGTTTGTTTGCTGTTGAGTTGTTGAAGTTCCTTATATATTTTGAATATTAACCCCTTATCAGATATATGGTTTACAAATATTTTCTCTCAATCTGTAGGATGCCTTTTCATTTTATTAATTGTTTTCTTTCATGTGCAAAAACTTTTGTTTGGTGAGATCCACTTGTTTTCTTTTGCTTTTATTGCCTGAGCTTTTTGTATGATATCTAAAAACATTCACTGCTGAGGCCAATATTGAGGAGCTTTTTACTACATTTTCTTCTAGGATTTTATGGTTTCAGGTCTTACGTTCAGGTCTTTTATTCATTTTAGGTTGAATTTTGTGTGTAGTGCAAGATAAGGGTCCAGTTGTATTCTTTTGCACGTAGCTACCCGGTTTTTCCAATGCCATTGATTGAAAAGACTGTTCTTTCCCCGTGATATGTTTTTGGTGGCCTTGTCTAAAATTAGTTGACCATATATGCATGGGCTTATTTCTGGATGCTCTGTTCTGTTCCATTGGTCTACATGTTGGTTTCTATGCCAGTACCATAGTGTTTTGATTATTCTAACTTTGGAATATAATTTGAAATCAGGAAATGTGATGCCTCCAGCTTTGTTTTTCTTTTTCAAGATTGTTTTGACTATTTAAGGTGTCTTGTAGTTCCACATGAGTTTTAGAATTGTTTTTCATATTTCTGTGAAAAATGCCATTGGAGTTTTGATAGAGATTATATTAAATTTGTATATTGCTTTGGATAGTATGGCCATTTTAACAATATTAATTCTTTCAACTCATGAATATGAGATATGTTTCCATTTATTTGTGTAGTTTTTATTTCACCAGTGTTTTATGGTTTTCATATAAGGTTCAGATCTTTTACTTCCTTAGTTAAATTTATTCATAAGTATTGTATTTTTTTTTAATTTTAAAAAAATTTCAAATGGAACACTTCACAAATTTGCATGTCATGCTTGCGCAGAGGCCATGCTAATCTTCTTTGTTTCGTTTCAGTTTTAGTATATGTGCTGCCAAAGTGAGCACAGTATGATATTCTTTTTGGTGCTATTATAAATGAGATTGTTTTCTTGACTGGCAATTGTTGCTATCCAACAATTTATGTGCTACTGGCTTGAATTGAAGATAAACTCCGTCAGAGGAGTGAGTGTCTTACTACCTTATAATCTCTACAGTGCTTTCTAGAAAGAATATGCTCAACTGGTATCTGTTGCTTTAAATTCAGTGGAATTCAGTAGGACACAGCATTCAAACAATACTAGTTCACACTATAATGGTACCTGGAACATTTAGAATGCGCCTTATTTTCAACAGTATGACCAGCAGCAGCTCATGGACTGTGAGCATGACATCAATGACAATTAAAACTTGCCTAGCACTTTGTGTATGCCTAGCATTGTTTTAAGTGCTTTAGCTATAAGATGTCATCTGGTCCTGCAAACAATCCTTTGAGGGGGGATATTCTTACTTAGTTTTAAGTTTACAGATGAGGAACCTAAAGCACAGAGAGATTAAGAAATGTGCCCAAGGTTACATAACTAGGGAGGAGCAGACTCAAACACAAGCAGTTTAGCTCCAGAAAATGTATTCTACTTACTGAGTTATCATGCTCTTTTTTCAAAGAGCTAATCTACATATAAGGAAATACTATCTACCAGGCACTTTTTAATGTAAACTCGTTTAATCTCACAACAAGGCCAAGAGATGAGTACTACTGTTATCTGCATTTTACAGATAACAAAACTAAGGCACAACTAAGCTAAGTGAGTGGTAGAGCCTCATTTCAAACCCAGAAGGTCCGATTTCCAAGTCTGTCCTCTCAATCATCATGCCACAGCACTCTCAGAGGAGTCAGAGGCAAATAGAATGCCAATCCTGAATTGATTTATATAGGTTTACATAGCAAGAGATGGTGGATCATAGGCTACTTTATAAGAAGACCCTCCCATTTTCCATCAACTATATTTAGGGACAGTTGTACCTGGGCATATGCAGGGTTTCTTCCCAAATAGTCTGGGAATATAGTGCCAGGTGAGAAAAAAATAGTTTGTATTTTGCTTAGAGTATTGAAGATAAGGAGACCAAGGTCCAGGGGTATTTGTTTTTCATAAGGGTAAAGATAAGGGAGAAGCAAGGAGAGATGACAAGTTGGCACTGCTGTTTCCCTGTGCTTTGAGCTTGCAATGTGCAGGGCATGGGATTGGGAGCAGTCCAGGTAGAAGGTGGTTCCTAGCATAAGACAGGGGGTAGCAGGGATGAGTACACTGGTGCTTGTCTCTCCCTAGACTGAATGGCTACTCTGCTTCCAGAGGCTAGGAAATGGAATGCCTAATATGTACCAGGGAGGCTCCCTGCTTTTCAGCTCATGGCCAACTTATAGAAAAAAAAAAAGGTATGTGCTGAGCAGAAACAATAATTTATCAGCTGTGCCTTATCTGGCCAATGGGACACTCACCCCCACCGCCTGCCTTTTTTTGATCCCTTTTATTAGATGAGGAAAGAAAGGGAAGGTAACACATAAAATGTTGATTTGAAAAAGAACATGATTTCTTAAGAAGAAATCTGAAGCCTCTCAGCTACGGCTTACCTAAGTATCAAAGTGGCACGGCATTCCATCAGGGCCCAGGAATGACCATCAACTTATTAAGGTTGCGAAGCTGGAAGTTTTCATAAAGATATGCCATTTGTCACAGGACCGCCTTCAGCCTTTTCCTTGATATCCAGAAGGCTGGATCCTTAGGCTGTCTACCAGATGGCATTCCAGGAAGGAAGGAGGGAGACACGAAGAAAGGGAAGAAAGGAGGAAGGGAGAAAGGGAAGAAGAGAGGGAGGAAGGGAGGGAGGTGGGAAGGGAGGGAGTCTCCCAGTTACATATTAATGACTTCTCAGGGTCTGACTTGTCTTTGCTCCTACACTCATCTTGCCAGTGAGCCCTGCAAGGAATGTGGACAACCAAGCTACAGACTGCTGGCCACAGATCATGTCTTGGGTAGACGAGAAGAGGCACATGGTAGGTGTTTTACAGACATGTAGGTAGGAATTTGCAAACTGAACCAGCAAGTGTCCGGTACACAGTAGGTGTTTACTAATGGGAGCTGATACTGCTGTTGACACTTTGAGAGTGAGTGGCTGCAACTGTCATCCCACTGAGTGAAAAGCGGGGTTGATTCAGCTGAGCCATTGGGTGACATGGGTGTTCTTCCTCTTTTTTAAGAAAGTTTTGTTTTAAAGCATTATGAAATATAACACAGAGAAATCCATAAACATAAGCAACTGCATAATGAAAAATAATAAAGCAAAGTATCATGTAATTACTACCATGAAACTACTTCCCTGTTTAAGAAATAAAATATGGTCAACACTCAGAAGTTGACCCCCCACCCCACGGGTCCTTACCGGTCATGCACCTTCCCCAACCCACAAAAGCTGACCTTGATCCTTTCATGGAAATGACACATTTGCTTTTAAGTAAATGTATGTATAAATTGCATATATGTCCTCTCTCCATATAACCTATATATCCCCATATAAAATCTACATATTTCTAAATATTATGATTTTGTCTGTTTTTGAATCTTATATAAATGTACTCCAGCATGATCTTTTGTGTCTCATTTCTTTCAGGCATCATTATGGTTGTAAGATTTAACCACATTGTTTTGGAAGTAACAGTTTATTAGTTTTCATGGCTTTCTAGTAGCTCTTTATATGGATATGCAACATTTTGTCTATTCTCCTTTAGATGGCCATTTGGGTGTTTTTCAGGTTGGAGTAATTACTAACAGTGTTGCTCTGAACATTCTTTTATATGCATTCAGGGTATATACCTAGGAGAGGAATTGCTGGATCACAGGGTATATGTGTATCTATGAATAACTCTACTAGACGCTGCCAAACTCTTCCAAAGTTGTTGTATAAATTTGCTCTTTATCCTCAAGGTGCAAGAGTCACCATCATTTCACAGCTTCATGGACAAATGGTACTGGTTGTCTGTAAATGTTAGCCAAGTCTGGTAGGTGTGTGGTTGTACTTAATTGTGGTTTTAATTTGCATTTCTCTGATTACTAAAGAGGTTGGGTAACTTTTCATTGTTTTTTGTCCATCTGGATCTTCTCTTTTGTGAAGGGCCTGTTTATTTCTTTAGCCCATTTAGAAAATGGGGTTGTTCACCTTTTCCTTAATGAATTTTATCCAAATAGATTCTTGATTGTCCCAAGAAGCACCTATTGAAAAGAGTGGTATCCTGGAGTCCATGAGAGTTGATTGTTAAAATTTCAGGAGTTTTCTGAGTAGGTTGTTAAATTGCTGGTAGCTTGAAGTCAGCCACAGTGTTGACACCATGGAAACTGGCAAATGTGACATAAATCAGCGTATTTTCCGCTAGAGAGTTGGTTGATTACTACACCAATGGAAAAGTCCATCTTTTCTGCCCTGCCTCACAAGGCCATCTCTGTCATAAATTCTGGTCATACACATATGAATTTATTTCACTACTATCTCTTCTGTTTCTTTCCTTTCTTTGTCTGTCCCCATGTTAAAAGCATACTGCCTTGTAAACTACAGGCTTATAATAAGTCTTGATATCTGGTGGAGCGGGTCCTCTTATCTCCTAACAGTATCTTGCTCATTTTTAGCTCTTGACATTTCTCTGCAAATTTAGAATAAGCTTGCCAAGTGTTCACAGAAAAATCTGTTGAAATTTTAATTACATTGAATCTATAGATCAATTTTGGGAAGAAATGTATGTTTTTATCTGCTTTGAGTTCATTATGGAAGTGACTCATTACTGTGTAAAATCAATTGCTTATATACTCTATAAGCTGTCATTTGTTGTTTATCATTATCCACGGTCTTTCTTGCTCTATTGGTTCATTTTCCTACTGCTATGAAGAAATAACCGAGACTGGGTAATTTATAAAGAAAAAGAGGTTTAACTGACTCATCGTTCCACATGGCTGAGGAGGCCTCATAATCACAGCAGAAGGTGAAGAAGGAGCAAAGGCACATCTTACATGGTGGCAGGCAAGAGCGCATGTGCAGGGGAACTGCCCCTTATAAAACCATTAGATCTCATGAAACTTATTCACTGTCATGTGAACGGCCTGGGAAAAGCTCACTCCATGATTCAGTTACCTCCCACTGGGTCTCACCCACGACACAGAGGAATTATGGGAGCTACCAATCAAGATGAGATTTCAGTGGGGACACAGCCAAACCATATCACTTGCCTTGCAGAACTTTTACATTTTTGTTAAATACAGTTCCTCAAACTTTTCCTTTATAGCTTCTAGGATGTTGCTCCTAGCAGCCACAAAGGCAGGCCACACAAAACTTAAAATATAATAGTAGCCACATGAAAAAAGTAAAAGGCCAGGTACAGTGGCTCACACCTGTGATCCCAGCATTTTGGGAGGCCAAGGCAGATGGATCACCTGAGGTCAGGATTTCGAGAACAGCCTGACCAGCATGGCGAAACCCTGTCTCTACTAAAAATATGAAAATTATCTGGGCATGGTGGTGGACATCTGTAATCCCAACTACTTGGGAGGCTGAGGTAGGAGAATCACTTGAACCCAGGAGGTGGAGGTTGCAGTGAGCTGAGATCATGCCATTGCACTCCAGCCTGAGTGACATAGTGAGACTCGATGTCAAAAAAAATTTCAAATGGAACACTTCACAAATTTGCATGTCATGCTTGCGCAGAGGCCATGCTAATCTTCTTTGTTTCGTTTCAGTTTTAGTATATGTGCTGCCAAAGTGAGCACAGTATGATATTCTTTTTGGTGCTATTATAAATGAGATTGTTTTCTTGACTGGCAATTGTTGCTATCCAACAATTTATGTGCTACTGGCTTGAATTGAAGATAAACTCCGTCAGAGGAGTGAGTGTCTTACTACCTTATAATCTCTACAGTGCTTTCTAGAAAGAATATGCTCAACTGGTATCTGTTGCTTTAAATTCAGTGGAATTCAGTAGGACACAGCATTCAAACAATACTAGTTCACACTATAATGGTACCTGGAACATTTAGAATGCGCCTTATTTTCAACAGTATGACCAGCAGCAGCTCATGGACTGTGAGCATGACATCAATGACAATTAAAACTTGCCTAGCACTTTGTGTATGCCTAGCATTGTTTTAAGTGCTTTAGCTATAAGATGTCATCTGGTCCTGCAAACAATCCTTTGAGGGGGGATATTCTTACTTAGTTTTAAGTTTACAGATGAGGAACCTAAAGCACAGAGAGATTAAGAAATGTGCCCAAGGTTACATAACTAGGGAGGAGCAGACTCAAACACAAGCAGTTTAGCTCCAGAAAATGTATTCTACTTACTGAGTTATCATGCTCTTTTTTCAAAGAGCTAATCTACATATAAGGAAATACTATCTACCAGGCACTTTTTAATGTAAACTCGTTTAATCTCACAACAAGGCCAAGAGATGAGTACTACTGTTATCTGCATTTTACAGATAACAAAACTAAGGCACAACTAAGCTAAGTGAGTGGTAGAGCCTCATTTCAAACCCAGAAGGTCTGATTTCCAAGTCTGTCCTCTCAATCATCATGCCACAGCACTCTCAGAGGAGTCAGAGGCAAATAGAATGCCAATCCTGAATTGATTTATATAGGT
>NW_012114799.1:2090791-2128694 GCF_000951035.1 Colobus angolensis palliatus
TGATATATTTTATTTAATCCATTATAGCAAATATCATTTCAACGTGAAATCAATATATAAAAACTATTCATGAGATAATTTACATTCTTTTTTTCACACAAATTCTTAGAAATCTGGTCTGCATTTTATATTTCAGGGACATTTCAGTTTGGACTAGCCATATTTCAAGTGTTTATTAGCCACACATGGCTAATGTTTGCCATGTTAGATAGCTCAGGTCAGTATCTTTGTTAAGGCAGGTCTACAGCAGCCTTAAGTCTGTGGCTAGTTTCGTGCTACCAAGATCTGGCCCTTCCAGGGTTGGTTCAGTGAGGTCTCTTCTCTATTGTTGGTTGAAACTTTAACGTTTCCCAGCTCTGTGTGACTTTGGGAATTGTTTGGCTTATAGCCCCTGAATTACACCCCCACCCCTGCAAGTTGCTCTTTCTTCAGCATGATATTTTGCCTAGCTCTTGGAGTTTCATCTGCACATGCCCATTTAGTATTTGGTAAAAGACTGAAGAGGACTTCTGCACAGATCTCCGGAATTCTTTCTCTGTGTAGTTTCCTCCTTTCCAGTACTCTTCTTTGTAAAGTCCAGCAGCCTCCTCCTGAATTCCAGTCTCTCACTCCCCAACTCAGGGAGATAACTGTGCTCTCCTCGGGGTTCCTTCTCTGCCCCATGGTCTGCAAAGTGCCTCCACACAGCAGGCCTGGGTGATCCCAGGGTTTACCTTACTAGCTTATCTTCCCTGAGAGATCACAATCCGTGCTGTGGTGCGGGGCTGGGGATGGGTGCAGGCTGACAGCCTAATACTCATTATTCTTAAGGCCAAAAGCAGAGGTCCTACTTAAAAAAAATGTTTTAGCTGGCTGCAGTGGTAAATGCCTGTAGTCCCAGCTACTCAGGAGGCTGAGGCAGGAGGATCACAAGTTCAGCCCAACTTGGACAAAATATCAAGACCCACCATCTACAAAAGAAAACAAAACAAATACGGTTTTGAGCTTACCTGTTAGTTTTACTATCAAGTTATTTAATAATTACTTTGATCTTTATCAATCCCTTCTTACAGTCTTCTTTAATATTATTCTTTTAATAACTTTATTTATTTTTATTCTTATTTATTAGAAATAATTAGGGCTGTGAGTTTTTCTTTCAGGGATTCCTTTAGCTATTTCCACAGGTTCTGATATGCAATATTTTTGTGGTCATTATTCTCTAGATAATCTGCAATTTGGGTTTTGCTTTTCTCTTTAACAAAGAATTGTTCCAGAGACTTAAAAAAATTTTGAGATGGTAGAATTTTATGTTTCAGTTTTCTGGTTTTATTAATTTTAGTTATATTATATTATAAATAAAGTTATCTACACTATAATTTTTGAAGATGTTTTAAATTTTCTTTGTCGCTTAATATGTAGTCACAACAAACCTTTGTAAACAAGATGTTATTCACTTTTTACTGTAAATTGTTTATTGACTTTAAGTGAGTCAGTGTTATCAATGTGAGTATCTAAAATAAATTTAAATTTACAAAAATATAATCCGTGTGTGTGTGTGTGTTTACTCTGGGCGCCAGTGTGAGACTATATTTCAAAAATGAGATTTTGTTCTAAAAAAAATGTGAAAACCACTAGGCAATGTGACCTCAAAAGTCACCTAGGATGTGTAGAATGGGAATATAAATTTGGGCAGGGCCTAGAGTAGAGTGAGCCTTGAGTTGTGTTGAGATCAAAGGATACCCAGAGTATTTTTTTTCTTTCATTTTTCATTCCTTTTCTTTCTTTCCTCTACACAATATGCTAATAAAACTTCTAGATGACGCAGACCACGGCCAGGTGCTATACCAATCTGTTATGAACAAGTGAGAGCACATGAAACCGTTTTTCATTGGCCTTAGGAAAAGCAAAGGTGAAATGAAAATTTAATTCTCCTGGACCTTTTTTCAAAATGTATTTTTCCATCTCTACTGTAAAGAGTGAATTTTAATTGGGTTGATTCTCACTGTGTGGCCATGCATTTCTAATCTGTGTTCACTCTTTGGGAAAGAAGAATTTGATGAAAGGAACCGGATAATAATGGAAATCTTGTCTGAGCAGAACAAATTGGAATTATCCAATATGATAGGGATGTGAGAAGCATTGAGGCTGATGACTGAAAAAAACACACCTCTCCCCAAAATGCCACTGTTCTGCCTGGCACAGTCTTGTCCTGGCACAGGGAGAGAGCGCAATAGCATGGTATGTGCTTTTGGTGCGTCTGGGCCTTTCTGGTGGGTCACTTAATCCTCCACCCTCAATTTTCCCACCTGTAAAATGGGGGTAATAATCTCCACCTTGCGCTATTGTAAGGATTGAGAGAAATGAATTGTGGGAAAGTGCCCAACATGTTATAGGGGCTCAGAGAATGAGTCAGAGGAGAATTTCCAAGGAAAGCTCTATGGCTGGGCTGAGGGTGAAGTTCCTAGTTTATTTACAGCTTTGAAAAGAAAGAAGTGGACAGGGGCAGGCATGTATGCATGAGTGAGAGAGTGTGTGTGTGTGAGTGTGTGTGTGTATGTGTGTGTAAGGCAGGGGAATCTGTGGGTACATCCTAGTATAGGCCAGTGTTTCTATGTGTGCCATTCAGGATGAATTTCCTGTGGGATAGAAACAACCAGGGTCTTCTGCAGATGAGTGGATTCAGAGTCCTCATCTGCAGGTAGAAAAGCCCCAGGAGTCCATATTTACCCCCATTATGCTACTCCTGTGAGGCCAGCTAGGTCCTTCAGCTGAACGTAGTGCACCAATGAGGAAACGAGTTAGGAGTTTCTCCAGCAATGCCAACAAGCAGGTCAAGTAGCACACATTGTGGGTGGCCAGGCCTCCCACGAAACATTATTTTGGGTACTATGTCAAGCTGTCAGAGAGGGAGAAGATAGACATCTTGGCTTTGGAGCTTGTGATTTAACAGAGAGAACAGAGAAAGAGAAAACACGAAAGGCACATATGAAGCTAATTTTAAAGATCCAGTGGCCATACAGCTTTTTTTTTTTTTTCCTAGACAATGTTAAAATCAAATAATTATTGAGGTCATCAGACAATAGCTCCAGGGTTGTGTGCAGAAAGAACAGTCCTGGCCAGGTGCAGTGGCTCCCACCTGTAATCCCAGCACTTTGGGAAGCCAAGGTGGGCAGATCACCTGATGTCAGGAGTTCAAGAGCAGCCTGGCCAACATGGTGAAACTCTGTCCCTATAAACATACACAAAATTAGCCAGGTGAGTGGCACATGCCTGTAATCCCAGCTACTCAGGAGCCTGAGGCAGGAGAATCACTTGAACCTGGGAGGCGATGGTTGCCAGTGAGCCGAGATGGTGCCATTGCACTCCAGCCTGGGCAAAAAGAGCAAAACTCCGTCTCAAAAAAAAAAAAAGACAGTCCCATGTTTCTATGTGCACCATTCAGGATGAATTTCCTAAGCACCTACTGCATTCCCAGAATTAGGAGTACAAACTCATAGGCCAGGCAGATCAGGATTAATTTCCAAGTCTGTCACTAACCATTTTTTTAAAAAATTGTATATACTTAAGGTGTGCAGCATGGTGTTTTGATATACAAGTGAAATGATTACTACAGTCAAGCAAAGTAAGGTGTCTGTCACCTTCCACAGTGACCCCTTTTTGTGTGTGTTGCACCTAAAATGGACCCTGCAAATTTGCAATCTACGTTGCAACATTATTAACTATTGTCCTGTGGCTGTATGATAAATCTGTAGACTTATTTATTTTGTCCTTTGACCTGCATGTCCCCATTTCCTCTCCTTCCCCGGGCTTGGTAACCACCTTTCTACTCTTTTTTGTGTGTGTATTTAACTTTAAGATTCCACATCTCAGTAAGACCTTGATCTTCCTCACTCTTTTATGGCCTTGGGGAAGCATAGGTCCTCCAGGCAGCAGAATTGCTTCTTAAAATGATTGCATCTATGTGGCGACTGGTTTAATTTAGACATGTTTTCAGCACAGGGCCTGTGGGCTTGTGCTAGGCTCCTAGAACGTACAGATAAAGGGGATCCATGTTCTTCCTTCGAGGCAGAGGTTCTGACTTTGTTTGACTTTGCCACTCCCTGGCAAGGGGCATTTAGCAATGTCTGGAGACATTTGGCTGTCCCTATGGGTGTGTGTATGTAGGTACTAAAATTCCTACAACGCATAAGGCAACCTTCCTCCCCCTTCATTGCCCATTTCCTCTGATTGTGGAATTAAAAGACGAGAATGGGTCCATTCGAGGGAAAAGGTCATGATCCTTAATGCTGTTTTTACATGATGGCCTTGTCAGAGCCTTCAGCCTCCTCCTGCTGTCCTGGAAGTTCTAGGCACAGCTCCCTCCGGAGGTCATGCTTCCCACCTGGGGCTTCCTGGCGGAGTGCCATGCTCATCCATATACATGTCCTCAATTAAAAGACGTCCCGCTGCCGGGAAAGCGGCCTGTACCTTGGAGCGAAACTGAAAGGAGAGACCCCGAGGTCTTCGCGTCCCTCCGCGGGAGGGCGAGGCAGGGCCCTGCGCAGAACACCGGGAGGCTCTGGGGAGAGGCAGGGCTTCTATGCGGGATCCTGAAAACCTGCTTGGGGCCGACTTCCTGGAGCAGCAGCTGCAAGCAGCGCAGAGCCCAGCTGTCCTTGGCAAACACCCCACCGAGAAGGCGAGGGCTTGCTGGCTCCTCTGGGACGCCCCGGTCAAGCCACCCCCAAATGGGCCGTGACTTCGCTTTCGAAGGGGGCCCCCAGGGCAGCGGTGGACGTGGGGGCAGGGCGGGCGAGGGGAAGTTTTTCTTTCTCCCAGCTCAGGAGGGCTTGCCAGCTTCCCCGGGGCTGCACCTCCTGGCACAGCCTCGGGTTGGAGCGCCGCTGCTGGCTCTGTGGCGGCCGCCTGGGTGACGGAGGGTGGGGCGGGGGTGGGTCGCTAGTAGCTCGGGAGCCAAGATCTGATTTCAGGGACCGTGCCTATGTGCTGAGTCAAACCCCGCCGCTGGGCTGGGTCTGCAGCGGGGCCACTGAGCACAATCCGCTGCGGTTAATGATTAATCACTGACCAACCTGCCTCCCGCAACTCGGGAGAGGGTGCTCCTGCAGTGTGGAACGGGTTCCTTAAGTGCGGACAGCTGGACAGGAAGAGGAGGGCTGTCAGGCAGAGCGCGCCTAGGCGAAGAGGGGCAGAGGCTAGCGCCAGGGGCTGCTGGTTTCACTTCCAGCAAGCCAGTTTAGAACGTTCTTCCTCCGCCCTCTCCCCACCTCACCCCCGCCACATACACCCAAACCCCAACACCCAGGCGCCTCCTGGGCCTCTCCTAGGTTGGGCTGCTCCAGGAAGTTTCCATGAAAGCACCTGCAGGAGAACTCGAGTGAGATAAAGTCGTGCGCCCACGCAGGTGAGTTTGCAGCCAAGAACTTTGGGCTCTGCTGGGAGGAGAAAGGGAAGTTGAGGAAGTCTTTCTACCTAGTAGCCTGGTGCTCTTTCTCATGGCTTCACCCAGCAGCCCTGGCAATGACTGCTCCCATGTCATTGATCACAGTCATGTCCCCGAGTTTGAGGTGGCCACCTGGATGAAAGTCACCCTTATCCTGGTGTACCTGGTCATCTTCGTGATGGGCCTTCTGGGGAACAGCATCACCATTCGGGTCACCCAGGTGCTACAGAAGAAAGGATACTTGCAGAAGGAGGTGACGGACCACATGGTGAGTTTGGCTTGCTCGGACATCTTAGTGTTCCTCATCGGCATGCCCATGGAGTTCTACAGCATCATCTGGAACCCCCTGACCACGCCCAGCTACACCCTGTCCTGCAAGCTGCACACTTTCCTCTTCGAGGCCTGCAGCTACGCCACGCTGCTGCACGTGCTGACGCTCAGCTTTGAGCGCTACATCGCCATCTGTCACCCCTTCAGGTACAAGGCTGTGTCGGGACCTTGCCAGGTGAAGCTGCTGATTGGCTTCGTCTGGGTCACCTCTGCCCTGGTGGCACTGCCCTTGCTGTTTGCCATGGGTACTGAGTACCCCCTGGTGAAAGTGCCCAACCACCGGGGTCTCACTTGCAACCGCTCCCGCACCCACCACCACGAGCAGCCCGAGACCTCCAATATGTCCATCTGTACCAACCTCTCCAGCCGCTGGACCGTGTTCCAGTCCAGCATCTTCGGCGCCTTCGTGGTCTACCTCGTGGTCCTGCTCTCCGTAGCCTTCATGTGCTGGAACATGATGCAGGTGCTTATGAAAAGCCAGAAGGGCACGCTGGCCGGGGGCGCGCAGCCGCCGCAGCTGAGGAAGTCCGAGAGTGAAGAGAGCAGGACCGCCAGGAGGCAGATCATCATCTTCCTGAGTGAGTCCCAGGTCGGGGGCAACGCGTGAGCAGCTTCCCGACCTTCCCCCACGACCCGTGCCGCTGTCTGTGGCTCTCTCCAGGGGAAGGCTTGCCCTAGAATTGCACACTTAGGTTCACTGAGGTGGAAGAGTCTTGTAGCAGAATGAGGGATTGCTCTGGGTCTCTGGGTGTTTCTTCTCTGTGTTTTGGGGATTCATGGTAGGTTATGGTGAAAAGGGCACTAGACCAGAATTCAGAAGGTCTGGGTGTATTCCAGAACATCACTGCTGTGACCTTTGGGAAGTCACAAAAAAATCTTCCGTAAAATGGAAACAATAATACTAGAGAATATGAGGGACAAATTAGGTAATGCAGGAGAGGTGAAAGTCCTTTGCAGAAGACCAAGTTCTGAAGGGAACCGTCTTATCTAGTTCTGTCTTTTACCGGGGGGAAGCCTTTCTTGTTCAATTAACTTTTGTTCCCATTTTTCTCCTCCTTTGGAGAAAGCAGGCTGTGAGCGACGCACACTCTCCGGCTGCTATTTTATTCCTTGGAGCCTCTCCCACCCAATCTTAAGACATGGGAGCTCTCAGCACTCCCCAGGGCTTGTGTTTCTGCCACTAGTGAGTCTGCTCCTTACCAGACCAGAGCAACTTGGCAGGACAGCCTGTTTATCTAATCCAGAAAATCTGGCTTCACCAATTCCTAGGATTTGAATAGTCTCCTCACAGACCCAATTCTTAGGCTTGCTTTCTAAACTTTTGTTGTGATACAAGTATTTAAAGTTGAGGCCTTGTCTATTTAAAGAGAGCCCATAGGTCTGTTGACCTCAGAGCCTTCAGAAAAGGGGCCTAGTGGCTGGGAGACAAGGCTTTAATGGAGACACATGAAATGTGTGTGAGCAAAGGGTTTTAAAATATATTTTTTAGCAGAAACAATAAATAGGGTGTATTGTGGGTGTGTATGAGTGTGAGTCAAGAAGGAATAGCTCTAACAAACGTTTCCCTTCTTCCCTCTTCCCTGTCCCCTGTGGCATCAGGAAAAGGAATAAATCATGATGCTGTTTGTTTTGGTGTGGGCAACTGGGCAGCAGGTTCCAGGGACAGGAGGTAGACATGAGAAAGAGTTGGAAGGCACTTGGAGAGTGATGGAAAGACCTGGGTCTTGTCTCAGACCAGACCCTGGCTTCCAGTGTTTCACTAATTGTTAAAAGTTTAGGGTCTGATTTTAAACCCTCTTTATTCAATTTGAAATAATTGCCCTAATGAATTTCAAAGTACTCAGAGGCAGCCGTGGATAAAGTGGATGGTATCCCTGCCTTGTACACCCAGGAGAGTGGGCTTTGAGAGCTGTGGCAGGGGCTGTGGCAGGTGACCAGCTGACTTGACTTTACTCTGTGTCTGTGCAAAATGAGAATATTTGGATGCTACTCCGCATTAGGGGCTATGCCAGGTGACAAATATTTCCATCTTCTAGAGGAGGAATTTGAGACTTAGAGAAGACCTAGTTCAGAATCACCTAAGTGCAGCTCCAAGAGTCCCACTGTGCTTTTCAGGGCAGGGAAATGCATGTCTGTCTGTGACTTTCACAGACAGTGAAAGGAAAATGAAACAAGGCAGGACTTTGACAAGCGTAGGTAAGCCTGGTGGTGCTGCTGCCTCTTAGGGCCAGCCTTTCTGGAAGTTGGAGTAGGTAACATGATCTTGGGACGTGGGAAGGGTACCCAACTCAGTCTATCACCCACTGGCTGCTACTACTCAAAATATTACAGGAAAGAATGGACATCGTATTTGCTTAAAGCTTGAATGTTTGTTGAAATGCTAGTTCTCCCTTCCTCCGCAAATATTCCCTTAGGCGTATCTTAAACTGTAAGCTGTAATTTACACTTTAGTGTGAGTTAATTAAATTTCTTTTTTTTTTGATTGGAGGGGACTGGCCTGAGTGGATAAGAATTAGAGAGTAGACAAGCATTAGCAAGTGGTCTTCAACTGCCTCCCAGTCTAACTTAGGAATTAAGGCTGCCTTTGACCAAAGGGAAAATCATTGATTTATCATTACTCTCTATTTTACCAATCTCTGTGTTTCCTGTATTCCTCTGAGTAGATGTCTGTTCTTCCTGCAGTGGGTGTTCCAAGTTAAAGCCAGTCTCCATTTGCAGCATAAAATCAGAACGCTACAGACTTATTTAGAGATGGATAGGACCTTGGAGATCATCTGATCCCATTGGTAATTGTCTGGAATGAGTTTGTTCTTGCTGCTGCTCTCATTCTTTCCTTCTAGCTCTTTCCTTCTTTCCTATACCAACTGTCTATTAATCACCCACTGTGTTCTCAGCATAAAGATGGTTGAATGGCAATCAGGTGCTCAATGTACGATAATATCCTGGGGGAATTTACCGTTTATATTTAGCCCATTTTCTCTGCGGTAGGTTTTCAAAGCAGTTCTCGCAAATGTCCTCCTCTCCCAATGAATTTCAAAGAGCTTTTAAAAATAGGAACCTCACTAATTAACTCAAGTTAGGAAATAAATTAATGGAGTGAAGAGGAAGAAATCATGGCCTGCATTCATCAGATTAATACAATGCAATTTACTTTGTGAGTTTCATAAAACTTGTGCTTTGGGGCATTTTTAACCCAGAACAAATGAACATATAAATTGTTTACAAATCGCTGAATTTAATATAGTAATTTAGCTGTCTTTTTAGTATTTCGTTTCCCAGATGGATTAAATTAAAATAAATATTTGTTCATTTCAAACATATTTTAAATTTGATGTGAAATGTAAATGGCAACATATCACAAGTAGTCCTTGGAGCTCTTGAAGCAATAAAGAAAACAATTAAGACTGTTCCCCACTCGTTGTTAAAAATGCTAACTGCTGCAAGACAGAAACAAAATTCATAAATCTACGCAAGATGAGGAAGCCCATGTAAAAAATATTAATTTTCCTTTCTTCGTCTTTCACTATTGTGCCTCAAGTCTCAATGTTTTCCGCTGGCAAATAATGAAAACACATTGGGAACTCTGGGAGAGAAAGAGAGGCTGGGATGCCTACTAGCTCTAAGCAATTTACAGGAGAACACAATAATGATGCAAAAGTGCACATTCCTGGAAACAGGAGTGCCTTGTCTTGCCCCTTCTCAGCCCAGTGACAAATCAGTACTAGACTTGGTTCCTGTTTCAAGGTTATAGCCAGTGTGGCACGGTAATATTTGTCCAATGTCAGTACAGAGGTTGCTGGTCTGGATTTCTGCCTCTTCTGGAGAAAAGGAACTGATAATTTGACCATCTGTCCTGTCTCTTCAATGATGAGGATGGTCAAAATGAGGTTTCCTTTCAAGCAAGTCTTTCCGCAGACCTCCCATCTTCTCTTTCTGAAGTCTCCTTTGGAGCTGTTCTCAATGCAGATAGCATGCAGCTCTGTGGACACTTGTGTGTGTCTATGGCACACATGGCTTGCTGTCAAGTGTCACCCACTCAAAGTGGAATGACAAAGTAATTTTAAAAATACATAGTTTTAATTGTATGATAACTTTCAAGTGATTAGGACTCAGTTACAACTACCTCCTAGAGAACTAGAGGGCAGCGACTGACTTTCAAATATAGTTATGAAAAAAGATTTTTACAATCATGAAGTTATTAAAAGAAACATCACAGAAGCTTTGTAACTCCAGAATAATTACACTCTTTTGCATTCTGATTTGCTCTCCTGAGTCAGAAGGAAAGGGGAGGAGTTACATCTAGTGGCAGGGATTACACATCAACTTGGGTTGCTCATGTTGAATATGGACATTATTCATCATGTGTGTTTGGATGGAACAAAGGTTAAGAGTTGCTGCTGTAATGAACTACTCTAAAAATCAGGTTGACATACAGTTAGATGTTCGTGGTGTGGTTCAGGGAGAAGCAAAGAGAAGGAGCTCAGAATCACATCCTCTGGATTTTTAGACCACAGAATTAGAGGTCAAACCAAACAAGGTCAGGGGAAAAAAAGAAGAGAGAAGAAAGGGAAGAGGGGAGAGGGGACTGAGATATTGACAGCGGGTCCTCTTTACCTGAGGACAATCACTACCTGAAAAGAACTCGTTGGTTCCCTTAAAGTGGGGTTGAAAACATGTGAAAAGAGGTCTCATTGGGACTTGAAAGTGGAAATTATGAAAAGAAATCTATTTGTATGTTACAAATAAAACTTATGGTTACAACTTCATATTCTTATAACGATTATTTAGAATGAATCCAATGTGGCTTGAGGGCATAATCTTTGTAACAAAACCATCTGATAACCTTTGTGTTTTATTTTCTCAGTAAGATTATAAAAAGGGCCTCTCTTCATTCTTTGCTATTTAAATCACCCTCATGGAAGCACCTATCCTTGCATTATCCTTGTCAATTTTCTATCCTTTCATAATTATCTGGTCTGATTCGAGCAAACCTTTACTGTCAGTGGCTCAGCATTTGAATCATCTTTTTCTTCAGCTTCCTTTTCATTGACTTCATGAAATTCTGTACCCTGTGTGTAGACCATAACCAAAAATACAACTAGTTTAAAAACCAGTCCCTATACTCTACCGTATATTTGGTATTACACAGAAGTGGACGCCTTGAAATGCTTTGAAAGTGCCCATGAGAATTTTTAGTAGTTATTTTCTTCTCTAGGTTAAATGCTGGTCTTACAATCATGTTTTCCTCACGAGTTTTCTTGGCAAAGGCTTTTTATTTGATGTAAAAGAATATTTCAACACAGTTTTTGAGGGAAATACCATCAAAATTAAATTAGTGACTTTTTTAGTGTAAGACATTATTTTGACTCAAATGTTTCAGTATTTCAGAAAAAAGTTTTGCCTCAAATATTCAGATTATCACCTCTATTCCCTTTTCCCTTTATTGATGTATATGTGGCTATAATAAATGATATTTTATGTTTATTTTTCTATTTGTGATAACTGTCATAAATTGCAAGTGTCCTGTGATCAGCCTGGCAGACAAATATCATAATGCTGCATTATTTTTGTAATCGGGCTGTCTCAAAGATTTCATTTCTCTGTTGGAGAGATGCATAGTTTCCGAGGAAGGGGAGACCGGAATCCCAGTCCCCATTCATTAGCAAGCCTGTTCATCTGTCAGCCTCCTGGGGGATGCTGAAGTGTAATAAGAAAGCAGAGCCCTCAGTTGCACAAAGCATTTAGCTTATTAGTGCTAAAACCATTCAGAATAAGAGCCATTTGCGAGTTGAGACACCACAGTGGAAGAATATTGAATTGGGAGTCAAGGAGCCCCTCTGGCTGTACAAGGCAAGGTCCCCTGGTCCACCATTTGGAGGACACTGTCGACCCCTATCCCTTTTCCCTTTGCACACTTCCCCTGCCAGGCTGCAGCCCTGGGACCACTCAACTCACTCTCCACCTCTAGTCTTGGCTATTTACAGAGCACTGGTCATCCCTTGTGTGGCTCGTTCTTGTGAATGAATGGTGTTCAACCTCACCTGGGCCCCGCCCTCTGGTGGACACGTTCCTTTGCAACCACTTTCAAAGAGCTCTGCCTCCCACGCTACTCTTTCTACTTTGTTTCCAGCAAGCCTGCTCTCTGCATGAGGGTCCTTGACTAAGGTATCATCACTGGAAAAATCTCCATCTATTCTTGTCTGTGTCTGGGATGATCACACTGCAGCCAGTGGGATCTTGTTGCCACTCCCATCTCTGACCCCAGCAAAGTAAAGCCAGTCAGTGGTTTCCCATGGCTCTTATGTCAACCACAGACCAAAACTCTTGACATAAGGCCCTCATATCAGCTGCCTCTCCAATTCTATCAAGTGCTGTTGTCCCCTTGTATTAATCTGCTCTGGCCAGGTAACAACATGCCACAGACCGGACGCCTTGAACCATAGACATTTATCTTCCCACAGTTCTGGAAGCTAGAAGTCTGAGATCAAGGTGCAGCAGGGTTGCTTTCTTCTGAGGGCTTTCTCCTTGGTTTGCAAATAGCTGTCTTCTCATTGTGTCCTGACCTGGCCTTCTCTGCACATGTGTTCTCCAGGTGTCTCTTCCTCTTCTTATAAGGATGCTGGTCTTGTCAGATTAGGGCCCCACCCTTACAACTTTATTTAACCCAAATTACCTCCCAAGGGCCCAGTCTCCAAATACAATCACAGCGGGGCTTAGGCTTTCAACTTGTGAATTTGCAGGGGACACAGTTCAGTTTATAACACCCCTGAACTGCCTTATTCTGCTGGCTCCCCTTCAAGTTCTTCAGGAGACCATGACTGGCCCTCTTCCCCCATGCTGCCTGTGTATGGGTTGTTTCCTCTGCCTGGAGTGCTTTTCTGTCTTACTCTACTCTCTACCTGCTCCCCACTTCCATCCCCTTCCCCAGGTTAGTATCTTTCTCCTCTCTCAGATCTCCCCAGGGGAGCTGGCCCATCCTACCTGACTTCGTTAAGCCTCCCAAAAAACAAGACTCGCATTTGTCATTTTACATGTAATTGTGCAATTACTTGATTAATGTCTGTCTTCCTTCTAATTCCTTGAGGACAGGAGCACGCCCTAATTTCCCTCAACACTGTACCTCATTCCAGCATAGCACATACAGGTGGTCAATGAATATTTGTTGACTGAACAAATGAATGAATGAGCCTCAGCTTGGAATTGAGAAGCAGTGTTCTGTTTTCCCTTGGGCATGCATGCGTATGGAAGTTGATCATTCCTCAAAAGTGTTCTGGTTCATCTGAACCAAAGGTGCTCTCTTAGAAAGGGTTATGATTCCTCTGAGGCCTCTGAAGTCAAGCCATCATGGAAAACATTTAAGATTTGCTTACCCCTGAGCAGATGAACACTCTGTGCTGATCAGACCCTGAATGTTAGCTTTAACCATGTATACTTGCCAGAAGTAACCAGGAAATGAAAGTGATGTCATAGGGTGGTGAATGGTCCTTGTTAAATGCAATGATACAATGCTAAACATTATTTCTTAGCAGGCTCTTTCACCACTTGTTAACAAGGGGGTCCTCAAGATAATGAGGATACAGTGGGTGACATTTTGAAAATATTAAACCAATGTGTTTATATGTCCACCTTAAATTGCATCCACTTGCAGCCATCTCTCTCAAGGGTGAGCCACACTTACCGCCCCAGGGAAGGAAAAAGCAGATACTGCCTGGGACAAAGGTGTTGTGGATCCATCCTGGGTTCAGAGGATGCAATTCTTGACCTCTTTAGCTGGGCAATTATCTTGAAAGCCAGACTTTGTGAAGGATGAAAAAGGATTGCCTAACTTCATACCTCTCCCTTTAATGTATCATGAGCCCAGCCTAGTGGACTAGATCAGCCAGTTCCGGATGAGACCATAGCTAAGGGGTTTGGAATTTATCCTTGGAAGCCATTGGAGGGTTTTAAGAAGTTAAACAGCACAGTTCAATTTCTAGTGCTGCCCCTAGAGTGACAGCATTTGTTGCATTGCAGTTTGGGTCAAAGTACAGGCCTGGCTGTGTTTGTAGAGTAAAAAAACAGACAACCCTTCACTGGAACACAGTTCTGGTAGAGCAGCTGGCACTGGTGAGTTCTCCTTTCCATTAGGCAGACCTCTGGCCCTTGGTTTCCCCAAGTCTTGCTGCTGCCACTGCCCTCCATGGCCAGAGAGTGCCTGCTTCCATTCAGCAACTCCCACTTTCCCAGCACGGAGGCCCAAACTGCCCCCACGTTGCTCAGGCCCTGGTTAGGAGGTGGCCGTAGGGAGATAAACTAGGTCACAGTAGCTCTCACCTGTCATCTCTGTTGCTCAATGGTCTATTCGTTCTTCAGCGACAATCTCCAGCTACGACCAACTCATATATCTCCCATGAAAAAGCTTCTTACCACTTACGCTAGCATTCTGCATATGATATATCTCAATGCCTCCCACTTCTTCCGTGAAGCCGTCCTGGACTACGCCAGCCTACACTGATCTTCCTGTGCGTGGTGAGCCGTCTTAGACATTTCTCAGAAGGGGGCACAGATGATGTCTCCTGACTATATTGAAACTCCCTAAGATCAGGGACCCCGCACTGTTGTACATCTTCAACCTTCCTTACTGGGTTGGAGGCACAGTGGGCATGCACGGCTTGAGAGATTGATGGATTGAAGTTCTCTGACAGTGGCTTCTGCTCCTGAAATGGAGGAAAAGCACCCTCACTATGATCCTCAGGAAGCTCTCTCAGCTCTACCTGCCTTTCCTTCTTTCCCTGTGCTAGGCAGAATTCTGAAATGGCCTCCAAAATACCTGGTCCCCAAGGTATACATACCTTCTCCCAGTTATTCAATCAAACACTAATCTAGTGTTGCAAAGAAGTGAAGTAATTAAGTTCCCAAATCTGTTGACCTTAAAATAGGGAGATTTTCTGTGTGGGTTTAACCATGTCACATGAACCTTTAAATCTGGGTCTAGAGGTCAGAGGCAGGACAACTAAGAGAGTCAAAGCATGAGAGGCATTTGACCAGGGAAAAATTACCTGTTGCTGGCTTTGGAGATGGAGGGAGCTGGCAGAGAATATAGGTAAGTTCTAGGAGCTAAGCACCAGCAAGAAAATGGACCCTGAATAAGCTTAGAGGTAAATTTCCCCCCAGAACTTCTAGAAAAGAACTCAGCCTGGCCTACACCTTGAGAACCCAGGCATACCTTGCCTAGATCTCCAGAACTGTCTGCTAATCTACAGAATTGCCTGCTAATAAATAGATGTTATTTTAAGCCACTAAATTTTTGATAATTCACTATGCACCAATAGAAAACTATAGATTCACCGAACTCTACTAAAGAAGCTCCCAGTTAAACACATGTCCTACCTGAGTTGAAACTTCCAAGACAGATTCAATCTCCAGAAGCTTCTCTTTGAAAAGTCTCACCTTCCCAGAATTGCCTTTGGCCCAGCCATTCACAGATCCACCAACCACTTATGGATCACCTGCTCAGTGCTGAGTGATCTGGAAGTTTACCAAGATCCGGGACACCATGGAATGTTCACTGGACTTTTAGACTGTCATTTGGAGAATTCAACATTTGTGGGCTTGAGTCCCACAAATCCCACAAAATTTGTGGGCTTGATTTTTAGAATGCTGATGCCTTGAGGGTCAAAAAGGAAAATGGTATTGAATTGATCTTATAATTATCATCCTTCTGGTAGCTCTACTTCCTCACAGTCTGGCACTGACTAGGTGCTACATAAAGGTTTGGTGAATAAGCTGATGCCTGGGCAGCTCTGCTGCTTCCTAGAGTCTGCCACACCAGAAGGAAGATGCCTGTATCCCTCATCATTTGGCTTCAAATGGAAAAAGGGTGTCAGGGAGGAAGCCAACCCTGGTGCTGAAGCAAGTCTGAATAAGAGAAGTGTCTTGGGCTAACAAACTTTATCATTTTCTGATTTTAGAGCCTTTACTGATTTAGAAACTTGACAAAAAGTCTTGTTTGTACTTACTGAGTATAAGCGCTATTCTGGAAGGCAGAGGGCTTAACACTCAGGTCACTGCTTTGCACACCTCAAAGGTGGCTGGGTAGTTGGAGAGCAGTGGTGTTACTGGTACCTAACAGACAGATCGGGAGGCAAGGCTGCAACATCAAGTTGCCATTGTACTTGTTCAATGTCTAACTGTCCATGAAACTAACGGCATGCAGAAATGGGGACAGGCCCAGCCGGGGGTGATGAAGCTCATTAAACTTGCAGAGAGAAGCCATTCTCTTTCTCTAGTGAAGAGGAAAAAGATAAACTCTGCTTTAGAAACAAAACACTTTACACAGGGTGCTTGGGCCAGAGATGAAGTCATTTGGCTTTATATATTCTTTTTTTTTTTTTTTTTTTGAGAAGGAGTCTCGCTCTGTCGCCCAGGCTAGAGCACAGTGGCGGGATCTCGGCTCACTGCACACTCCGCCTCCCGGGTTCGTGCCATTCTCCTGCCTCAGCCTCCTGAGTAGCTGGGACTACAGGCGTCCGCCACCTTGCCTGGCTAATTTTTTTTTTGTATTTTTAGTAGAGTCGGTGTTTCATCGTGTTAGCCAGGATGTCTTGATCTCCTGACCTCCTGATCTACCACCTGCCTCAGGCTTCCAAAGTGCTAGGATTACAGGCGTGAGTCATCGCACCCGACTTGACTTTATACTGTTCTATTTGGCTTTATATATTATATTATATTATATTATATTATATTATATTATATTATATTAGTTATATATTGCATGAGTATGTAATATAACATAATACACATATAATTCTTTGGAGACATGCTATACTCAGCAGAAATAAAATTTCTGGTATATTTTTGGGTCTACTTTCTATATGCTGCCATTCTGAAGGATTAAATATCACATCGAAATAACAGCTACATCTTTTTTTTCCTTCAGTCACATTTGGACGAGAAGGATGGGAAGGAGTCTCACTATGTTGCCCAGGCTGGAGTACAGTGGCTATTCACAGGCATGATTATAGTGCACTGCAGCCTTGAACTCCTGGGCTCAAGCAATCCTCCTGCATTAGTCTCTTGGTAGCTAGGACTACAGGTGTGCACTACCATATTCGGTTTTTAAGCTGTACTTTTAAAACATATTTCAAAGACAGCTGATGGGTTTTCACCGTTTTTCAAGTTCAAGTTTACCCTTGATAGGGATGACAAATGAGTCACCTTGGTGATTGAAGCTTGCTGTAGATACCCTCTAGAGAAGCTGAAAAAAACTTCTGTAGGAACCGGCTGTTCTCCTTCTTAGACCTGGGGTTTTCCTCACTATTGAATCTCTTACAAACTCACTTCCTCCAAGAAGCCTGCCTGGACTGACTTTACCCTTCTCTAATTATTCCAGCAGATCTTCACATTTCATTTGTTCATTCTTCAAGTATTTATGAAACTTCAGTTGTGCTTAATATCATTTGTACCATAGAGATCAAAATGCTGGTTCCTCCTCTCAAGGAGCCTAATACTTGTCTCATTGCGACATCAGAGTATAAAGGCAGAGCCTTGGAGAAGCCCAAAAGTACCACTTGAGGCAGGGTCTGGATTGTGGCTGTTTATGAAGTAAGCTAGTTCTAGTAAACCTTCTGCCGGAATTTTTAATAGACTGACTGACTGGGCTTCACTCCAGAGATTTTGTTACAGTCTCGATATTCACAGAATGGTCCAGGGACCCGCAGCACCAGCATCACCTGGGAAATCGTAAAAGGCAGAGTATTGGGCCACACCCCTACAAGTTGAATTGTAATCTGCATCCTAAGGAGACCCCTGGCTTAGAATGGATTCTTTAATGTCAATCTAGAAAAGGGTGAATTGGGAAGGGCTAAACTCCCCAGTTGTGATAAGAACTATCAATCACTTTTACGTAGTTGTAACAGGTGGGAATTGCTCTATGACACTTAGGCATAAAAAATGTTGCATTATTTCTAAAAAGGAACTTAAATCTGGCTCCAAGCCCTCATTTGGAAGGTGGTGAAAATTTTAATCTTAGTAACGTTGGGGGTCGGGGTTTCCCCTTTCTCATGTTTTGTCAAAATTCAAGGGTCTTATGAGATGCCCAGAAAATGAAGCATTTGGTCCTTTGTTCAAGTTCTTCCTGTCGCCCCTTCTGCTCTATGATTCTGCTGCCAGGGCTGGCCAGAGCTCTAGGGCCAGTCAGCCAAAGGGCTGGCCTTTATATTTTATCTTCAATCCTCATAGTATCATTAGCATGAGGGTATCGTTATCCTCACTTTGCAGAACTGCCTGAGGTCATCAAACATTGAGATTAGAGCTGGGGTCTGGCATGTTTCGCAGTCCATGTTCTTTCCCTGAGTAGAGGGTGAGTCTCTCAAAAGAAAATGCTCTGTAGTCTCTCAAAAGAGAATACTCTGCAGCAGGGGAACTTGTTTCGGATAGTCAGCGTGGGGGAGGCAAGAAATTATGATGCCAACTCTGGTGGACATTTATCTTGCTTTTAGGCTACCCAGCAGCTTTTGCCTGCTTTTCATGTTTGGGAAATTTCCATCTTTTTGAGTCCTGCTTCCTCGAGATAGTGGTCAGAAGCTTGCTTTCCCAGCATCCCTCGTAGCCAGAGTGCAGCATGTGGGCTATACCAGTCACGTGCACTGGCATGAGAGTCTCATTTGGAAGAGAAGGATGGGAAGGAGCAGTAGCCACACGGACTCTCTTTGGGGTTAAAACCAGTATGTGACAAATGGAGTTAAAAGAGTGCAAAGTGGCTTTTAGAGAGAGCAAAGACAGAAAAGCTAAGGACAGCATCCTAAACCAGATGTTTGCAGCACCTCTACATTGGTGCATTCTGGTGGGATAACCTGATGTGATTCTCTGGCCCTCCTAGGGATTATGTGAAATAACGAATAGCCTCAATTCTGGATGAAACTGGAATGGGCTCTATTGTTTGTCCTAAGAACTCTGCAGAACTCTGCATGTCCAGAAAGTAGGTAACAGAATGATCGGACTGAAGTAGGAAAATCTAGAAGGTAGCAGTGATGAATTTAGACTGAAAAGTAGACTGAGTTAAATATAGAGGAAGTTGATAGCTAGGCTAATGGATTCAGACTATATATTGGAGGCCATGGGAGCCATGGAAGATATTTAAGGAGAGGACCGGCAGGAAGGAGTGTAAAAAGATTGATGTGGCCAAGGTGTGTGTTGCTGGCAGAGAGAGGCAGTGTGAGGGGCACAGGCGTGGAAGTGGTCATGGGTTTTGATGACGGTTTGTGATTAGGTTTAGCCATGAAGGGGTGGTAGTTATCAACCCTGCTAAACATTACAATCACCTGTGGAACTATTAACAATGCTCTACTCCAGTCTATTTACATGAAAACCTTCGGTGAGTGGAGCCCTGGACATTGGCATTATTTAAGCCTGCAGGTGACTCCAATGTATAGCCAGGGTTGAGAATGGGAGAAAGGGAGCTGGAAAGGCAGGCTGGGGGTGGCTGGGGAGACCTTGACTTTAGTAACTGTGCCAGGGTTCTTTGACTAGAGGCCACCAAACCAGATTCTTCTTCTTTAACAAAGTAAGAAGGAATTTATTGGAAGTATGGGGGCTAGCCCACCGAGTCAAAGGAAAGGCTAAAGAACCAGATTGATCAGGGACCTAGAGAGTAGAAATTCATGGACCACCAGCTTGGGCTCCACCATCAAGAAGGTATCAGGTTCAGGCATCATCCCATCTTTGTTGCCGTTCCATCCAGGGATGAGAACCTTGTTGGACTGGCTGGAGCTGCTCATCCAGCCCCTGTGAGGCTGAGATGAGGGAAGGTGATGGACAGTGCCATCAAGACTGCATGCAGTGAGAGGCGTGGTCCCCAAAGGAGACCCACGTTCCACCCAGGAGAGTGGGTTACAGAGAGCAGAAACAACAGACACCCCCTGCAGGGACCTTAGTAAGCTTAGTGACGTGCTCTGACATTGTTGAGTTTCTTCTTTGTTCCATGCAGACTTTCTCCAGACTCTATTCTCTGTTGTATCTCTGAACTTCCTCTTCCCACTGGCTGAGTCCTGGGTGATATTTCCCAGGAGTCTGGTCATCTTAGTGCATGAGCAGTTTAGAGCGGTGGGGAGGAGGGTTCAGCAGCAGAGCCTCCTGCTTCTGAAATACTGCTACCAGAAGCTGGTTAGTGCCAAATCCCTGGGGCATGTCTCCTGCCTTGTAAGCTGACTCACGCACTCACCCAGGTCACTCACTGACCAACTATCAGATCGTAGCTTCTCATTACCATGAAATCAGATTGTATTTGAACCTTGGCCTGGAAAACGAAGATCTCTGGCTATGCTTCAGCATCAGATGCAACACCTATCTCTAGAATTGAGCATTTTCTTTTTTTCTTTTTTTTTTTGAGACGGAGTCTCGCTCTGTTGCCCAGCCTGGAGTGCAGTGACACAATCTCCACTCACTGCAAGCTCTGCCTCCTGGGTTCACGCCATTCTCCTGCCTCAGCCTCCCGAGTAGCTGGGACTACAGGCGCCCGCAACCGCACCCGGCTAGTTTTTGTATTTTTTTTAGTAGAGACGGGGTTTCACCGTGTTAGCCAGGATGGTCTCGATCTCCTGACCTCGTGATCCGCCCGTCTCGGCCTCCCAAAGTGCTGGGATTACAGGCGTGAGCCACCGCGCCCGGCCTAGCATTTTCTTGTTATGTCTTAATATGATATTGGCCTTAAGCCAGGACTCCTTGTTTCAGATGTAAGATCCTACCTTTGATATCAAGGATATTGACCATGGAAAATAGGAAACATATGAGGTACATTCATTGCCTTCTGGAAATTTAAAAGCTTATTTAAGAAAGAAAAACTAGTAAAATTTATTAGAGGCTTTGTTCATAAAATGTTTTAGTTTCACATTGGAATGCTGATTGATCTTTGATTTTTGTGTCAGTCACATTCTGTCACTAGGACAGTTACTGTTATCTCTCCCTGCAAATTGAGAGGCCAGGAGGCTACTCTCCAAGGCAGCTTCTGAGACTCTTCACTTCTCTTGGTGATGTTTTTTTGAATGGGAGTCACCATATGCCAGGTGAGCCTTCCCTGTGGAACTTGGCAGTGAGCTGTGTGTATTGAGAATATGTGGAGGGGGTGCGGCATGTGTGGACTTCACATTTAGTGGGTAGGGCCTAAGTATGTGAGTACTGTGTCTTAAGTGGTGGGAATGATGGCAAATGGGGAGTATATTAGCTTCCTGTGGCTGCTGTAACAAATTACTACACACTTGATGGCTTAAAACAGTAGACATTTATTTTCTCACAGTTCTGGAGGCCAGAAGTCCAAAATAAGTTTCTCTGGGCCAAAATCAAGGTGTCAGCAGGACCTTAGAGCCTCTGGAGGCTTTAGGAGAGAATTCGCTCCTTCACCCTTCCAGTTGCTGGTGACTGCTGGTGTTCCTTGGCTTGTGGTCGTGTTACCCCAGTCTCCAAGGCCAACGTCTTCAAATTTCTCCCTGCTCTGTCTTCAAGTCATCTTCTCTGGCTTGCTCCCTTTGGGCTGCTATAGCAAAATATCATAAACTAGGTGGTTTGTAAGCAACAGAAATTATTTTTCAGGATTCTAGAGGCTGGGAAGTCCAAGATCAAGGTATTATCAGATCGGGTGTCTGGTGATGGCCAGCTTTCAGGTTGCAAACTGCTGACTTCTCGCTGTGTCCTCATGTGGTGGAAGGGGCAAGGCAGCTCTCTGGGACCTCATTTATAAGGACACAAGCCCCATGAGGGCTGTACTCTCATGATGCAATCACTTCCCAAAGACCACACCTAATACCATCACATTAGTGACTAGGTTTCCAACATACAAATTTGAAGGACACAAAAATTCAGACCATATCATCCTCTCTGTGTGTCAAATCTCCCTCTGCCTCCCTCTTCTGATAATGTATCTGATGAAATCTAGGGCCTACTCTGATAATCCAGGATAACCTCTCTACCTCAAGATCCTTCGCTTAATCACATCCACCAAGATTCTTTTTCTTATAAAGTGACATTTACTGTAACCAGGGATTAGGACCTGATATTCTTGGAGGACATTTTTCAGCCTACTGCAGGGAGCAAAGGGATACCAGAAAGTACAAAACTTTAATGTGGTGCATGAGCATAGTCTTCCCACCTACAGAGAGACGCTGTGCTGTGCATAGGTTCCAATCTCCTTCCCATCACCTACTAGTGTGTGTGACTTGGCAAATTACTCAGGACCTCAGTTTTATTGTCTCTGCATTAGACATAAACTGGTCGAAGGTTGATCTGAGCATGCGGTGAGACGTATATGGAGGCCTCCTGTGCAGTGCCTAGCATGTGGTAGGTCCTCACTGAAAAGTACATTTGACCGTTGAACAACACGGGTTTGAACTGCTTGGGTCTTCTTATACATGATTTTTTCCCAATAAATGTATTATAATACTTTTTGGAGATTTGTGACAATTTGAACAAACAAATGATAAACAAATGGTAAAGCTTAGAAGAAGCAAAAAAGTTAAGAAAAAGATATGTCGTGAATGCATACAATGTATGTAGATTCTTGTCTATTTTATTATTTACTATCATAAAATATACATGTCTTTTATAAAACCTTGAAATTTATCAAAAGTCACATATACTTACAGATTGCACATGGTGCCATTTGCAGTTGAGAGAAATATAAACAAATGTAAATATGCAGTATTAAATCATAACTGCATAAAAATTAGCTACAGTAATTTTTTGTAGCCACCTCCTGTTGCTATCGAGGTAAGCTTAAGTGTTTCTAGTGTCCACTTGCAACTCTGCATGATGCTAATCATCTCAGTGTGAGCAGTTGTCTCTCCAGTAAAATATTGCAGTAAAAAATGATCTCTTGGGCTTCTCACATATATTTCATCATGTTTAGTGCAAATAGGATAAACTTTGACGAACATCATGGGACTCACACGAAGTGCCACTAGTGGTGCTGGAAGTGCTCCCAAGAAGTAAAGTCATGATATCAGAAGAAAAAGCTGAAGTTTGACATGTACTGTACATTGAAGTCTGCAACTGCAGTTGCCCTCCATTTCAAGATAAATGAATCCAGTGTAAGGACCATTAAAAAAAAAAAAAAAAAACAAAAGATGGAACAGGAATCCCAATGGCTCCGAATATGCTTTGCACAGTAAAAAAAAAAAAAAAAAAGGAAATGCATGAAGCCATCACTTGAGAAAAGTATTTTGCAAAAAGTGTGAGGTTGTCATGCCTGCTGTTACTACAGCTATGCCAGCAGACCACGACAACCTCACACTTCTTACAAAATTCTTTTTTATGCATGAAGCCATCACTTGAGAAAAGTATTTTGCAAAAAGTATGAGGTTGTCATGCCTGCTGTTACTACAGCTATGCCAGCAGACCACGACAACCTCACACTTCTTACAAAATTCTTTTTTATATTGTATTGGAAATGTAGCTTTTACGTTGGTGCAGGATTGCTATAAGAAAGGCATACCTATAAACTCTAACATGATTCAAGAAAAAGTGAAGTCATTATATGAAAACTTAAAGCAAAATGAAGGTGAAGGGCCTAAAGCTGGAGACTTTAATGTCAGCGAAGGATGGCTTAATAATTTTAGAAAGACATTTGGCTTAAGAAATGACGAGATAACAGGAGAAGCAGCTTCTGATGATCAAGAGGCAGCAGATGAGTTCCTGTACACCGTTAAGAAAATCATTGAGGAGAAAGATACCTGCCTGGAGAGGTATTTAATGCAGATGAGAGTTCCCTATTCTGAAAAAAAATGCCATCAAGGACATTTATTAGTAAGAAAGAGAAGTGAGCATCAAGATTTAAGGCAGGAAGGGATAGGCTAACTCTACTGTTTTGTTCAAATGCTGTTGGGTTTATAATCAGGACTGCCTTTATTTATAAAACTGCTAACTCCTAAGTCTTGAAGGAAAAGATAAACGGCAGTTGCTAAGTCTTTTGGTTGTACAACAGGAAGGCCTGGACAATAAGAACACTTTTTCTGGATTGGTTATATTAATGCTTTGTCCTTGAAGTCAGGAAGTACCTTACCACTAAGGAACTGCCTTTTAAAATTCTTTTAATATTGGACAGTGCCCTTGGCCACTGAGAACCCCATGAGGTCAACACTGAAGGTGTTGAAGTGGTCTATTTTTTTTTTTTTTGGCCCCAAACAGAACATCTCTAATTCAGCCTCTAGATTGGGGCCATACCGACCTTTAAGTCTCATTACACATGGTACTCTATGGAAAGGATTGTCATCATTATGGAAGAAAACCCCAAGTCTGGAAGAATGACACTATTGAAGATGCCATCATTGTTACAGAAAAAGTCATGAAAGCCACCAAGCTCAAAACAATAAATTCCTGGTGGAGAAAACTGTCCAGATGTTGTGCATGTCTTCACAGGATTTACAACAGAGTCAATTCAGAAAATCATAAAAGAGATTGTGGATGTGGCAAAAAATAAGGTGGGGGGTGAAGGGTTTCAAGATGTGGGTGTTGGAGACATACAAGAGCTAAGACACTACACCAGAGGAAATAACAGAAGATGACTTCATGGAGATGAATGCTTCCAAATCAATGCCAGATGATGATGAAGATGACATAAAAGAAGCAGTGCCAGAAACAAATTGACAACATTAGACGATCTGGCCAAAGTTTCTAATTATTCGAGACTCTTTTTGACTTCTTGTACTGCATGGATCGTTCTATGATACAGACACTGAAAGTAAAGGAAACATTGAAAGAAGGGCTGGTACCATATGGAAACATCTTTAGAGAAATCAAAAGGCAAAAAAGACAGAAATTACGGTGTATTTCTGTAAAGTTGTACCAAGTGTGCCTGCCTCTCCTGCTCCCTCCACCCCTCCTTTACCCCTTCTGCCCCTGCCAACCCTGAGATAGCAAAACCAACCCCTCCTTCCTCATCCTCCTCAGCCTATTCAACATGAAGATGATGAGGATAAAGACCTTTATGATGATCCCCTTTCACTTAGTGAACAGAAATATAGTTTCTCTTCCCTATGATTGTCTTAATAACTTTCCCTTTCTCTGGCTCACTTTATGGTAAGTATACAATATATATAACCTACAAAATATGTGTTAATCAACTGTTACTGGTAAGGCTTCCAGTCAACAGTAGGTGATTAGTAGTTAAGTCTCTGGGGAGTCACAGGCTACATACAGATTTTTGACTGTGCAGGGAAGGGTGTGTTAGACCCCGAATGCCTGCGCTGTTCAGGAGTCAGCTGTACTTTCCTGTAGTGACCTTGTGATATTACAGAAAGAATTTTGGTTGAGGACTCAAGAGAACTTTGTTCTAGTCATTGCCAGGTCACTGACTTATATCATGTTGAGCAGATCTCCACATACATTCTTGTGTAAAGCTCGAAGGGGGTAAACTTGAGGACTTTGTCTCAAAAGTTGCCATAGACAAAAGACATGGAAGGGGATATGGGTGCCAGACTTAAGCACTCCAAGGAGTAGAAAGAGTGTGAAGCTTCCTCTGTGTTGTAAAGATGCATGGAAATTTGCTTTTCATTCCATTATATGTTATTGCCTGATAAAATAGAAAAATGTTTGAAGTTCGTTTTCAGAAAGCGAAAGTGTCTGCCCAGGAAGGGCAGTTCCTGATGGCTGTAAGGAGCCTCTGAAAGATTCTCGGGTGGCCCCAGCTGTGTGCTCATTCCAGAAAGGAGTTTTAGGCCCTGAGGGCCCCCGGGTCGCTGTGCTTTTGAAATTGTTTGCCTTTGACCTTTATCCTGTGAGAAGTTACTGGAAGAGAGCAAGAGCAGCTCCAGGCCTTGGCAGCCCATTCTAGGTGGGAGCTTTTGACAAATTACCACATTGATGCCTTCTTCACGCACCTGTAAGGCGAAGGCATTATTGGCCGAGGCAATCGATATATCAAAATGAATTTTTGGAAGAGTGTCATCAAGCTCAACTTTATTTCCAAAATCACAAAAAACTCTGCCCCGGGGAGGGAAAGATGACTTTCACTGTGAAGTAAACAGTTGATTGCTTAGACATTACTTATGTCATGCTAGTCCATCTGAGATGAAGGCACTGTGGAAACCAGTTGTTCCAGAATTCACATTTTTGAGGCCCATTAAAACTCGAGGCAGCTGGAGTCATGTTCTCTGCATTTTGCCCATTTTAATAATAATAGAACGTTAAAACAACATTTGGAATTTATATCGCACTTGTCTGTGAGGTGCTCTCAGCACTTTGTATCAATGTATCATCCATCCTCATCACAGAGCTGGGAAATACTGGAGGCAGGTAGTATTTGTAATTATATTCAGCTTAGTAAAGAGCCCCTCCGCCCCCCCGCCTTGCCCCGGCTGGAAGGAATGTCAGTGATGTGGTATAGTGCTTGCTGCCTTGTGGGGACAGAAGAGGCTGGTGCTGGCTTGGTGCTTCTGCTCGGTCCAACTCTCCCTGCCTCAGTTTCCATCAATCAAATAAGATAACGGCAGTGTGTCTCCTCATCCTGCAGCATGGTTATGTGGATCATTGTATTAATCATATTAACTAATGTTTTAAAAAATGTACTTGCTATGTGCCAGGTGTTCTAAGAGCTTTTTGTATACTCATTCATTGAATTATCCCAAAGGCCCTATGAGGCAGGTGCAGTTAATTATCCTATTTTAGAGATAAGCAAATTGAAAATCAGAGTTTAAGGACCTTGCCTAAGGTAACACAACAATTAAGAACCTGAGGTGTATTTGACTCAGGCAGATTGGCTACAGAGCTTGCGGTATTAACCACTGTGTTAGTTGCTTAAACTTTTACATTGCAACACAATACACACACATGCACGTGTGCACACACCTGCACAGGCAGAGCAAACAAAAGTTTCGCTGAACAATATTCATCCATCCTTACCTTTGAATGAGAAGTGCATTTTCATCTTTTCTCCTCTGTTCATTTCATTAATGGAAATGCCAATCTGAAACCAGTAAATTGAGTTTATGATCATGAATAAGTCTGACATACATTTTGAAAGCCTTAGCACTACACCACACTCCTTCATAGATGCTCCGGGTGAAGCATTTGAGAAGAGACATGCAGGGAGTATGTGTGACTGGCTGGGGAGGGTAGTGGAGACCAGAATGTGTGACGTGTAGGCCCTGGCTCTGCTCCCACGGTGCTGCCTCCTGAGGCAGCTGCTCCATGTCATGTCTGGGCCTGTGGGTTGGGGGGCAGAGGCTGCCCTACTCTCCTCTCTTCTTTTGCTTTGCATCGTAATAGTCTTTGGGGGTCTTCTCAGCCAGCCTCCATAGGCTTCAGCTCTGAGTTAATCCCAGGTATTTACTGAATAGACATTATGTGTGGGGCCTCGTAGGTATCCAGCTCTGACTGGGAGGCAGAGACATGTTCCTTGACTGCAAGGGAATGGCAAGACACTAGGGAAGGAAGGCCGACATGTCAAGGAAGAATTAGGGGCAGGTCCCCCAGTGCTGTATGTAGGGAGCATAGATTTTGGAACTAGATGGCTCCTTCTAGTAATGTGACCTTGGGCAACATACTTGACCTCTGAGAGCCTAACTCTGGGGCTGCATCTGCAGCCTGAGTGATATAATCCTGGCTAGTGAAACTGGTGAACCATGAAGTGTTCCTAACAGATTAGTAGTTAGACGTCATGTTGTCATAACAGTAGTGCCAAGAGTCTGGCACACCTATAAACACTGGGGTTTCAGGGAAGGGATGGGGTGTTGCAGCAATCATGGAAGGCTTCCTGGAGGAGGCAGCATTTAATCTGAAGCAGGTATTTTCAGTTCCTGACCAGAAGGATCATGGGTCACTTAGAGATGGAAACAGATATGCAAGGTCCAACCATTCATGTAGGAACCATGCTTATATATATAATCAGGTCGTAGCTCTGACTCCAATAGGAGGATCCTGAGTGCTTTCATAAGTTGTTGGGGTTTTGTTATTGTTGTTTGTTTTTAGAGACAGGATCTTGCTGTGTTGCCCAGGCTGGCCTTGAACGCTTGGGCTCAAGTGATCCTCCTGTCTTAGCTTCCCAAGTAGCTGGGACTGCGGGCTGAAGTCACTCAGTGCACTGCTTTCCTGAGTTTGACATGCCCTACTGGCTTGAGGTCACTGGCAGACAACCGCTTGATTCCCTTAGGTCAGGGGTTAGCAAATTACATGTGGGCAAGCCCTGTTTCTATATAGCTCATGATACCTGTAATGTCAGCAAGCTTTGTTTTTTTTTTTTTTTTACACTTTTTTGAATGTTGTAGAAAAAAAAATATGCAGTAGTACTATGTGGTTCCATGAGACCTAAAATACTTACTATCTGGCCCTTTAATGAAAAAAAGTTTATCAACTGATGCTGTAAGTCTCAAAGTATACAATCTTTGTTACAATTTGAAGGTCCTCCTTAGTTCTGCATCATCCTTTACTCATTCTCCAGGCCTTTCTATCATACCCTGAGGGCACACAGGGCCCAAGCACTGGAGAGAAGGGGAAAGTAGGCCACCATTACTCATTTCCTGGCTTCCAAGGCTGTCGGAATTCCCCTGCTCTGCCGTGGCAGCACATTAATATGTAGCAGCGAGTGTGTGTATGTTTAATTCTGATGACACGTGGCGCGTCAGTGATTAGTGCCAAATGCCAAAATGCTGGGCTGGAGCCCTGATGCTATTCATAATAACATTCATAAGAGTATTCCCTCAGGATGCAGCTCTCCATTTCTCCAACATAAATAGCCTGGGGGGCCAAATCGCAAACATGATTTCTCTTCATGCTCCACCTGGCCATTTGTAATAAGCATTAGATGTGAAATTTGATTTAAATCAGCAGCTAAACTCAGAAAATCACAATGGTGTCAAGCCTATCATTTATTTTAAAAATCGAGAGAAAACCAAGGGTGAGCAACCACCTTATTTTGTTTTATTTTTTGTGGTAACAGTGTCTCGATGACAGGCTAATGAGCAGCTCAAAATAAGGTGCTGTGTATTTCTACTGTGGGTAGAAATAACCTTTCAAACATCACTGAGGCAATATGCCACGAGGCTCTTGGTAAATGGCGGTGAAGGAGGACAGATTACCCTGCTGAAAGGCTGCTCAGACGTGGCTCCCCTTGACAATGGTGGACTTTTGTCACAGGAAAATGAGATGCCTTTGGATAGGTCTGAGATTGCTCTTCCCTTTTCCATAGAGCAGAAAGCTACCACTCGGAAAGAAAACAGAGAGTTGAAGGAGTCCCCCGATTGAATGCCTTCCAGAAAAAGGATCGTTTTGAGAGAAACACTTTAATTTGCTTCAGATGATTCTGTGGGTGCTTATTCCTGAAGTGCTTCCATGTCAACACAGGTTTAGCTGGCTCTGAAGAGAGAAGTGAGTTTTAAAAATCTTAGGGGAATCCAAAGCGTTTATCCATTAACCTGAGTCACCAACCAGATTTCGCAGCGTGGCAGCCTCGGAGCTAGTGGTGACCAGCATGTGTTTTGTTTGGCCCAGTGTTTGCTGCTTGTTTTTTAAAGAATTTGACCACCACTGGATGGCCTGTGCTGTCTCCAGTTCCTATGGGGCGCTCCAGGCTGCCTCACATGTTTGTCTACAAAGGGATTGGAGTCCAAGGTGCATTGTTACAGCTTGTGGGTTCCATCGAAACATGACACCTACTCATCCCCATCCTACTTTGTGTCTTGTGACCACAGAGCCCTCCTGACAAAGGTTTGCGGATGGCGGGTGACTCCCTGAAGCTCAGCCCTACTTCTGGAGAAACATCACAGAGTCCCCCTGTGCTGATGGTAGAGCACGGACCCTAGCCATCTCTAAAGGACAGAGTCCTTCTCTTGCTAGTGCCAGCACTGACCGAAATGTTGAACGAAGGGCCAGTGGCCGTTTTCCAGCAGTGGTTAATTGCAGTGAGTTCTATTGTGGCAGGAAGGTTTGAAAACCATCTCTCGCCTGCCCTCACAATAACCTGAACTGTGGTCCTTGGTTAGACTAGGGCAAAGGGGTGGTGACATAAGAACACGAACCCTGGAGCTGGACTGCTGGGTTCCAATCCCAGTTCCCTTTTTGCCCCTTCCTAGGGATGTGAACTGAGATGCAGAGGTAGCTTTTTAGGGGAAGGACATGTGTGTTGGGTGATAGATGGATGCAGGAAAGAGAAAGAACAATTGGAAATGGCTTTGACATTAGTTTGAATTCCAGAAGTGGGCAAGGAAATACCAACCCGGTGCTTGGATTAACGAGAGGGTGGAAATGGAAAGAGATTCACTAGTTAACGAAACTTAACAACCACTGACATATCAGGGTCAGTGTGGAAGGAAGGAACTCATGTCATGCTCAGCCAAAGTACTTTGGAGAATGTCCTAGTTGGAAAGTTTTTCAGTTACTGAGATTTTAAAAAATAATAATAATGGCAAAATTGTCATTGAAAAAAATCAAAAGAGGCTAAAATGGCTCAGTTGCAACCAGCCCCAGGAAAGATATGAGAGGCACATGTGCCCTGTGCAGGGCTTGCCTTTCCACAACCGGTGTGTGTGGCGGGGGTGCTCAGAGCAGTCCTGCCTCACATTCCCTCTAGCCTGCTTGCCTTTGTCTGCCTGAAGGACACGCTCTTCTCTGCTGTTTGTCTATGCGGGTAAAGGCCTCAGCCAAGATAAATTTTTGTTTAAATTAAAAACTCAAGCAGGCTGATCCACAGCCATGCTGATAAGAAGCCTGCCTCAAGTGACTGTTTATTTTCTTTATTCCTTGATTTTTTCACAAATAAGTATAGTTACATGCCTGTTATATGCCAGCCTCTGCTCTGGGCCCGAAGTGAGGGTTACATCGTCCACCCCTGTGTGCTCCCAGAACAGGAAATGAGATACATATACAAACGAGTGAGAGGCAGAGCCCTGGGAGGGATCATGGTCAGGGCAGACAGTTCCCTGTTTACAGATACGTTGCATTTCAAAAGTTAGCTTTCAGACTCTTGGAATCTGGATTCATTTTCCAGTACAGACTTTCTTTCCATGCATATATGCATTTTTTTGGCAGATAGCAAATGTTTATTGAATGCCTACCATGGAAAGAACTGAAAATACCGGGAAGAATAAAAACTTTGCATACTCTTCAAGTTGGGGAGTCATCTGTACTTAACAAACCAGCACAGTGAAATGCTGGGCTCGGCGCTGTGCACGGGAAGTGGCAATGGAAGGGCCCCAGGCAGTGCCCTAATGAATGAGTGATTAATACACCTGACTTCTTTTTCTTTTTCTTCGCCTTCTCTACCGTACCCAAGCTTCCATTTCTTCCATTTAGCTGTTATGCTAGGTGCTAGGAGGAAAGCAACTAGTTTAAACTAATTTACGTTTAGATATGACTAAAAACTGATTGTCAGTTGGGGGATTGTCAGTAACCTCTGAGGGGAAACTTTCTGTGTCTTAATGATCTAAGACTCAGGCTTGGGGTTTTATATGACCGAAAGTCACAAAATACCTGAATGATCTAAGGTCTGGAATACCTGGAAGGAATCTGCTGTTAAGGCAGAGAGGAGATCCTGCCCTGTGCTCACACTCACACCCATGAATTTCACCTGCTTCTGGAGATGATTTTGCTCTAGTTCCCATTGTGTGTATTCCCAGGGTGTTACTCCTGATAGTTCAGACATTCTTTGCTTGGGGACTTTAGGTTCTAAGTCAGTGTCAAGGCAAAAAGCCTGTAGAGTCACAATTGGCCTTGAAAAATCACTTACCAAGGGACCACATTGGAGACCCAATTTTACCCTGTCTCAGTGAATCCCACCCAACCACTTTTTCCTTCCCTCTTAGAAAAAGTGACGTGATTGTTCAGTTGGAAAGCAGGAGAGGTGGTTGGGTCCAAGAAATAGAAAAACACGAATCTTGAAACACAAACATTTCACTCAGAGTGGTGACTGATCACTCCCTTCGAAGCACGAGGTCGTTGCAACAAACCCATGTAGGCAACAGTAGATTCCCAGGTCTCATCTCAAATTTGCTCCCTGCCTTAGAGGCATGGGATTCTGCAGGTGAGTCCTTGTGGCTGGTGTGGGTGTGGCGGGAGGGGGGGTCCTTTCCTGTAAAGGGCACACAGATGCTCTAAATGTCCACTCCCTGACTGCAATTAACACTGCTCAGGCCCCAGGGAAATGCTTTCCTACATCTCTGGTCCTGTGTCCTTGAAACAGAAGGTGGGACTGTCTGACTGCCAGGAAGGCTTTTGGCTCATGGCCCTGCAAAAGGCAGAGTCAGACACAGCTTTGGACTTCAGGGAAGATTTGAGCAGCAAAACTGCTTAGGTTAGAAGAGAAAACAAATTAATTACCTTGTTGGATTCTTCCTCTCACACAGCACCGATGCAATAGATCTGTGTATAATGAAGTGTGGTTTCACAGCCATACTAAGTACCCATTTCCTTGCTTCTTTTTTTCTTACAATTTGTGCTTTCGGAGATACAGATTCCCAATGCTTGCACATGGTGACTGAGGAACATTTTTCAATATTAAAAAATTTATATTGCTCTTAACTCTACATATTTAGGCAATATTGATTCTTTGCATTGGCAACTAGAGAGGCATGGACTGCTATAATTAGGAATACTCTCATTTTTTAAATAGTTAATAAGATTTAATTTACATTAAAATGAATAAAAATTAGCTTTATTTGAATATCTCTGATATAAATAGCTGGAATGTATTCAATATAGTTAATATTTTATGTTTTAATTTTCATTTACATTTTAAAATTTAATGTAATTTGAATTTTTGATTAAAAACGTTCAAGTTTTATACATTGAAAGCAATCACATTTTATTTTAGAATAAACATAATATGAAAACTATTGATTTGAATAACATTAGCAATTTTGCTGAAATGAAGGCAAGGAAAGTTAATTTTGTGAAACAAATATATCATAACTTATGAATTATTTATGCTTTTATTACATCACTCATCCAATATTACTAAAGTACAGATGGTACCTGACTTATGATGGCACGACTTATGATATTTTGACTTTAGGATGACATCAAAGCAACACATATTCGGGAGGAAGCACTCTGTGAGTACCCATACAACCGTTCCTTTTTTCACTTTCAGTTCAGTATTCAGTAAATTACATGAGATATTCAACACTTTGCTAGAAAATAGGCTTTGTGTTAGATGATTTTTGCCCAACCATAGGCTAATATAAGCGTTCTGAGCACATTTAAGGTAAGCTAGGCTGAGCTATGATGTGGGTTAGGTGTATTAAATGCGTTTTCATCTTATGTTATTTTCAGTGTCTGATGGATTTATCGGGATGTAAGTCCATGGTAAATTGAGGAATATTTGAATTAACAGAACACCCACACATGGACAACGATTAGTCAATTTGCTGGTCTTTGGCATTTTGTGACTTGCAGTCACATAAAACCCTAACTTTAAACATATTTAAAAAATTTTGTCAGTCAGGCACAGTGGCTCAAGCCTATAATCCCAGCACTTTGAGAGGCTAAGGAGGGTGAATCTCTTGAGCCCACGGGTTTGAGACCAACCTGGCCAACATAGGGAAACCCCATTTCTACCACAAAGGTACAAAACCTAGCCAGGTTTGGTGGTGGCATGCACCTGTAGTCCTAGCTATTTGGGAGGCTGAGGTGGGAGGATCGCTTGAGCCTGGGAAGTAGAGGTTGCAGTGAGCCGTGATTTTCTCACTGCACTCCAGGCTAAGCAATAGAGTGAGACCCTCTCTCAAAAAAATTGTCATTGTGAAGGTGTATTTGTCAGGGAAGGAGGATAGAGCACTTTATTGAACAATTCATTAGTTTGGTTTGTAACTTTAAAATATTTATGTAGACCTCCATTTGTATTCTCATACTGACCCCAAGTCAGAATCACCCAAACCATTGAACTGTTCCCTGCTCTCACTAGCAAATAGTTGAATTCTACAAATTACTAGTCTATGGCATTATGTGATTTTTTTTTTTTTAAAGTCAGGGTCTCATTCTATCACCTTAGGCTGTGCAGTGGTGCAGTCATAACTCACAGTAGCCTCAACTCCTGGGATCAAGCCGTCTTCCCACCTCAGTCTCCCAAGTAGCTGGGGATAGAGGCATGCACCACCGTGCCCAGCTGACTTTCATTTTTTGTAGAGATGGGGTTCTCACTATGTTGTGTAGGCTGGTCTTGAACTCCTGGCTTCGAGCAATCTTCTTGCCTCAGCCTCCCACAGTTTTGAGAATACAGGCATGAGCCACCACATCAGCTATGAGATTTGACTCTAACACGGTGATTTAATTAGGCTTCTGAACTCTTGCATTTGCTGGAGTCTGGCAGTGCTTTGCGGCTTCATTTAAAAACTTGATGCGAATGGCTGGGTAATTGTTTCAAAGCTCACCATTGATGAAGTGTCCAGATCTATCAGCCACAAATGCTGTGAAGGAGAGAATGGCTATCTTCCATTTCCTTTGGCTTTGCTATAATTTCAGTTCAGAGTAGCAGTGGCCCTTCAAGGTTAGAATAAGCTGAAAACACCAGAGAGGATGCAGTGGACAAATGTTGAGTCAGTACTTATTCAAGAAAATAAACTTTTGAGTGGGTGACATATCCCAAAAGGTACCAGTTTCCTAAGAGCCAGATAACTTGTGTACAGATCTTCCATTTATCAGGTAGCTCCAGCTCCCCGATTGCCCATCCATTCCCTTTATTTAAAATGGGTGTCAATGTGATAGTTTTTAAAACTTATAGAATAGTCATCTAAAAATCATTCGTGACTCATCATCCTAACACACCTGTTTTTGTTGTTACGTGTTAACTTACCCAGGCACATACAGTACTGCCTTGTTCCGGTCAGCATCCATGTCTTACCCATGCACATACGGTACTGCCTTGTTCCGGTCAGCATCCATGTCTTACCCATGCACATACAGTACTGCCTTGTTCCGGTCAGCATCCATGTCTTACCCAGGCACATACAGTACTGCCTTGTTCCGGTCAGCATCCATGTGTTCTGATTTTTTGTTTTAAATGTTATGTTGTATATTTTCTACACTCCCATAGTCCTTACAATTCCCATTTTACAGTCTATATAATATGGTGCCATGATTTTAAAAGTCTGTTTTTGTAACATGGAAATTTGAGAACAAAAGAAGAAATTGATTCATATCCCTAGATAGCTTTGAGATTGTATTAGTCTTATCACTCTTTAAAACTCCTATTGAGTCATTTCTATGATGTAAGCCAGATAATTTGTTAACCAAAAGTTTAACTAACACATGTATTAGAGTTATGTATTTATTTTAGGCCAAATTTTATAATGTAATAGACTTAACCTTGATATATGGCACTCCCATGTAATTGGTGTATATAGGACATTTGTGCTTATTTTCTAGGTCTTTTCTTTCATTGCTTTATAAGGCTTTAAAAATGTATACAGAGATTTATTGTTGTGTCTTTGCTTCTATGACAAATTGTTTGCCATACCTGTGATTTATTTTTCACTAATTTGTTCCCAAAGAACAACCTTGAAATGTAACTCTCCAATACAATGCTGACCCTATGGGGAAATGATGATCTGCCTTCTAGAAACATATTAGGGCAAACGGTAGACACTGCTGGTATTTGCACCAAGTACTGATCAAGGGCAGGCCCCTGTACGAATAAGAGGTGAAGGTCAGTGGTCACCAGCAGGCTCAGAAGGAGACAGGCGCTTGTCTGGCATAGCCCACTATCATGGGCATTTCGTCAGTCATAGAGATCAGCACAGGAGAGCTTGCAGGAAAAATGCAAGCCAGAAGTGGGGGTGTGTTTTGAGGAAGGGGGTGAAGTGTAGAGATGTGACTCCTCAGAGAAGTGTGTGGGCAAGTCTTGAAATAATAGAGAAAGAACTAGTTAGTGATTACAGCAGATTTTCAAATTACATTTAAAAATTTATCTTAATTGGCATAGAGCTCTCTAGACCAAAGAATCTACATTTTTATTGAGACTCTATACTGAGTGCCCAGCATGGTGGTAGCGTACTGCACTCACCCTTTTATTCACCCATTAATGGTGGGCACCCACTATGTGCCAGGCATGTGCTGGGCCTCACAGACAAAAAGCCATGAAGAAATTGTCTCCACTTTCTATTTTCTTCTAGTGTAATGAGAAAGACACACACACAAACCAGATGTTACAATTCAGAGCAAAAAGTGTTAAAAGAGTGTTAGGCAAAGTGCCTTGCAAGCATTCATTTATTCAATGAGTGTTTATTGAGTTTCTGTTGTGCACCAGGCATAGTGCTAGGTGCTGGGCATATAGGAGAGAATAAAGTGGGTAAAACTCCTAGCACTGTGGAATTGACAGCTTGATGATGCTAGAATTCCTCTTGGAGAAAGAATTTTGTGCCTCTGCCTGGGCCCGGGAAAGCTTCCTGGAGGAGATGCTGACAAGGTTAAGTTTACAGGGCAGTAGGAATGAGGAAGTGGGAATGAACGTGGGATAGGGGCAGCAATGGAGTATAGGAGAGATAGAGGTGGAGCAGGGGCAGTCGTGGAGATGAGATGGGAGCAGAAATGGAATGGAGTGGATAGAGAGCAGGGACGGGGGTGCAATGAGGGTAGGATAGAGATAGGGTAGATTGGGGGGGCAGGGATGAAGGTGAAGGGGAGAGGCAGATATTTTTCTAGTATGCAGAGACAATTGTGCAATGGCACAGAAAAGTGAAGCAACATGGTTAGCGCCGGAACATATATCCCATATGTAAAGATCCAGATGACCCAGCCAGGTCCCAAGGGGCATGTGATAGTGTTGGGCAGACCAGGTAAATGCATGATACAGACAAAGCAGTGCCCCACCTGGTCAAGACAGCTGCTGAATTTTGCACCTTTGGTTGTAAATGGCTCATTAGCAGAATCTGAGTAGTGGGCCTGTTGCAGTAACCGCCAGCCTGGCCTCTGTACCTTGGTCTTCATCCCTATCCTATCCCTTCTGTCATTCATTAAATATTTACTAACACCTCCTAAGTCCTGGGCCCAGTAGATTCTGTTTATTTACAGATGATTTAAAGACAAAGTCTGTCTCCAGAGCCTAGGAGCTATTAGGTAAGCTTGTACAATCCCAAGGAGTTAAGAGCTTTCTCAGGAATAGAAACCAAATCTGAGTGGAATGTAAAGAGGAGCTGGCTAATATTATCAGGGGGGCTGTGTTGTTGACATTTCATTACAGTTTTCTGAATGTTTCATGTATTTTCCTTCATTCTTAACCGACATTTTTGCTGAAGCTTGCTTCTCACCCTCTTGCTTACAGATACCTTCAGCTGCTAGTCTCACCATGGTCCGGGTCCACAAATCTCTCAAATTTGTTTTATAACAATATCATAACAATTAACTGAACATGTGTCTTGTGTGCCTGCTCAGACTGAAAACTGCTTAAGGACAGCAGGCCTCTTTTGGAGCCTTAACTAAGAACATTACCGGTGTTGCAAAAATATTTTTTTAATTAGAAAAGAATCCATTAAGTTTAGCAACTAAAGCAATTAGAGAAGAAATCATTTTTTTAAAAGTTTAGTATATCAGAGTTAAAGTGTATGCCTTGGCTTTTTGGTAAAACTGTTGACCTTTTGATTCTTTTTGTCAAATTCTGACTCTCCAAATATCACCGAAACACAAACAGTTGATAAGAGAAAACTGAATTTATTGTTTGCTGCAGTAAGGAAGAAACCCACCTTGACAGCTTTGGTGGTGTCTTGGAGCAGGAAAAGCATGGTTGGAATTTGTTGAGAACTCAAAGTTTGATTTAAGGCAGATTTAGATCTTTCAATGGGGAGGACTTGATTAGGATGGGTAAAGATCATGATAGAACAGTTTAGAATGGGTGGAAATAGCAAGGTAAGGATTTTTGAGGCAGAGCACTTAAAGAATTTTAGGGAATAAACTTCTCTTGATGAATTCCTTTTATGAGAGTTCTATGGGTCCTTTGAGAAGTTCCTATAATGGACAGTCGAATTATCTGCCTGGACAAGACTCTCCTGGCATAGTAAATGGTGCTAGGGATGACAATGAAATAGTAAAGTCATGTAATGTAGACAGCAAGCTGTGTGGGGTGTGGAGAGTTTTGGTTCTCACTTGCCAGCCAAGCAGGAAGTAATTGATGTCTAGAAAAACAAAACACAAAAGGCTTTCTCTAATGGTGTGAACCCAGGAGGCGGACCTTGCAGTGAGCCAAGATTGCATCACTGCACTCCA
>NW_012114799.1:2129325-2129838 GCF_000951035.1 Colobus angolensis palliatus
GGGTCAGAAAACTGCAATGTCTCTTCCATTTCATGCTGACTGCCACCAACTCACTTCTAAGTATACTGTAAGAATCATGCCTTTCTCTAATCATGTGGGAAAATCTCACCCAAGGAATCTGAAATTGATTTTTCTCCCCTTCTGTCCAGACACTGCAGCCCCAGACATCTTTTTGGTACCCTCCTCAGTAAAATGGGAGGTTAATGGGGTGATGCAGATTTCAGGAATAAATAATTTTGTCTGTTTCAGCCAGCGCTCCGCAACCCCCCGCAGGCTGTTTGCAAACTGCAGTTTTTCAAATACCACCTTGCATGGTATTAAACCCTCTTGAGCTGAGCATTGGAGAAGAGTCAAAATAAGCTGTTGAGTTCTGGGTAATAGCAGATAGGCAGAAACTGAAGCCAGAGCTGCCATCGCCACACGGCAAGGTTTCTGTAAATCACCTTCCTTCCTGACAGAGAATTTGACTGTGGTGCTTTCTTTTCTTTCTCTTTTCTTTCTTTTTTCTTTTTT
>NW_012114799.1:2133984-2137178 GCF_000951035.1 Colobus angolensis palliatus
TGAAACAGAGTCTTACTCTGTCACCCAGGCTGGAGTACAGTAGTACGATCTCAGCTCACTGCAACTTCTGCCCCCAGGTTCAAGGGATTCTCCTGCCTCAGCCTCCTGAATAGCTGGGAGTACAGGCGTGCACCACCATGCTCAGCTAATTTTTGTATTTTTGTACTTTTAGTAGAGACAGGGTTTCACCGTGTTGTGATCAGGCTGGTCTTGAACTCCTGATCTCGTGATCCACCTGCCTCGGCCTCCCAAAGTGCTGGGCTTACAGGCATGAGCTGCCGCACCTGGCCTGGTGCTTACTTTCTTAATGTAAGCTATTTGAATTTTCATTTGGTTATCTTGGATTTGAGGGCTTCTCATCAGGCCTTTTTATTGTTTTCACTTTTCAAAAACATTCCACTTCACTTCTCATCATCTGTGTTACTCAGTTGAACTGAGAGCAAGTGTGTTTTTAATGAAGCACTGATCCTTTTTTTTAAGAGCTTTTCAACAGGCCTAGATGATTGGCATTTATTATCATTTTGTGTCTGCCTTCTGCTCAGAATATAAAAGAATCTTGAAATTATTTTCTCTCTTCTCTTATAGGCCCAAAGGTGTCTCACTTCTCTCCCCCTTCTTTGCTTTTTAAAATTTTACATCTCCGACACCTTCTAGCATCCCCTGGTATAATCTCCTACAGGCCCTTCAAAATCTTTTGGGCAGAAGTGACTGGGCTGAGTCACATAGCTTGGAAATGCAAAAGGCAGCCCAGGCAGAGAGATTGATGGAGGAATGTGGCCTTCCACTTGCTGCTAGTGTCCGTGCCATGCGGAACCATCAGGATTTCCATTGCCCTTTGTCTGTTCTAATATCCTTTGCTTATCACCCAGGCTCTGGCAGATAAAGGAAGACCTGACATGGCAGCTTCTGGGGCTGAGATTTGCATGCATGTGCTGGAATCAAAACTACATAATTGATGTCTGCATGGAGCTGGTAGGTCCCTAGGTTGTAACTGTGCCTGCTAGGGTCTCCGCTGCTGATCCGCATAGAATTGATGCAAAGCAGATGGCCACTAACTTTGTGCTTTCTGTTAGGCTCCTCTCCTGGCTGTGTTTCATAGAATGCAAAGGTAAGTGAGCTTGACCTCCATCTTTCCACTGGCACCTACTTTGTAATGGACATTTGATTGTAGGCACTTGGCTGCAAGGCCTGTACATTTTTGACATGTTCACCTTCTGACCTTTCATTTCTTATCTGCATATGGTGTTTGCCTACACCTGGGATTCGTAAAAGTTCAGCAGGAAAGCACATGTAAGGTACCAGAAACAGTGCCAGGCACAGGGCAGCCTCTTCATAGCTGTTTATTCCTTTCTTTCCTGCTTCCTTTGCCTGCACCCTCTGAGGCCTCAGCCAGGCTGCTGGGTGCTAGTAGGTGCCAAGGAAATGGTGCTGAAGTGAGTGCCCTCAGAGAGGAGACAAGAAAGCTTTCTGTGTGGGGTTTGAGCTTCTTCCCTCTACTCTGCCTGCCAACTGAGCTAACAGAAGTTCAGTAACAGCTCACCCTTTCCTTTGAATCGGTGTCTCCAATTCTTAGGCTTCAAATAGCTCCAGCGGACTGCAGGGTTTTGTTTTCCCTTTGCTTAGAACCAATTATAGTCTGGAACCCATTTGGTGAAAGGTACCTGAGTTTTCCTTAGCACCCTAACTCTGTTTGCCTTATGTGCTCGACTTTTGCTGATTTTCAGCCCAGATTCCCGCTGTGTCCAGTGCTCAAAGGTGGAGGCCAGAGGAAAAGGGCTGGTGGGATCAACCTGCCCCAGCTGCTTGAACAGAAATGCTCTGGGAAGAGGTAGATGGGATGCTGTTGTTTAGCATGGGGCTGTGGGAAGCTCTGGAGGCTAGCTGAGAGCCATTGCTACCTTTGAGGCTGTGTGTGTATGTGTGTGCACGTGCGCACCCGTGGCTTGGGGAGGAGGACTCACCCATGGCATGGGGAGGAGGACTCACAGGTACAGAGGTGAGTAGAACACTCCCTTGATGTGGGGAAGGAAGCCATGCTGCCCACATTTGACACCTGACTAGCACAGGCTCTTGCCAGCTTCTTACCTGCCTCTAGGTCTTTGCCCTGGATGTTCCATCTGCATGAAATGCTTTGCCCTTTGGTAGTCACAAGGGTCATCCGTTCTTTCATTCTGTCCTCTGATACCTTCTTACTGTCACCCTTCTATTACTCTCTATTTCCTCTCTGCTTTATTGTTCATCATAGTACTCACCTGTACTTGGTATTATGTTGTACAGTTACTTTTATAACATGTCTTCCCAATTAAATGCAACCTCTTTGAAGGCAGAATCTTGCCTATGTTGCTCATTGCTCTGTTCTCAGTGCCTTGAGCCATACCAGGTGCCTATTAGGCACTCAATAAATATTCACTGAATGAATGGATGAGTGGGTAGGTAAATGTCTTTGGTATCTGGGGCACCAAGCAGCAAGGTGAGAGGTTATTATATGACACGGGCTTGACAACAGACTACGTAGGGAGGAAACCTGGCAGATTAATGTTCTCTTAGTCCTTTCTTTCTCTCCTTTCCTTTCCTCTCATCCTCTACTCTATTTCACTTGGTTTACTATATTCTCAGGATATACCTTTGGGCTGTTAAATAAATATATTTACCAGTTTCTAGTGATATCTTTTGACTTCCTAGCTATAGAAGATAGTGAATATAGTAGATTCTTCCTTCCCCTTCTGTTAGCTATATTAGAATAGTTATGTGTTTTTAATCATAAATCCCAACTTGCTTTAGTCTTAGTCCTACATTTACATAGATTCAGTCTTCTTCACTAGGCCTTTGTTGTTGTTTTCCATTCAACTCTTGGGTGGCTGAAAAGTTCTTCCCCTGATAATTTCTTCAAGACGTGACAAAATGTCTTAAATTCTTGTAGGTTCAAAAATGGTTCATTACGTTTAGAATGAATGATAGTTTTGCTGGGTATAAAATGTTTGAGTCACACTGTTTTTTGGAGGCCTAGTACCAAAGGTATCACTGCACTATCTTCTAATGGTAAAGTCTAAGGCCAATCTCATTTTTTCCCATCATAAGAAAGGGGTGCCTGGCTGCCCAAATATTCTTTCTTTACCTTTGAAGTCTCATAAATGTACTAGATTATTGTTGTCAATTTTTTCCAGGATACTCTGTGACTTTCAAGAAGTATTCAA
>NW_012114799.1:2143858-2231908 GCF_000951035.1 Colobus angolensis palliatus
TTTTAGAATTTTCAGCTTTTCTGCTCTGGTTCTCCCCATCTTTTTGGTTTTATCTACCTTTGGTCTTTAATATTGGTGACCTACAGGTGGGGTTTTGGTATAGATGACCTTTTTGTTGATGTTGATACTATTGCTTTCTGTTTGTTAGTTTTCCCTCTAACAGTCAGTTCCCTCAGCTGCAGGTCTGTTGGAGTTTGCTGGAGGTCCACTCCAGACCCTGTTTGCCTGGGTGTCACCAGCAGAGGCTGCAGAACAGCCAATATTGCAGACCAGAAAATATTACTGCTTGATCCTTCCTCTGGAAGCTTCATTCTGGAGGGGCAGCCACCTATATGAGGTCTCTCTTGTCCCCTACTGGGAGGTATCTCCCAGTTAGTCTACATGGGTGTCAGGGACCCACTTGAAGAGGCAGTCTGTCCATTCTCAGAGCTCAAACACCATGCTGGAAGATTCACTGCTCTCTTCAGAGCTGTCAGACAGGGATGTTTAAGTCTGCAGAAGTTGTCTGCTGCCTTTTGTTCGGCTATGCCCTGCCCACAAAGGTGGAGTCTAGAGGCAGTGGGCCTTGTTGAGCTGTGGTGGGCTCCACCCAGTCGAGCTTCCTGGTCACTTTGTTTACTTACTCAAGCCTCAGCAATGGTGGACACCCGTCCCCCAGTCAGGCTGCCACCTCACAGTTCCATCTTGGACTGCTGCGTAGCAGTGAACAAGGCTCCCTGGGCATGGGACCTGCTGAGCCAGGCATGGGAAAGAATCTCCTTGTCTGCTAGTTGCTAAGACCTTGGGAAAAGCTCAGTATTTGGGTGGGAGTGTCCTGTTTTTCCAGATAGTCTGTCACGGCTTCCCTTGGCTAGGAAAGGGAAATCTCCTGACCCCTTGTGCTTCCTGGGTAAGGTGACGCCCTGCCCTGCTTCAGCTTACCCTCTGTGGGCTGCACCTGCTGTCGAACCAGTCCCAGTGAGATGAACCAAGTACCTCAGTTGGAAATGCAGAAATCACCTGTCTTTTGCATCGATCACACTGGGAGCTGCAGACTGGAACTGTTCTTATTTGACCATCTTCTGTATTCTTACCAGTCTTGTTTTACTTGTGTTGCTTCAATTTTGCCCTTATTTCTTTGATGTTTTAATTTTTTTAAAAAAATTCACTTATTTCCAGATTTTTCTTAGCTCATATTTCAAATTCTTCTATCTTATCACATTTTTCATGAGCTCGTATATATCTACTTTATCTCTCTCTCTCGCTCTGTGTGTGTGTGTGTGTGTGTGTGTGAGAGAGAGTGCTTCATTAAGCTTTTTAAAAATCATATGAAACTATTTAGTCACATTTTTTGTATCAGCTCCATGGCAATATTTCTCTGCTGAATGTTTTTTTGTTTGCCATTACCTTTCATATTTCTTTGCTTATTTTTTCCTGTAATATTGCTTTATGGAGCCTGTAACTTTTCCTTCTTGATGGCAAAGTTTTGAATTATTTGAATTTTTACCCCCAGGCCATTTGTAGGAAATTTGCATAGGGAAGAGACCAGAACCACACTGCATTCAAGGAAAAAATTTTCTTCTTTGCAGCGTTTTGTGTGAATCCTTTTAGCCTTCACCTCTGTCCAATCAACAAAGCTGAGCAATTATAGAGCTGTTCACAATGGCAAATCTCTCTCCTCCCCACATCATGTGGGAAGGCTTTTTTCCTGCACATATGACATATCTGTGTGGCTCCTTACTCAACCAATTTTCACCTGTTTCTCAGAACAGAGCTGGGTCCAAAGGGACATTGTTGACAGCATTTTGGAGCCCGTTTCCATTGTTGAAAGTAAGGGATTCTGATTCTATACCTCTGTGTGGCTCCTCACTTGAGATTGTACCTTTTTCACTCCTTCCTAAAATGGCAACCAAAGAATATCCTCTCTGCTTCTGGGCTCTGCTGTTTTTGGTGCCCTCTCTATTTTCTTCATGTTTTACAGTTCCATGTCTCCTAGGTTCATCACAGCTAGAATTTGTGTTTGTGTCTCCTTTTTTAGAGTTATTGTTAAAAAGGGAAGATTGAATGCTAATCATGTGTTACCATATTCAGATGGGAAAACCTCTTCCCTTTTTGAGAAATCTTCCTTCATTAATAGGAAGCCTGTTTTCTAACTCTCCTCATTCTCCAGGAAGCAGCTGTTTTCTTTTCTCTATCTGTCCCTCTCCAAGTTTCCAAGTGAGGCCAGATGGCTTGTTCCTCAAAAGGTTTTACCCTGACTACCCACGTCTGAATCCTCACTGTGCTCAGATTCCACATTGGGTGTAGCTTCTACTGCTTTGACTGCACCACCTTTTTATATGTGTGTATTCCTCTTTGTCTAAATAATAGGGCATTTGGAAACATGGTCTGGGGCAGGAACACTGTATCCTCTCTGCTACTAGCATGTCGTTCCATGTAGTAGGTGCTGCATACATGATTATGAATTATTTCCTTCTAGGGAATTCTTATTGAATTAGATAGCTGTGTACTTGGCACGCATTATATTTGACACACACTCAGTCACGAAGACTTGGTAACACATAGCTTCTGATAACTGTGGGTAAGTTGGGTAAGTGCCCTCTTGAACTTTTGTGACACTGAGCAATGTCATTAGAAATAACTTCAGCTTTTAGTTGTCTCCAGAATTGCATAGATCTGTGATCCTTCCAAAATGATACCCACTAGTTACAGCCTTTGGCATCAAATGATAATGTTCCTGGTAGCCTGCATCCTGCATACTTTAGTCATGGTCCAGAGTATCAGACCTAACAGCAAAAGGGGCTAATGAGGCCAGTGACTCTCACAGGGGTTCCCACTGCTTCCTAAGTAGAAGCATTTTAAAACTTTTGGGATTTTAGGGTAGATGGTTTGAAAAACAAATGAAAAACCTGCATATGATTCTAGTCTAACTTCCTAGCGATATGTCTCCCCATCTCCACCCTCGCTCCCAGACTCCTAAAGATGCCTGGTTTAGTCCAATGCCTGTGTTTTAGCTGTAGAAAGCTGGCACAGAGGGGCAAAGTGACTCATTCAAGGTCACACATCCCATGCATTTTCTTGAATGGCTGTCCCACTTTTGCCCTTCATATGGTCCACAGATGGACAGTTTCTTAATAGATGGATCTGACGTGTCTGAAGGTTGGCTCATGCTAAAGTCAGGCTTGATGTCTGGGCTGGGGGGAGGGGAAAAGGCACTATTTTAGAAAAAAAAGGAGTCATTGGAGTAGAATGGAAAATGTGCGTTTGACACCAATCAATAAGCCAATGCTTAAACTGAGATTTCCAAACATGATAAAGGGGTGGAAAAGATAAAATGGTAATTCAAACCATAGCAGCCTCCTTGACCCCAGTCAGTAGGAGACTCAGTGGAACAAATGGTTGCTTCTCCAAATTAAAAAAAAAAAAAAAAGGTGGCAGAGGTTAATTTCCAGTTTCTGGGAAGGTGTGCTTAAAATGTGATGGATTTGAAGACTCTGCCAACAATTTCTCTGTCTCTGTCTTTTTTTTTTTTTTTTCCTTACCTTTAACTTCCCTGTTTCTGAAATACTAGTCGTTTTTATTTCATTCAATATCAATAAGGTGCCTACATGGTAACCCCAGATGGGAAAGAGACGCATAACCACTCGGGGTTGGGCTTTGGGTGTATGGGTCAGCAAAACCGAGAGCAGGCTGCCAGGGACGTCCTGGAACTCACTGGCACAGCCCAGGATTTTACATACTTGGCAGGGGAGTGGACTGAGAGAAGGATAGAGGGGTGTGGCTTGTGCTGGGTTTGGAGATAGGGAACTGGGATGTGTGAGGAACTCGGAGGATGTGGGTGCTGGCCCTTCCAAGGAAATTTCAAAGTCATCTGGCTCCTTTGGTAATGCTTGCCCTGGAATAATAAATGTAAGACCCTTGTGGGTAGTGTTCTCATTGTGCAGATGAGGAAAATGGGATGCTAATAAATGAAATGACTTCCCTGTGTTACAAAAGTCGCTCTGAACAAGTCCCAGTCTAGAGCCCTCGACTCTGGGCTTTTACCTCACAGCTCTATCACAGAGCTGGCTTTTTCTTTGTGTTACCCCCAGCAGGTTTTTCCTAGACTTGCTAAATGCCTAGCATCATGCTCAAGACACTGCCATGTAAACAGTAGTTACAACATTAATTCCAGCTGAAGAGGAACTTATTTTAAAATATTATTGAATGCATTTTCAATTTTGAAAGTAATGTACCAAAGTTCAGAAAATTTAGAAAACCGTAAGATCAAGACACATTTAAAATAATCTCAGGCTGCTAACAGAACAGCTGTAATCATTTTGGTGTGTGGCTTTTTGGTCATTTTCCTCACACATTTAACTTTAGGAAAAATCTGTTGAATACCATATTGCACATACAATTTCATTTCTTGCTGTTTTCATACAGCTTTTTGTCGTAAACCCACCCATCACAACTTGAATGGCAGGAGAATAGTTGTGAGGAGCTTAATCATGAAGCATTTACCAATCATAGTATAAAAGCATTTGATTGTATTAATTCAATAAGTATCTCTCAAGCACCTTGTGTCCAGGCTTTCCTGGCTGCCGTTGTCCCAGTGACAGTCACCTTGCTCTGCCGAGGGATTTGGAATACTCAGAACCACATGAGTGGTAGCCCCACACACATTAGTGAGAACCCCCCTATGTTAATGGAAGCCCCAGACTTTCATTCTGGTTCTTCCTCCATCAGTGGGCCACGTGGTGGCAGAAACCACATGCAGGCTGGCTGAGGCCAAGATGCAATGCAGTAAGATCACCATGGCCCATCTGACATTTTCTTTACTAATTCATCTCCATGACTGTTTTAATCACCTCCTATTCGCCTCACTCATGAGGGAGGGATTCCTGTCCTAGGGTTCTGGGGATAGCCAAATATATAATACCCAACACTGTACAGATGAGATATATAGCAGTTTATTAGTCACATTTGCTCACAGCCCAGGGAGGACACCATGTTGCATGCTGGGCCTCACAAAGGTTGTACCCGGGAACAGAGTAGACCACCAGGGGCTGCAGGCAGCAGGCCTTGTAGTATCAAGAGGGTGTGGTGCTCCCTGTTTCTTGTGAAAGGATATGATTGGCTCGTTTGAATAATTTTGCAGGCTGGCACAGAACTGAAACCTACTCCTCAGGGGTAAACTGTAGCTGTGCCTGGTCCCTTTGATAAGGAGGGTTGTTGGGCTAAGGGACCTTATCTAAGAGGGCAGAGTAGGGAGAGGAACTGGCTGTTAGGCCATTCAAGGCCCTCCTAATTTTACCAGATGTCAAGGCAGCTCCTAGTAGCGAGCCTTAATGTTACATCTTATACCACGGTGACAAGAACTGCTTTTCCTGCCTCCATTTTCTACAGCTCTTTCCTCCTACATTTTTTTTTTTTTTTAATACTCTGGCCTTTGCTGACTTTTCTTTGTGCAGCTGTCTAATAATATAGAGTTTAGAGTCAGCCAACCTGGTTGAAGTCCAGGCTCAGCCACGTACTAGCCTGATAGCATTAGACAAATCACTTCACCTCTCTTTGCCTTGGTTTCCTCTTTTGTGAAATGGAGATGATGGTACTAAAAGTCCTTACCTCACACAATTTCTGTGAGAACTCAATAATACAGACAAAGCATTTAGAATAGCATCTATATGTGCTATGTAAATACGAATATTCCTATGACTACTTTTACTTATATGTTGATAATAATAATGTGATTCTGCTCTTTTCAGCCTTTCTACTCCCTTTTTCCAAGGCTAAAGTTACCACAAACATGTTTCCAGAAAATTTACTCTGTTCATTCATTCAGTCAACACATATTTAAGATCCTCTGCCGTGTACCAGGCACTGTTCTTGGTGGCAGATTCCATCAGACAATGGAACTGACAAGCACCTTAGGAGCTGAGGCTTAGTATAAAAGTGGGTAGACAGAAGATAGACAAGTATATAAACTGAAAGGTAGTTATGACTGGCAAAGAGTGCTCTGAAGGCAGAAAAGAAAAGGAAGCCGTCAGAGAGACAGCTTGGTTCTGTTACGCAAGGCACTGACAGAAAGCAGGGCTAGGGTTCTCTCATATTATAGGGGTGGTGTGAGGTCTTTGGAGGGCCAAAACCTCTGTTCTCTTGCTTGGTGAAAGATACAAGATTCATTAGTATTGTTTTCCCAAGTCGGGTTTTTTTTGGTCTTCTTTAAGGCTCTCCCCTCCCCTCTTCCCTGGCCATCTCTCTTTCCCCCTCTCAAGAAAGGTCCTATCTTGTTAACCCAGTTTATGCATCGATTTTGGTCTACAGTCAGGAAAATTAATAGAGAAAGACAGGAGCAGAGAGGCAAGAAAAAGGAGAAGGACCTGCTTTGTGAAGTTAAACTCAATTTATAAAATAAACTTTACAGGAGTGCAGAGAAAGGTTCAAGAAAAACAAGCCCCGGTGTTATTTATTAGTTACGTATTGCTATATAACAAACCACTCCAAAATTTAGTAGCTTGAAACAACAGTGATTTATTATTTCTCACAATCCTGTGAATTGCCAGTTAATTTCTCTGCTGGTTTTGCTTGGGCTCACTCATTCAGCCACAGGATGGGCAGGACTGGAAGATCCCAGATGGGCTCACTCACTTGTTTGGAAGTTGGTGTGGGTTGCAGCCTTGGATATTTTGATTTCTTCATCCTCTAGGAGACCAGATTAACTTCCTGTAAGCAACCCCAGGGCAGAATTCCAAGATGATAAAGGCAGATATTGCAAGACCTCTTCTGTCCTAGGTTCTGAAACTCACACAATGTCACCTCTGCCACATTCTATTGGTCATAGGAAGTCACAAAGACAGCTCAGATTCTAGCTGGTGAGACAGATGTTAAAAATCATGTAGTTCTTATTTTTGAAGATGTGAGAGGGAGCTGAAGAAGAAGTATCACATGAGCTTATCCATGAGGAATGATATGCTCAACACTGAACCATCATCTGGATTGATCTACTTCCTTTTGTTTGGGATCATGCATATACAGACAGGGCTGTTGGTGTTCAGTTGTGTGGTACAAGTTTAACATAGCAGTCTTGAAGCTACTATCCTTGGAGAAGCTTGTATGCAGGGTTGGCCTATGACAGGCATCTGGGAACCTGGATCTCAGGAGGATCCCAGTATTCCCTAAGGATGGTGCAGTATGCCTAGACTATTTGTACAAACAACCTAGTTTATTCTGAACACTCATTTCTTCCTAGGAATCTGGACCATTGGTGCATTGTAGACAAAGGGTATCCATGGGAGAAGCCCGCATTAAAAACCTTCAGCACTAAGTCTCTTACTAGCTTCTCTGGGCAGAAACATCTCACTAATGCTGCTGCAGTTTGTTGCTCAGGGAAAAGCGAGCTCTATGTGAGCCCTCAGGGGAGGGAGAGAGAATAAGCAAGCCTGTGCATGGATTTCCCCAGACCCTGCCTGTGTCTTTCCCTCTTAGGAACTGGCTGTTTATCCTTCCAACATTGCTGCAATAAATTGTAGTCAAGAGTACAACTACATACTGAGTTCCACTAGTCCTTCTAACTAACCTCCAAATGTAGATGTGATCTTGGAGACTCTAGCATATTAGTCTTACTCTCTTAAACGTTTTGTCTTCTAAGAAGATGGGAACCAATTCCCAGGTGTCATGAGGCAATACCAGAAAATTACCTTGAGGGATTTTATGCTGAGACAGGAAATGATGTCATGTGCCCCCTAAAACCAAGAGGTCCTAGCAGGCCTGGTGGCTGTAAACCAGTGTTTCAAAATGATGACTTGCTTGTTCACAAAATGTGTTTGGATTTGTGACGTGATTCATTTAATTAGTAGTAAATATGTGGTAATTTGGAATATGTGAAAGTGATTGGTTCTCTCTGAAACCTCAAGGAACAGCATCTTTCACTCAATGAGAAGGTGAAAACAAAGGCAAAACAAACAAACAAAAAAGGAAATCAAAGAAGTCCCTTTGTCCTGATCAGATCTGGGCAGTCGCCAGGACAAATCTGTAAGGATAGAGTACCAGGATGGTCTCTACAGGGGAGTTCTGCTCCTCCTTGCTTCTAAACCACGTGTCATCCATCAACCAGTCCTCTGGAGCCCAGAAACTCTGGGGCCTGTAACTACAGTGGAGGGAAAGTTAGCCATGGAATGCCACTTCCCCCAGTCTCCCTGGACCCCCTCTCCAAACTATCCTGCTGCTGGTGTTGGCAATGAAAGTGTCTGTTAGTGCACTGGCACTATTGTACAGTAAGTAATCACAGCCATTACTGTTTCTTGGGGAGTCCCTGGATGGCAAAGCGCATGGTAGCCAAAGAGGAGGCAAAGAGCATGCTAGCCAAGGAGGAGGCATAGACATCTCCCTTGCCAGGTTTACAGTGGAGTCATCAAACATGCTAAGGTCGTCACAGCCTTTGAAGGAGAACTACTTGCTGTTTCGGAATGGGAAGAGGGTTGTATAAAACAAACAATATAGGATTCAGAATTTAACAGAGGTGGGTTTCTTTTCTTGCCTACCACTTAATAGCTGTATATGACCTCAGGAAGGTTAATCAACCTCTCTGATCCTTAACATCACAAACTCAGAGAGGCTGTGCAAGTAAAATGAGGTGGTGCATATAATGCATCTAAACTGTTGCTTAGCATGAAATAACTGCTTCTTAAACTTGAGTGATGAAAATATGCTATATTTTTATTTTTGCTTATATGTATAGTATTGATGAAATTTTCTTCAATGAACAAATATTTGCTTTATAATGAGAAAAAAGAGGATTTTTTTTTTAATGTTTAAAGCCTATTTTCTTTCCTTGCCAGCCTCGCAGGCTGTCTCTTGGGTGAGTCTTTTCTGAGTCATCCATGCTTAGCACACTCCTGAGCTTGGCTGTCTCTGAGCAGTCATTGTATAGTAACATCTATAGGGGTTTGGAAGGGTTCATGTCTTAACTGAATGACTGAATAACTGTTTGTCACTGAAATAGATAAAGTACCTCAAATATTTTTTCAATTTTTCAGTAATTATAATTTGAATTAATTTTTCATCCAGAATCATTTTCTCTTGGCAGAGTCACTATCACAATACTTAGAAAGAGAGAAAGATAAAACCAATCCTTTCTGGATGATTGTCCCCTTTTTCAAATTTTAGTTTTCTTGCCATTTATCTTTTGTTTCCTTTCCAGCTAGGAATGAAATGCATTTTTCAGGAAAGGTCAGCGTAGGCTCCAGCAAACTTTGTAGCTCTGGGGAACGTTCCCAGGGCCAGGGTTGACTGAGTTCTGTGGTGTCTGTTGAGAAAATCTCTGGCAAGTCAGGCTTCTGGGCTGCTCCTCTCCTGCAGGGGAAGTACAAAGAGGGCAGCATAGCCCCCAGGCTAACAGGCCTGGACCCTTTTCAGGAAGCAAAACACATAGGCAGAGTGAGCCGAGTGAGAACTCCTACTGTGTGCAAATTAGTTGCTGGGCGTCCTCTGGCATTTTCTTTAAGTCTATAACATTTTAGATGGAGAATGACAGGTAGAAAATTTCAGGGCTTTTTTTTTTTTTTTATTGCAAATGTGCAGAGGACCAAGAATGGCATCTGTGCTCAGAGAGCACTTGACCTCTCAACAACTTGAGAGAGCGCATTCAGACTTGCATGATGATTATGCTTCAGTATGCAGGAGCTCTCCCTCCCACACTAGACTGTGAGCTGATTTCTCCTGCGTGACAGGGCCATCCCATCACTTCCTGTTTTATATTTTTAACGTTTTTAAAGTTCTTGCCAACAAATGGTGCTTATACGTGTTTACTAATTGACAGTAATACCCTAGTAGGAGTTGTAGGCAGTGAAGAAATATTAAACAACAGCAAATATTACAAGAAATTTTCTCTGACCATTTTTGGAGTCAAAGAGAGCCATTACAATGTGTCAGTCTTATGGGAGGGCCAAGAGGGGTGAGTCAGTCTACAGGCAGGTGTTGAGCACAGTCATGGACCTAGCAGAACACTGGCTCCTGTGGGGCAATCCGAAGCTGCAGACAAGCACTGTGGATGCAGCAGAAGGCCATTATCCTAAGTGGACTAGTGCAGGAACAGAAAACCAAATACTGCATGTTCTCACTTATAAGTGGGAACTAAACTTTGGGTACTCATGGACATAAACATGGCAACAATAGCAACTGAGGACTACTAGAGAGGGAGGGTCAGAGCAGGGAAAGGGTTGAAAAAGTAACTATTGGGTACTATGCTCAGTGCCTGAGTGATGAGATCATTCATACCCCACACCTCAATATCACACAATATAGCCAGGAAACAAACTTGTACGTGTACCCTCTGAATCTAAAATAAAAATTGAAAAAAGAAAAATATTTTTGAATGAATAAATCAATGAATGAAAAGGAAAAAATGCTGCAGACACAATCTCTCCATAGTCAAGTTGGTGAGCTACAGTTACTGCCCATGAAACTTTAATGATTAATAAAGATGATGTATACTTTTGCACTAAGCTGTAGGGTACTAAAGTCAGTGAAGGCAGGGAACAGAGTGGCCCAGAACAGTTAGGAAGGTTTTCTGGAGGAGGCCAGAATGAAACTGGGATCCAAGGGTCAGTTGGTGTCTATATTTATTTACTCTTCATACCCCTTTAGAGGGAGTCTGCTTCCACTTATCAGAAGCCTCAGAGAATTTTCCAGGAGGAATTAGATCATGTACCCAGTAGCCCTGAGCTAATAAAATCTGGTTGTTAAATTCTACCCTTTTCTCATTCTCCCCCAAGGGTCTTGTAATATAATTTGCATTTCTCAAATCTCAGCTCTTGGTACCATTTTCTTAGAAGTCCTGCCTCCCAATGCCTCCCAACACTCTGCCTGATACTTGGCATGATGGGAAATTTTTTTTTCTGCTAATATTTATGCAGGTCTCACGAAAATAAACAATCTCCAAAACTGAACTTGACCCAACCAACATATTTCAAGTACCTATGGTTTCACTATGTGTATATAAATGCAGATGCAACAGTGAATAATTTCCTGTCCTCAAAAGACTTTACCTTCTAGACCAGGAAAAGAAATAACTATACTGCAGACAGAATGTGAGAGAAGCTACAACAAAGAAAGATGAGATTAACCGCAATGGGGGAAGCCTTTGCGGAGGGGACAGGACTGGGGCTAGTCCAAAATGAGCCCCTGAAATTTACCTATATGGCAATGGCAGGGTGGGAAAGAGGGACGTGCCAGTCAGAGGGTACACTGTGGACAGGCACACAGAGGTGAACAGTGCAGAAATGGTCCAGGTTTGGCTGAGGCTAGGGATGTGAATGAGTGTCATGACAGTGGAGACTGGAATGATGAATTCAGTTTGGAACATGAGACTGAGAGGTTGGGCCCTGGACTTTGGGTCAATCCAACCTTTGCCCAAAGAGTTTTGAGCAGAAAAGGGAGGTGAACTTTAGGCTGCTGCTCTGGCCATAGCTTGTGTGTGCAGTGGAAGCAGGAGGTGGTTGCAGATGGAAGGTGGGGCGCAGGTCAGGGCTCTGTCTGGCAGCCACTGGTGCAGGTGGTTAGGAAGTCTGAAAGTAGGGTAGTGGCAATGGGCCTGGAAAGAGGGGACAGATGAGAGAGAGAAGACAGGGTGACCTTTGCCTGTCTTTCCTCCTCCCCAGGTAAGATACATTGTCACGTAGGCAGTCATTTCAGGATTGCAGGAAGCTAATGATTTTTCCCCACAGTGTTGCTGGCTTCCAACCAGAGAACGTTGCCCTTGAGATTTGACAATGACTGTTGCCTCCTTGGCAGCGATTCTGAATCAAGGGCGGGAGTCAACCTTGCTGGGAAGCTGTTCAGTTGATTCAAAGGTCTTGGGACATGTCTTGGACTGTGGGTGGTGATTCCTGCAAGTTACTTCATTCCCTTGTGTCTGTCCCTTGGGTAGAGTCTTCCCTTGTCCTCTAAGTGTGGCCAGAGACCCAGTTCCATCCCTCTATAGGTATCAGAAAAGGGCTTCTTCCTGTGTTCGGTTTAGAGCACTTTAAAGCCCCTGCTGACAGATCCTATTCAAGCTAAAATGAGTGGCTGGGGGCAACTCATACATAATTTCCTTCCATTTAGTGACTTCCTGCACCATGGGGTCTGCATGATTTCTGTTCATTTAATTAAAGGTTATATTGGCAAATTGTTATCCTCGGGAGTGTGGGTGTGCAGGGAGCGCTTTTGGAATACATTACAGGGTAATTCCCTTTGCCCTTTATTGCCTCTGCAGGCCATGTGAAATTGAATCGCAAATAACACACTTTAGAAACAGGCAGAGAGACTGAGGCCTGAGCATCCTTTGGTTTTAATGAGACAGTGAGCGTGAGTGTGTAAACGACCCTCTGGTTATGCGGGCCAGGTGGAAGAGGTAGTCGTATAACTAATGGGAGTGATTATTCTCCACCTGCCGCAGACAGTGCAATCAGCAGCCTTCACTCCCGCAGGGAGGGTCTCAATCCAGTGGCTGGCTCTGCCTTTGAAACATCCAGAGGGCCCATTACTGGTAATAGGAGCCTCTCCCGAGCACCCGCTAGAGACCACCTCACTTACGCGCTGGTTGGTGGAGTTGAGGTGGCCCCATGCAACTTTCCCTTTCTCATCTCCCTCCCCAGAGGAGGCTGCTGTGCCTGAAGTTCTGTGCAGGAGGAAAACACCAACAGGTGGAAACTGTTACAGCAAAGTTGCCCACTCAGAGGAGTTGGCAAAAGTCTGTGAAGTTCAGAGAATGCAAGGTCTTTAAGTGTGGAGAGGTGAAAGGGTGGGAGGCAGCAGGGGACTAAAGGAAAGCAGTGACGACATGAGACTGTGTGACTTCTTAGGACACTCAGCACTGACCCCCAACTGGGCAAGAGCTGTGATCACAGGTGGATATGGCCACCTCTAGCCTAAGAAGTATTTGTCCCTGAATTTGAGGGACTGGGTGTTAATACCTTTGTGCCCCATAACATCCTCCATTAGTGGTGGCACCAGCATTTCTGCAGAGCAGTGGTGTGAGACTGCCGTTTGTGAGGGATGGGAGTGCTACGGAGGGAGGAGATGAAGGTAAACAGGTGTTCATTTTCAGTAGGGTAGTTAGGGTGGGCCTCGATGAGGTGACATTGCAACAAGTCTTGAGGAGGTGAGGGAGTTAGCGATGAAGATGTCTGGGGGAAGACTGTTCCAGGCAGAGGGACCATGGTGGTGCTGGCACTTCCTAAAGCAGCTGTGGGCCTGGGTGATCCAGGACTACAAAATGAGCGGGGCAAGGAGGGGGCCGAGATGTGGAGCTGGAGATGGATTATAAAGTGCTCTGTTGGCCTCTGTAAGGATGCTGGCTTCTATTCTGAGTAAAAGGTGAGCCATTGCAGTTGTTGAGCAGTGGAGTGATATGAAGCAGACATGAAAATAGATAATCCAGTAGAATGAGGAAAATGTATAGATCCAGCTGTACAAATGAAGCATTTGTTGGGGGGCAGGGAGAGGGGCTGTCTATCCCAGCCTGGGCAGGGGAGACAGAGAGGGCAAGAAAGGCTTCCTGGGGGAGGTGTCAGCTGCATTTGGCCAGGGTCTTAAATGATGGGCCCGCCCATGACCTCCCAGCCCCCATCTGACACTCTGTGTTTCTGTCACCAAGGCAGCAAGGGACTAGTTTCTCTCCTGTGGATTCTTTGGCAATTTGTGTGGTCTGTTTGCAATCTCTGTGTGTGGGAATCAATCTATGCCCGATCCTTTGGGCATTAACCTTGGCTTGGAATCCACTTTCTATCCACTGCCCCTTGGCAAGTCAGTACCCATGTGGATGTCTTGCCTAGCAGGATTTCCTTATATGCTAATGCTTAATCGAGCACTGCAATCCCAGGGCTGTGGGAGTGTGGGGGAAAGAAAGTGAGGCCAGAGAAGCAGGCAAAGTAAAAGCAAGGGGATCTGTTACAAGCTAGCCACAGCCTCACAAGAAAATATAGCCCGTTTCCTGGTCACATGAGATGTCTCTGACCAGGTCATAGAGAACACTCTATCAGAATAGTCCATCCAGTTAGAGGAAGAGAGAAGAATGTATTTGTTGGCACCTGCCTGTCTCCTCATACTCATTGGTAAAACTCTAGTCCATGAGGATATAGACCTGTTCTACTAGCATGAGTGCCTAAAGTGACCACATGGTAGAAATAGCTTCAAGCTCAGTGGAAGCTTTATCCACTAGTCAATGTGACCTCTCTGAGAACCTGGTAGAGTCAAAGTATGTGGAGACAGGATGCACAGCCTCCACAAATATTTCATAGGGGTGGTGGTGAGAACGACCTCTCCTACTTCCATCACTTGGTTCCTGGGTCATTTTATGGTAGCTGTTGGGAACGTAGTGTCACATGTCAGCCATTGGTTTATCACCTACATCACATCTTGAAAGGTAGGGCCCAGGCCAGCAAGGAGTTTTTTTTTTTCCCCATGAGTTGTTGCCTTAACTGAACTTTCAACAGGCCACTATGCCATTCTGTCAGGCAGACTGACTCTGGGGATGGCAAAGATTAGTTAGCCCCAGGTCATTGTTGTATTTCCTTTGCAATGAAATGGGTCCCTTGGTGTGAGACAGTGTTTTTGGATAACTTTCAGTAGATCAGGCATTTTATAAGCCTTTACTCAGGATTTCCAACAAAAGCACTGCAAGCCAGGTAGAATACCCATGTCTGCAATGTGTATCAACTTCAGAAAGGATGGACCAATGTTCTTTCCCATTTGGAAGGGGCTCAATATAATCCACCTGCCAGCGGGCCGGTCTTCTCAAGGAATGGTGCCATATTGAGGACTTAACATCGGTCTGTGCTGTTGACAAATTGGACATTCAGCAATGGTAATAGATAGATCAGCACTGGTGAGCAGGAGCCCATGATGTTTGGTCCATGCACAGCCTCCATTCCTGGGCAAGTAGTAGGGAGTGGACGAGAGACGCCAGCTGACATCCATTAACATCGTCTTGTCTAACTTGGTTCCTGAGAGCTTTATCTGGAGTAGATTCTCTGCCATGGGCATTCACGTGAGATACAAAGATTTTCAAGCTTTGTGAGCCCTTCTGTAGGTCCTTGCAGGCCTCCTTGCCACTGGCCTTGCAGGTGCGTTCCTTCCAGCTCCTGACCTATCAGCAAATCCATTTGCCACTGCCAGAAGTTGATATCTGCACCACAGGCCCTGTTTCCCTGCATACAAAGTGGGTGATTGAGTGTCTGCCAGAAGCTTGGCTTCCTGGAAGGCCACTCGAGTGGGGCTCTAGTGCAGCAAGAGTCCATCCTCAGTGCCAGCATGTCCTGCAACTCACCTGTGAACTAGGCCCAGATCCATTCTCCTCCATCCGTTGGTCATAGGGAATGGAAACCCACGTATATGGAATGAAAACAAACAGTGTTGGTACTACAGAGGTAAGTGACATGGTAGTGACCTGACCATGAACTTTCTTTTTCATGCAACTTATTTATACTCTGTGTATCTGCTTGACTCTGGTACCAAATACACCACTTGAATCATATAATGGATTGTGACTATACCCACTTGGCCTTATGACTTGGTGGATAGAGTGTTGCTTAGTTTGTGATGGAGGCCACACAGTCTAGTGTTTCAAGCTCAAATGTTAGTTTCAGCTAGAACCCAGTAACACAAGGGAGCTATTATTTCAAGTAGAGAACGAGGCCTTGATTAAGAACTCTCTAGGTCTGCCCTGGGAGTCTCATATTGGAGCTTGCCCAGCATCCTTACCCATCGTGTACCCCGCTGCACCACCAGATTTGCTGCAACATACAGATCAAGTAGCTGGGCAGCTTGTGCCACTGCCTGAACCTGCTACAGAGTTCTCTATTCTTCTGGTATCTTCCTGAGTCACCAGGTAAATAAATTTGAGCAGTTTTCCAAAGTGTGGTAAATGCCGCCTTAAAATTCAAGGAATTTCAATGAGTATTGTTCTTCTTTTGTAGCAGCAGGTGTTCCAGGAGCAAGGATTTGTCCTTTAGAGCAGTGTCCCAGCATGCTCCAAGTCACTGGAAGCACTAAAAATGTCACTGATTTGGCTGGTCCTAAGTATCTGTGGCATTTATCTCCCATCTTCCATCATGTATGTGTGTTCTCTTAGAAAGTATCTAAGCCACTTCCTGCTCTCCTGTGCAATTATTATAACATCAAGATAATGGACCCATGTGATGTTCTGCAGAATGTCACGGCAATCAAGTTCCTTGAGGACTAGATTATGACAAGAAAATTAACATAGCCCTAAAGCTATTATGTTGAAGGTGTACTGTAGTCCTTGCCGTGGAAGGACTACAGTACTTTTATGCCATCACTAATGGACATTGAAAAAAAAAAAAAGCATTTATCAACTCATTAGCAATATTCTCAGTACCAGAGTCCATGCTAATCTGCTTCAGGAAATGTGTTATTTTATCTTGCTTATCAGTTAGCATTGGGACTACCACTTGGCTAATTGTACAGTAGCCTATGGCCATCTGCTGTGCCCCATCTGGTTTCTGCAGAGGCCATAGATGAATTGAAAGACGTAATGTAGACCACGATCTCTGCCTCTTTCAGGTTTTTAGTTGTGGCACTAATCTTTTCAGTTGTTTGAGGAATGCAGTATTGCATCCAATTTATTTGGGCAGAAAAGAGGGGCAGTTTCAGGGAGCTGCATTTAGCCTTTATTACCATAATGGCTCTTACTCCACAGTCAGGGAAGAAACGTGAGGGTCTTGCTAGTTACTAAGTATCTCTGACCAACTACACACTTAGTGACTGGGGAAATAAGCCAGTATGGGTCAGTGGACAGGCACATGTGACTCAGGCTAAAGCACTATGACATGACATCAGTGTGTCCTCACTCCGGTCAGAGGAGCATGGTGAGTTTTTGAGGTCATTTGGTATTAGAGTCAGCTCAGACCCTCTATTTAACAGTTAATGAAATTTCTGGGTTTTCTCCTTTCTCAAAGCTGAAGTTACCCCAGCAAATGTTTTCTTTGGGGGTAGTAATTAGAGGCATATTTTCTGCATATCTCTGCACTAGTGTTACACAATTCTTCCTCAGGGAGACCCGGTCTCTTCTTCAATCTGCTGTCTACTGCCTCTCATGGCCTCTAGACCAATAACCAGTGCCAGGACTAAGGACAGTTTGAGCAGGAGCACACAAGCCCTGTTCTAGGAAGTGATAGACGGTACCTGGAAGGGCCTGTAGGATGTGGCTAACATGTACTTTGGATATGGAGCTTTGGGTCTGTGAGCTGACTTACGTCTGGAAACTAGGTGAGGGGACTGTAATTTTCTGCTGTGGAAACTGATGAGAACCTTCAGCTCACCAGCTTGTGCATGCACGTGTGAGGTGTTTGTGTGCGTGTGTTTATTTTTGATTATACAAATCAAGCAACACCCTAATCAACTGCCCATCTATCTTGCCCCTTGAAACACCATCACCATAGATTCTATGGATCAAGGCAGCCCAGTTGCTACTCCAGCCTTGCTGCACATTATGCTAATGATGTTTAGGGCTGCTTCCTGGCCTTTGCCATTTTGGGAACCCATTTATTGATTTTAGATTAAGGATCTCGGTTCCATGGCCGCATATTCATGGCAATTCCTGCCTGCAGTGGACAGCCACCACAAAGAATGTCAATGATTCTATTCTTGTGCCCCCTTCATCAGTACATTTCTTATTGCACTTGAAGGAAGTGCCCTTTGAGTCCTCTCAGAGAATTTATCGTGTGATGGGGTCTCAGGTTTTACAGAGTAAATACACTCTAACCATTCCATCCCTCTGTGCCTTCTGACCCCTTCTTCAGAACTATGCAGAGGAAGTTTCAGTATTTTCACCCCATTTACTGTAGGCCATCATTCTGCTCATGGTTCAAGGAGCCCTCCCAGTATGGTATCAGGACTGGTTCCAGGTATCCTTATCAGCTAATTGAATCCCAAGTCTCAGGTGAATGTTCTCATGTCAATCACCATCCCCATCTGTCCCTTTCCTTTGCTGAGTAGTCTCTCACCCTCAAGAGTCACTCCTGGCCGGGTGCGGTGGCTCAAGCCTGTAATCCCAGCACTTTGGGAGGCCGAGACGGGCAGATCACGAGGTCAGGAGATCGAGACCATCCTGGCTAACACGGTGAAACCCCGTCTCTACTAAAAAATACAAAAAACTAGCCGGGCGAGGTGGCGGGCGTCTGTAGTCCCAGCTACTCGGGAGGCTGAGGCAGGAGAATGGCGTGAACCCGGGAGGCGGAGCTTGCAGTGAGCTGAGATCCGGCCACTGCACTCCAGCTCGGGCGACAGAGTGAGACTCCATCTCAAAAAAAAAAAAAAAAAAAAAAAGTCACTCCTGCATGCTTATTCGTGAACACTGCTAGTATGTGTTAGCAAAGTTCTACAGTTCCTCTAGTATATAGTCTACTACTTTGTAGAATAGGGCCTGTATATCACTGTGCATGCATGCTGGCACTGGCTATTGGTCTGGAGGCCATGAGGAGTAGTTGGGGGCAGATCTTGGGAAGAATAAATACCATTCTGCCATGCACCTATTTCCAGTAATATCAGTACATGGTCTTTCCGCAAGTTGATCAGGGGAGGTGGGGGAGCTGTTTTCCTCTGGCAATGGGGAGAAGCTTCTTTGGCCCAGAGGATTCAAGATTCTGCAGCTTAACTACATGAATATCCCCACACCAGGTTTCATAGTCCCACCTTTACTCATTAGGGCTCTGATTGTGACATAGGAGACAGGTCGAGGCTGCACATTTGACCTACTTTGAAAATTTACCATGTGGAAAAGTCATGACCTGGGTCTGATTTTCAGCTCAGTTGGCCCTGAAGCTGCAGGAGACAAGAGTCTCTTTTTCTACGGATACAGAATCTTTGCACTTTTAGAACATGCCTGAAGCCAGCAATTAGCTGGCTTGGTTTCATTTTCTTTTTGCAAGACCCCAAATGCTTTCACAAATAGCCATTTCACACTCCCATCCTTATAGTTGTCATTATCTTCTGCCAATCAAATGATGAAGCTATTTGACCTTCCAGTGTCTTGCACTTTACCTGCACCTCATCTCAATCAACTGCAGGTGAAAGCTTGACTAATTGTGATGTCACCACATGCCACTTATCACCAGCAGGGGGATTTTTTTTTTTTCTTTCTAGACAAATGGGTGTCAAGAACTGTGAAGAGTCTGAGATTACACTCTAGTCTGAAGCCAACACCTTACCCTGCCACATTCATGGATACTGAAGGAAGACAAAGTCCTTTAACTCCGGCCTAGTAGTGTCATGTCATTTATAAAAGACCAAAAATGAATTGTATCGCAACAGTCGGTGTTCCAACTCTGAAATCGGATACTGAGGATGTCCTCATTCCAATGTTTCTGGTTCAAAGTCCCTAGAAAACAAATCTCAGGCAAAATGTATTTCTTCATGTATATTGAAAGATATATTCCCAGGCCGGGCATGGTGACTCACACCTGTAATCCTAGCACTTTGGGAGGCCAAGGTGGGTGGATCACTTGAGGTCAGGAGTTCAAGACCAGCTTGGGCAACATGGCAAAACCCCATCTCCACTAAAAATACAAAAATTAGCTGGGCGTGGTGGTGGGTGCCTATAATCCCAGCTACTTGGGAGGCTGAGGCAGGAGAATTGCTTGAACCCAGGAGGCGGAGGTTGCAGTGAGCAGAGATTGTGCCACTACATTCTAGCCTGGGTAACACAGTGAGACTCCATCTCAAAAAAAAAAAAAAAATATGTTCCCACGGCACTGATAACATGGCGGGAAAAGGGAGAGAGGTAGGAATGGAGGAAAAACATATGATGCTTTATCAAGCTGGCCACAGTATCACAGACAAAGGCAAATACATTTAAAGGAGTCCATTTCTCGACTGTGTAAGACAGGCTGTTATTTGTTAGAACAGTCATTTGTGGAAAGGAAGGGAAAGGTTGGCTCTGCCAATTCCTTCCCACAGAGGCACTCCTCTGTGTGGACACTCTATCCTACCCTTCCCAGTTGTTGCTGCTGGCCTCTCCAGGCAGCCTCAGGGGAAGTGAGATTCAAGGCCCCACAGCATCTGCCTCTGGCTGTGGTGGGCTGTGGTCCCCTTCTGCCTGCTCTTCTGCCTCCGACATGAAGCATCCACGATTCTCAAGATGCTGTCCTGTCTGTTTTTACATGGACCCAGTGGGAATAATAATTGCTGCAGTGATTATTTTAAAAGAACGTCCTAAGAGAGAAAACATTTTGAAAAATTGTATGTGCTGTAGTAAAACTAGTTGTTTATTCAGATTTCTTAAACTTGAGTCAGAAGAGGAAGAGGAGGTACTTGAACAGGACTTTGAAGGACAAGTAGAAGATACATAAATGAGGACACAGGGAAGGGCTTCTCAGGTGGAGCATTCAGAGGCATGGAGGACAGAGGTGGGAGATGTCACACAACAGGGCAGCCTGAGCAACACAGTGATATCCCATCTCTACAAAGAAAATACCAGCTGGGCCTGGTAGTGCATGCCTGTGGTCCAGCTACTCGGGAGACTGAGGTGAGAGGATCACTTGAGTCCATGAGGTTGAGGCTGCAGTGAGCTGTGAATGTGCCACTGCACTCCAGTGTGGGCCACAGAGCAAGACCTTGTCTAAAAAACAAAAGCCAAGGCACTGTCTCAATCAAAGAGCCAAATCCAGCCCTCCAATTCATTTTGTAATAAGTTTTATTGAAACATAGCCACATCCATTCACTTGTGTGTTGTTGTGGGCTGTTTTTCTATAGTTTCAACAGAGACCATATGGCCTTTAAAACCTAAAATATTTACTCTCTGGCACGTTACAGACCCCTGATGCAAAAGGAAATATTGAGTATATTACGAAGATGGTAATTAATGAATATAAATTGCCTTTCTCTTTTCATCTTTCTCCTTTGTCTCACAAAGCATTGATCACATAATGGCTATGTAATAAATACTGATTAGTGAACTCAGTCTTTGGAAATATATTTAATACCATTGCTTACTAAACAGAGTTAATCTCAGAAATTTACTAATTTAAAATCAACACCTTAACCTACAAAGAATTTGAGGTATTTTATTCTATCCCCTTTACACTAACCATATTAATAATTGAGACACTGTCTCACACATAATCACCAACTATTTGAAATCTGGCTGTTCTAGAAAATCTGGAATTAATTGGGACTCGGCATTACAATGACTCTTTAAAAACCACAAACTGCTGAACACTGACTGCATTTCCACAGGCAGAGAAGAAAAAGTCTGAAACATTTTCTAGATTCCTTGAGGGGAGGAGTTATGTCTTGTGCGACTTGGCATACAAGGGATTAATAAAGAATTGCTGAATAAATAAAGTGTCCAGAATAGTGCCAGGCACAGGATAGGTTCTTGGTAAATGTTTGTTGAATTATCTGGCAAAATAATCCATTGATTCAAATAAGTGAGAATTTTCAGACCGCAGAACATAGATCATTGCTAGACCCAAGCTAACGGTCTCTGTAGGTTGCACACAAGTAATTTAAAATCTACATCTAATTTGTTTGTCAGAACGTTGTATAACCATTGGTTGGCCCCAGACACTGGATGAGCTTCCCAATCAATACTACCTAACAAGAAAAGCTACATGTCAAAGACAGAAAGCTCAGTCAGGAGGGACCTCATGGCTGTGCTGCTTTAAGGCCAATTAACTGGTGTCTGACATCTTCCAGTAAATCTAAATTAAATGCATTCTTGTGAATTCTAATTTCAAGTGAGTTTAATTGAACTTGGGAGGGAAGCTACCACTTAGTGAGTAAAATGAAAATGAAGTAATTGAATATTTTTCCAGAATTGTATTTGAAATGTGCTCCATCAAATGTTGTTTCAGAACCCAAGTGACCAGCTGCACATGGTTAATATTTGGAAAGGAAAGAGGAGTATTTAAATGTCAGCTTGTAGCCACTAGGAGGGTAAATACAATAGCCGGCTGTTCAATTACTAGATGTGAGCTCTACTTGGCATTCAAAGCTTTTTTTTTTTTTTAAGTTGGAAGTTCAATAATGTGTTCAAGGGAATTGGGATGAAAGCACAAAAACCAAAACCTTCTTTCCCCACTCCTCCCCCTTCCCAGCACACAAAAAGGACAGCAGTGCTACTGATTTAAAATTGCAGGCATTTTGATGGGTCTAATCAACTGATTACACACTAAAATGTTGAACACTTTATTTAATAACTATTTATTAAAGGCCTGTGGTATTCCGGGCACTGCAGAGGATAGATGATTGAACAAGACTTAGTCTATGGCCTTAAGGAACTTTCTGTTCCATAGTAAGATGAGATCTGAGAAGTAAGTGGTATAGAAGAGGAAAATAGGATGCATACAGTAAGAGCAAGCACCAAGTGCTGAAGGAAGGTAGACTTCTGTCTGTGAAAATAAAGGGGAGGTGGTATTTGAGCTGTAAATATTTGCAGAAGGAAAAGAAAGCATGGGACCTACTTGGAGGATGTTGAAGCATTTAATTGGGCTGGTATGGAGGATTTGTGGAATGAGATAGTATGAAATGAAATAGCTGGCGTGGTTATGAAGATCCTTAAGTGGGTCTGTACTTTATTCAGTATGTAGCCTCTAAGCAGGGAAGGGGTTTGATCAGAAACAGGAAAGAAGAATCTAGATGTAATGCTCACTATCAGAAAAATTCAAATCAAAACCACAATGTGATACCACCTCATACCTCCTAGGATAGCTACTATCAGAAACCAGAAAATAGCAAGTGTCGGAGAGCATATGGAGAAACTGGAATCCTTGGGTACTGTTGGCAGGTATGTAAAATGGTACAGCCACTGTGGAAAACAGTATGGAGATTCTTCTCAAAATTAAAAATAAAATTACTGTATTATCCAGCAATCCCACTTCTGAGTATATATCCAAAAAAGTTGAAAGCCAGGTCTCAAAGAAATATTTGTACACCCACATTCATAGCAGCACTGTTTGCCATAGCCAAGAGATGGAAGCAACCCAAATGTCCATCAACAGATGGTATATACATGTAGTGGAATATTATTCAGCCTTAAAATGGAAGAAAATACTATCAGATACTATAATGTGGATGAACCTTAAAGACATTATGCTAAGTGAAATAAGTCAATCACGAAAAGACAAACACTGTATGTTTTGACTTATATGAGGTATCTAAAGTTGAAAAATTCATAGAAACAGAAAGTGGGATGGTAGTTGCCAGGGACTAGGAGGAGGAGGAAAAGATAAATTGTTGTTTAATGGGTAAAGAGTTTCAAATTTGCAAGATGAAAAATTTCTGGAGCTGTGTTTCACAACAGTGTGAATGTACTTAACATTACTGAATTGTACACCGAAAATGGTAAAGCTGGTAAATTTTTTTATTATGTAGGCTTTTAAAACCATAATAACAATAATAAAGAATATAGAGCCGGGTAGGGTGGCTCATGCCTGTAATCCCGGCACTTTGGGAAGCCAAGGCGGGTGTATCACCTGAGGTTGAGAGTTTGAGACCAATCTGACCAGCATGGAGAAACCCGTCTCTACTAAAAATACAAAATTAGCTGGGCATAGTGGTGCATGCTTGTAATCCCAGCTACTCAGGAGGCTGAGACAGAAGAATCACTTGAACCCAGGAGGTGGAGGTTGTGGCGAGCCGAGATCATACCACTGCACTCCAGCCTGGGCAACAAGAGCAAAACTCCGTCTCAAAAAATATATAGTCAGACAGACAGACAATAGATAGATAGATAGATAGATAGATAGATAGATAGAGCGGCATGGTATGAATTGGTTTGGGGTTGTAAGAGAGAGAAAGTGGGAAATCAGTTTAGAGGCTGTTGCCCTAGGCCTGGTGAGAGGTAACTAGGGCAGGGACAGGAGAAAGGAAGAGGAGTTCTCAAGATAGAATTAGCAGGATTTGGCACCTGCGGGATAGTCGATTGAGGGAGAGTGTCAGAGATGGCTTGGAGGTTACCAACCGATGCTAATGAGAAAATGATGGAGACTTTCCCAGAAATAGTGACTTATGTGGAGAGACAAGGAATTTGGTTTTGGATTAATTCTGACTGCAGGTTGCGGCCAATTGTGCTGGAGCTGGTCTGATTATAGTGTGTGCTAAGAGCTGTTGGAAGCTCTTTTTTGTTTGTTTCGCATTTTCTCTCATGTTTCTATGTGTTTGACCTTCAGCTTCTTAGTTGGCCTTGCTGAATGGCTTATCCCTAACTTTTCAAATTAAGGGCGAGTTGTACATTTTGAAATGTGGGTGTCTTACGAGTTCGTTCACTGAATCCTTCAATTTGCGGTTGAATGTCTACAGGAGTGTTTGTAAAAATTAGGGAGCTATGAGGCTTTCTTTACTGAAAAACACTGTTTAAAGAATTTTTATCCTTTTTTGTTAGAAATTTAATTTCCAAGCTGGTCAAGTGAACACAATGCCCTTACCTTTTTAGTGTGGCATCTTATTCATCTAAGATAGAAGCAGCCTCAGAGGTGTGGGCTTATTTCTTTACTTTAGGCATTTCACAGGGGCCAGAGGTTTACAAATGTATTTATGTCAGTGCTCTATAAGGTCATGACCTCAAGATTCCCAGAGTGGTGGCAGTAGTATATTTGTAATTCCTAATCTGTGTTTCCACAGTTGAGAGAATTCTGCTGAAAATGGCAAAGGAGGGTAACAAAACAGACTGGTTTCACTCTGTCATGGATTGGTCTACAAAGATAATCGCCCATTTGAGTATTGAGAAGTGTCTTTTTAGTGTTTGCTATACCAGGAGGTAAAAGAAACATTTGGGGACATTTTCAAAGGCCAGAATCTGGGATTGGAATGGGATGCAATTTTAAGGTCATTATTCTGTCACTTATGTCAGAAAGAATTTTTGTTACTGATATTTGTGAGCAAATGATTGCAAGTGCTGACATGAAGTTGAGCTTTGTTTAACACATTGCATACATATTTCAGCCCTGAAAGACTCAGATACTTAGAAAATTTTCCTTAGGCTTTGGAGAACAGGTTACATTTTGAGACAGGATTTTGATAGAGCAATATGGGGCTCTATAAGAAATTATAAGTAGTTTTTTGAAGTTGCAATTGTAATGCATGTTTATTATAGAAATATTAGAAAATTTAGATGAATAAAAATGGCCCATATTCTCATTACACAGGAATAAACACTGTTTACCTTGTGTCATCTGTCCTTCAATATTATGGGGAGTGTCTGTGCATACAGGTGTGTATGTGCTTTTAATAGGACCATACTGTGCATATTAGTTTGTAACCTGATTTTTTTCAATTAATATATCAGGTATATTTTCATATGACTGAAGTTTCTCTTTTAATATCTTTTTTTTAAAAGGTTACACAGTCTTTATTTTATAAATCCTCCCTGCTGGACACTTAGATTTTTTCCATTTTGCACTATTGGTTAACAGTGTGCATATGTATAATTACGAATCATTAAACCTGTTATGCCCTGGTTTAATGATTAGTAGCATTTTCTTTTCATCTCAAAAGTGTCCCAGTTGGTACAATAAAGAATATTGCACCCTAGTTAGTAAGAAAAACTGTGAAATCAGTCTTATAATTTAATAGTTGTGCATATCCATTAGTATTTTATCATAAACTCCTTAAAAATATTAATAATTTTGGCACCAATCTAATAGTGTACCCATGTCAAATGGTATATATGTCTAAAGGTTTTTGATGTAGATCACTAAATTACCCTTCAGAAATGTTACAAGGAGCTTTTAACTTGAGCCAATACTGATCAGGTCACTAATTATAAATGTGTATTTTTAAATATGTGCTTTTTGTTGACTTTGTTCAAAGTCATTGTGAAGTTTAGTAAGTGAGAAAATATAGATATTGCAGGGTAGGAAGTGTTAGGGAGTGGAGGGAGGAAGGGAGAAACTGGAGAATGTTGGCAGTACCTGGAGAATAAAGAGGTTCTAATTCTATAGCAATTTGAGAGTAAACAAAGTATCACAGTCTCCATGTTAGTCATTATTATCATAATAATGGCAGCTCCATCTACTGAATGGTGACCATTTTCAATAAAGTATTTACTTCTCAAAGCAACTCTACAAATAGGTATTGTTTTTCCTAAAAGAGAACTGAGGCTTAGAGATGTTGAATAAGTACACACAGCTGGTAAACAGCAGAACCCAGGTGTGTCCATCTGTAACACCAAAGTTCTTTCCATTTGGCCATAATTCCTGTCTTGGTTCCCTAACCACCCCTCTGTTCTGGATTTCCTCACTTTATGCCATGAAATATTAAAGATGGAGGAGAGAGGTTGATATGGGACCCATGGCCCTGAATTCTGTTAAGTCAGAGGATTGCTGTCTGTAGTTACCTCTAGGTAAGTCATTTTGCTTTAAATTTTACCTGAATTTCTTTACAGATTGCTAGCATACAAGAACTTTCTTGTTAATTCTTTAATAGTCTAACAAAGAGGCAAGATGATGGGGAGGCAAAGTGCTGGGCTTATTGGCGCCCCCTCACTGAAGAGTTCAGTTTTTCATCTGTTAAAGCAGAAGTCCCCAACCTTTTTGACACCAGGGAGCAGTTTCGTGGAAGACACTTTTTCCATGGAACAGGGTGGGGCCAGGATGGTTTCAGGATGAAATTGTTCCACCTCGGATCATCAGACATTAGAGTTTCATAAGGAGCACACGCAGCCTAGATTCCTCACCTGCGCAGTTCACAATAGGGTTTGCAGACGCTATTGGTCTGCGGCCTGGGGGTTGGAGACCCTTGCTTTAGAGGACAAATTGTGATTCTCTGCTTTTTTTGAGAATAATGTTAGAAAATAATGGCAGTGCAGACAGAACAGATGCCATCGAAATAAAAACAAATTTAGATATGCCCTTGACAGTTTCAAGTCAGCATTTGTCGGACTCACATTTAATAACAGGTTGAAGCTTTTGAAGCAGAGCATCAGGTTAAAAAATCTGGTGGCAGTAGAAATGGATTTTTTGTGAAAAGTAATATAACTTTGACTTGTCTCACTGCATTTTGATGGAATATCTCCCATGGAAAATTATCCTTCATTTACAGTCATTATCAAGTCAAATATTTTGTTTGAAAAGAGCCACTGAGATAGGATGTACAGAAAATGGTTGAAGTGGGACTTTGCAATGGGGCAAAGTTGAAAGGAAGCACAAAAATGAAAGTCAGATGATCTTGGAGGCAGTTCCTTAACACCACTGCTCAACCTTGGAGAAGAAGATGAAATTCACAGCAATGCCCCAGCCTCAGCGTGCCCTCCCAGGTCTCCTCCTGATTTTGTCAGGAAATACTTCCTTGAAGATTAAAGCTGTAATTCAGAATCTAAGTCAAAGAAGAGTGTCTTATTTAAACCCATGATTTTAACACACAGCAATAAGGCCACAGCAGAGGGGAACTGAACATCTCTGTAGACTGGACCATTACTTGCAAGCCCTTCTCTCAATGTTGTTGACATCCCCTAAATGATAGATCTGCATTGACTGGTGCCACTGTCCCAAGAGGGGTTCTGTGCTCAGCTCCTTTGCCTGCTTGTCTGCCTCTTTTTGTAGACAGGCAATTAACTGATTAGATCCAGACCTTGGTATTTGACTTGTTTCTTTTTCTCTGTGTCATGAGAATTCACTTCCTGTTTTAGGAAATTTTCCCTTTTCAGCCTGATGCACCCGAGGATTTTGTATTCATTCATTTTTGTCCCAGTGTTCACATATTTTTACACTCATGTTTCTCTGTTAGCTGCCCCTAAATGCCTCCTTTAATGAGATGCCTTTTCCTCCTCCAAATCCAGAATTTTTCTTCGTTTTTTTTGTAGAAGTCATGGAGTTTTCTCGAGTGGGAGATAGTGAAAGGCCTGGAGCTCGAGCTGGGCTGGCACAGGTACATGGTGGCTACTGGGGGCATCACTTCTACCACATTATGTGGATCAAAGCAAGTAGACGGGCAGCTCAGATTCAAGGGGAGGGGAAACGGGCTCTAGGTCGGGATGGGGAGGCCCTGGAGGGGAGGAATTGTGGCATCCAACTTTGGAGACTCCTACACTAGGCATTAATTTACATTCCCACACAAAATCTTGGGAACACAAATATTCTGATACCAAACTGTTGACATCTTTTGGGTGCCAGTGAACCTATATTTTCTTACCTTAGATTCCTTATTAGTAGCAGTTTTCAAATCAGATGAAGCCAAAATAGTTTATAACAGTGTCTGTTTCTCCACCAATGCTTTACCTTGTATTAATAAAATCGAACCTTACCCACGTGTTCTATAAAAAGAAATTCTTACAGTGTAAGTGCTTAGTGACTATTTAAACTGACCTACAGAGTTATCTTCCACTCAATGTTAAGTACCACAATAATATCCCTGCACTGTGCACAGCAATATCGTGTAGCAGTGGAGTGCACAGACCTGAAAGTCAGATTGCCTGAGTTCTAACATGAACTCTGCCACATGCTAGCTGTGTAACCTTCAGTAAGTTCCTTAAGCCCTTTGTGAGTCAGTTTCTTACCTCTAAAATGAGAGATCTAATAATATCAACATATAGGGTTGTAATGAAGATTAAATATGCTCAGAACAGTACTAGACATATAGTAGCATACAGGATGATTCAACTACTATTGTTATTGTTGCTGTTGCTGTTGTTGTTGTCAATGTCATGACAGAGTGATCAGCACTGAATGTTTAGGGCAAGTAATGAGTGGGACAGTTGGAACAGCCAAGGTACAAGGTCACCTCTCATCCATGGAATGCCATGACTTCTGGCCCACACTTGTGCCCAGTTCATCTTGCTTCATCCAGCTCTAGTGGGTGCATGGCACAAATGTTGGGCAGGCTGGGCAGACCTCTGTGTTGCCTTCACTTCCATGTAATGATGGAGTGCTTTTGTATGCCTTCCATGTTGTGAAAGGCAAAGACTTTCTCCATCGTTCAGGCTGTGATTGGCCGTTCTGGTCTCAGAGTTATGTGGCTAATGTCAGTCTTTTGATGTTTACTAGAGCCTAGTAACAGGCTGGTCTTGTCTCTCAAAAGGATATCTAACCTTAGCCCTTGCTGGAGCTGTTTTAGTCTGGGACACAGTTGCTTTTCAGTTTGTTCCCCTGTGGGATATCACAAAGTCTCCAAAATGCATTCACATTCATGCCAAGAAATCCAGAACTGCATTCTCAGCCAGGGCATAGGGTTCAAGCCTCAAGAATGTTTGTGGCATCTGGAGACCTGCTTCCTGGAGCAGGTCCTAGTTAAAAAAAAATATATATATATATATATATATATTTATATATATATATTATTATATATATATAATAATATATATATATATTCCTGGGTACTTTAGATAGAGGATACTGCAAAATACTCAAATTGGATGTGGCTAGAAATATGCTATCCCAGGAAAGTATGTCAGCTTTTCTTCTGTTAGTTGGTGGATCAAAGTGTAGGAGTTTTTCCTGACCTTGATGGGAATGTTTGCATTTCGCCCATGCACTTAAACCCAAGGAACTGAGTTCAAAATGCAGATCCTGGATCGTGCCGGGGTTAATGGCTCATCTTCAGTTCCTTAGGCAACTCTCTAAAGCAAAAAGTCTACTTTTTAGTGTAGTGTCACCTTCACTCATGATCACTGATGTGTTGCACTAGTTACAGGCATGTGGCTGGCACCAAGGGCCAATGTTCTAATGAGCATGCCTATGGCCATTGCAAGATGTTAACTTATGCCTGGAGCTGCCTGGTAAAGGGAATTCTGTGTCCTTTGTATCCAGCTGTTTAGCTGACTAGAAACCCTGATAATGACTTTCTTGCTTAAAATAAGTTTAAAATGCTAACTAAATCATTTAAATATGTTTTTAAAGGCATTGATGGGTTGGCAAAAAGTAAAGAACCTAATAGGCCACAATGGGCATCAGAAAGATGTTGTGACCCCATGCAGGCATTTCCCAGATTAGCTGATCTTGGCCATTAGTTCATACAGTCCTGGGAGACAGATGGACAAGCCTCAGATGGGAAATCCAACTGGTCCATCCAAAATGGGAAGTATAATTGGAGACTCCCACTGTTCCAATCCACCTTAAGTTAAGACCCCAAATAGTTACACCTGCAGAGTAAGGATGACGTAGGAATAAGCCTCAGAGGATGACAGGGAAAATTGTTTGTCTCAATCCTTGATTCTGAGTAGAAGAGAAAAATTCTCCTATAAGAATTCAAAAAATTTTTATAAGAATTCACAAACCCTCACACAGGTTTATATGCTTGCACATATTTGGTAGCCTGAACTCACACTGTTTAGATGGTCTGGAAAACCTCAGATAGAAAACTGAGTATTAAGTACAGGTTGGTTATGCCAGAGGCACCTGGCAAGAGAAAACAAATCCTCTCTGGAGGAACTCACCTGTATCTAAGACCTCAGAGAAGTCTCACAGAATGTGAGAAGTGGGGGAAAATGAGCTCATATTTTCAGGGGAAAATTATGAAACCACATCTGGAACCAATGTACTAAGAGTGGAGAGCCTAAAAAAACAAGACAGTGATTTCAGATACAGGCATACCTTGGAGACATTGCAGGTTCAATTCCAGACCCCTGCAAGAAAGCAAATATTGAAATTAAACAAGTCACATAAAATTTTTCATTTCCCAGTGCATATAAAATTTTTGTTTACACAATCTGTAGTCTAAGCATTTTGTCTAAAAACACAATATGCATACCTTAATTTTAACATGCTTCATTGCTAAAAATGGCTAATGATCATCTGACCCATCTATGAGTCTTTTTGCTAGTGAACGGTCATGCCCCAATGTTGTTGACTGCTGACCAATCAGGATAGTGGTTGCTGACAGTTAGGGTAGTTGTGACAATTTCTTAAGACAACAATGAAGTTTGCCACTTTGACTGACTCTTCCTTCCGCAAAAGATTTCTCTATAGTAAGCAATGCTATTTTATAGCATTTACCCAGATTAAGACTTCTTTCAAAATTGAAGTCAGTTCTCTTAAATCCCTGCTGCTGCTTTATCAGCTGAGTCTATGTAATATTCTAAAGCCTTCATTGTCATTTCAACAATACTCATAACGTCCTCAGCAGGAGTAGATTTCGTCTCAAGAAACTGCTTTCTTTGCTTATCCACAAGAAGTAACTCCTCATCCATTCAAGTTTTATCATAAGATTGTGGCAATTCAATCACATCTTCAGGCTCCACTTCTAATTCTAGTTCCCTTACTACTTCCACCATATATACTATTATTGCTTCACTGAGATTTTGAACCCTCAAAGTCATCCGTGAGGGTTGGAATTAACTTCCTTCAAGCTTCTGTTAATGTTGATATTTTGACCTCCCACCATGAAACGTGAATATTTCTAATGGTATCTAGAGTGGTGAATTCTTTCCAGAAGGTGTTCAATTTAGTTTCTCCAGACTCATCAGAAGGATCACTATCTATGACAGCTATAGACTTATGAGAAGTATTTCTTTTTTTTTTTTTTTTTCATTTTATTTTTTTTTATTATACTTTAAGTTCTAGGGTACATGTGCATAACGTGCAGGTTTGTTACATATGTATACTTGTGCCATGTTGGTGTGCTGCACCCATCAACTCGTCAGCACCCATCAATTCATCATTTATATCAGGTATAACTCCCCAATGCAATCCCTCCCCCCTCCCCCCTCCCCCCGATAAGCCCAGTGTGTGATGTTCCCCTTCCCGAGTCCAAGTGATCTCATTGTTCAGTTCCCACCTATGAGTGAGAACATGCGGTGTTTGGTTTTCTCTTCTTGTGATAGTTTGCTAAGAATGATGGTTTCCAGCTGCATCCATGTCCCATTAGACTTAAAAGTTGAAATTACTCTTTGACCCATAGGCTGAAGAATGAATGTTGTGTTAACAGGCATGAACATGAATCTCGTTGTACATCTCCGTTGGAGCTTTCAGGTGACCAGGTGTCTTGTCAGTGAGCAGTAATATTTTGAAAGGAATCTTGTTTTCTGAGCAGTAAGTATCTACAGTGGGCTTAAAATATTTAGTAAACCATGCTACAAGCAGATGTGCTGCTATCCAAGCTTTGTTGTTCCATTCGTAGAGCATAGACAAAGTAGATTTGGTATAATTCTGAAGGACCCTAGGATTTTGGGAAAGGCAAATGAGTATTGGTTTCAACTTAAAATTATCAGCTGCAGCTACATTAACCCCTAACAAGACAGTCAGCAAGTCCTTTGAAGCTTTGAATCCTGGCATTGACTTCTCCTCTCTAGCTATGGAAGTCCTAGAGGGCATCTTCTTCCAAAAGAAGGCTGTTTCATCTACATTGAAAATTTGTTGTTTAGTGTAGCCACCTTCATCTACTACCTTAGCTAGATCTTCTGGATAACTTGCTGAAACTTCTACATCAGCACTTGCTGCTTTACTTTTCACCTTTATGTTATCCAGATGACTTCCTTTCTTAAACCTCATGAACCATCTTCTGCTGGCTTTAAACTTTTCTTCTATAGTTTCCTTACTTCCCTCAGCCTTCATAGAATTAAAGAGAGTTAGAGTCTTGCTCTGGATTAGGCTATGGGTTAAGAGATTAGGCTTTGACTTAAGGGAATGTAGTAGCTGATTTGATCTTCTGTCAAAACCATTCAGACTTTCTATGTGTCAGCAATAAGGCTGTTTTACTTTCTTATTGATATGTTCACTGGAGAGGCGGTTTTAATTTTCTTCAAGAACTTTTCCTTTGCATTCACAACTTGGCTAACTATTTGGTGCAAAGGCCTAACTTTCAGCCTAACTCAGCTTTCAACAAGCCTTTCTTACTAAACTTAATCATTTTTCACTTTTGATTTAAAGTAGGAGATGTGTGACTTTTCCTTTCATTTGATCAATTAGAGGTCATTGTAGCATTATTGATTGGCTTAATTTTAGTATCATTGTGTCTCAGGGAACAGGGAGACCTGAGGATAGGGAGAGAGATGCGGGAATGGCCAGTGAGTGGAGGAGTCAGAACACACACAACATTTATTAAGTTCACCATCTCATATGGGTGTGGTTTGTGGTGCTCCAAAACAATGACAATAGTAACATCATATATCACTGATCACAGATCACCATAACAGATATAATAGTAATGAGAAATGCAGTAACTTTTGGTTATTCTCACCATATTTCACTGGATTGCAGTATAGGGAGAATAACCAAAAATGTGATAGAGAGCTGAAGTGAGCATATCCTGTTGGAAAAAATGGTGCTGATAGATTTGCTTGATGCAGGGTTGCCACATGTCTTCAGTTTATTATTTTTTTCAAATACAATATCTGCAAAGTGCATTGAAGTGAAGCACAATAAACCAAAGCATTCCTGTCTCAGAATTAATAGACACAGATTATAACTAGGTTTAATATGTTTAAAGTAGTTAACAAAGGAACTTGGGAAATGACAAAGGAATATGACGCTTTAAATGATTAAGCAGATTTGACAAAGAACCAAGTTAAAATTTTAGAAATGAAAATTATAATAGTCAAAACTTAATGATTATATTTAACAGATTTAACAGCCAATTAGACCTAGCTTTAAAGAAGATTAGTGAACTGAAATAAATCTAAGGAAAGTATACATAATGCAATCCAGAGAGGTAAAGAGATGGAAAAATGAGAGGATAAGGGCTGTGGAGGATAGAATGAGAAAGTCTATAGATATCTAATGAGAATTTCAGAAGGAGAAAGGGAGAATATTGGAAAAGAGGCAATTTTTAAAGAGATAATGTACTTATCTAAAGCTAATGAAATTAAACAGTTTCAGGAAACACATTTAATCTCAAGAAGGTCACATCAAAAAGTCCACAACTCAACATATCATAACGAAATTGTAATGCCAAAGACAAATTAACAAAATAGTAAAAGAAAAAACTGTATATTGCTTTCAAAGAAAACAGCCCATTTTTAGGTTCTATTTGCTTTCCCAATTAACCAGTGGGGAAACTAAATGGTAAGTAGACAAATTTGCTTACTTTTTTCTCCTGGACTTTCTTTCTGACAATTATTTAAGACCTTCATTAATAGGTACTTGCCTTTTGGAAAAATCAAGTTGTAAACTTTTTCTCCAAATTAAAAATGAAGTTCTTAAACATCTCAACTTGACCAGATATAAAACAATTTTAAAACCTTTAAAGGTGTATTGAGGAAAACCAGGTTTTTCAAAAACAACGTTATAAAAAAGAGACATCTTTAGGTAAAAATAACAACAACAACAAAAAAAACCTTGCTTGCTGCATAGATAATGCAAATAGTTCTAGTTATCTGGTCAATGGGTAAAAAGCAAGGGCTTAAGTTCTTCAGCTCCAATATTTTGCTCATTTCTTAATGCTGGAATTTCATATGCTTTTCTTCCTGTTGAATGACGAAATGGAACGGTAGTGGAGATGGTAAGCCCACATTTACTCAGCCCCACTCTGCTCAGCCTCAGGAGTGGATGGATTCTCAGCTTTTGTCTCTGCCATCTTGTGGTTTAGGGTGTTCTAAGCATCAGGGCCAGTACTTGAAGTTGTGGCTGCCCCGAGGCTGAGGTGTCTGCTGACCCTGGGTTCATTGCCTTGGTTTTCCTTACCCGTGTCATTGCTGTCCTCTCTTGGCCGTCTTTGGCGAGGAGAGCTCCTGAGGAACCGTGGTCTCTAGCCCCATCCACATCCTGCCTCACTGTTTTACTTTGTGCCCCTGCGCCTGGCTGTCAGCACCCCCACCACTTCTCCCTACACGGGAGGATGGACATACTGTGGTCGCCCACAGGTTCTCTGAGTGTAGTGAGGTGGCTACCCTGTGGGACCACTGTCCCATCCTGTTCTTTTTCTCTCTCTCACTATTGAGGACCCCTACGACGTGGAGTCTATCATGGTTACGGCCTGCTCCGTGTTTCCCTCCTTGACTTGGAATTCCACCAGGGCCTGTGACGCTGCCAGAGCCCTCTTCTCCTTAGACGACATTGAACTCCGCAGTCATTCCATCTCCTACCCTGCGAAGGTGCTTCCTGGGGTTATTCTTCTTTGCAGCAGTCCGCTGCACAAATGCATCTTCCTTGGTATCATTCCTCTTGGTGAAACTATATCTGTTTCTTACACTGAAACATTTTATTGTACCCAAAACTTTCCTTGCGATGACCTTTTCCCCAGTGGCAGGCGCCGGCGCTGTCCGTGGTGCTGGGCTTGGTGCCGGCCGCACCCAGGGCAGGGACGGGGGCGGTGGGGACGGCTGGCGGTTACTGGGCTGGGATCTTGCTGCTCCTGGCTCTGGTGACTGTGACTGGAGCTGGTGGCGGCGGCTGCGATCCTCCCGAGTATGATGGAAACCAGGCCAGCGGCAGGCGGTGGGGCTGCCCAGGGCTCCCTGCGGGTTGCTCCCACCTGGACTTTGTTGACTGTGTGACTATATTCTTAATTTTCCCAGAGGACTTTTTGATGAGCCTTTAGAGCACTCTGTGAACTTCGCTTTGGCTCATCAATGTGGCTGCAGGTACCGGGTAAAGAAAACCTTGGGTATGTACTGTTGGAATGGGGACCAGGGTGGGGAGCAAGACACATTTGTATGACCAGTTAAATAAGAGTATTGATACTGGGTGGATCAAATCTTTATTCTAATTCTTTTCACATATTTTCCTTGTATATATGCACTGCAGTGCCCAAAATATGCCATATTAGGAGTGCTGTATATTTTTCAGTATAGAAATTACTTCTCTGTATTAAAAATATATTTATATTAAATTTCGGATTAATTTAGTCTGTTACTGGCAGCTGAAAAGCTACTTCAGAGAGGAGAGGAGGCTCGGCCCAGATTCCCTCTGGACACAGGCCCAGAAGCTTACAGGCAGAGGATCAGCTCCGGGAGGCCTCAGAGGGAGTCTATGGTGAGCAGAGTCCTCACCAAGTAGTTCCCAGGCACCTGGCTTATAGAGCCCTGCTTGCTCCTGCGCTCACCCACTTTCTGTCCTGCAGTCAGCAAGCCACTCTCTTCTGCCAAAGCCCAGCTCACTGGGGACACAAAGGTCTTCTCTACTGGTTGAGAAGAGCCAGAGAAACTCATCTTCTCTAAGGAAGGAGAGGAGAGAGAGAAATAGAAGTTTGGAGGGGCAGCACACAGCCTATGAATGCACATGTACTTTTCTTTGCTTCACTCTAGAGTTTGGAGATAGCGAAAGATGAAAAGAAAGGGAAAGGGATATTATGAGGGAAAAACCCACTAAAAAAGAGATATTCTTAATAATCTAAAGAAATCAAATGCAGTTTTTTTTTTCAGCTCAAATCCTACTTGTCCTTGCAAATCTTTAGCTATCAGCTGTAGATTTAGACCGAGGAGGTTTATTCAATATTTAACTTATATTTGATGGTCATCTACTATATTCCAGACACTTCTACACAATGGAGGATTTGATAGTAAAAAAGAGACAAAACCCTTTGACCTTGTGGAGTTAACATCTAGTGGGGGAGACAGGAAAAACCAGTACCTAGAGCCTGCCAGTCACTGGTGAATGCTACAAAGAAGAACAAGCATTACATTACCTGGGAATGTGAGGGTGGGAGAGGGGACGGTGGTTATTCTAAGAATGATCAGGGAGGCCTCAGAGGCCAGATGATGTGGCCACAGGCCTGAAAGGGGTGAGGGAGGGAGGGTTTCAAGGGAGTGGGTGGGTTTGCTTCTTGTAGCCCCTCCTCAGCCAAAGAGGAGCCTCCAAGGACCCCTAATCCAGGCTAGCCAAGAGGTAGTCCTGTGCAGCAGCAAGAGGCTCTCTAACTTCCCAAATACCCACCCTGGTTGGAGGGAGATGATGATAAACGTGTGAGGGCTAAAGAGGCTGCAAAGGCTCCGTGAAGGGCAAAGGCCACGAATACCAGGCCCGTGAGCTGAATTCATAACTGGGCACCAGCTCAAGTGTGAACCACCCTGGAAGGAACTGCTTTAATCTGTGAACCTTGAACCAAGCTGAGCCCTAAATTAATCTTTTTTCTTTTTCCACTGAGCTGAGCACTGAACCAAGAATTTTTCAAAACAGCAACACCTAGTAAGCCAGTTTGAACCAGAACCAAGCCTATTCGTTTTCTAAAAGTATTGAACTGGAACAATATAGGAATATTAAAGTATCTTTTGAACTAGACCAGGATTGAACTGATCGTTCACAAATGCCCAACTTGGGAAGAAAAGAAATTATTTTTGGAGAGACAATTCTGCATATATTAAATGTCTGCCTTGACAGTCGTTCCCTATCACAAAATTACACTGCCTTGTGACTCTTTTTAAAATTTTAATCTTGGGCTTAATTCTAATATTTAACTTTTCATATGTATATTTCATTTGCCTACTTATTCAAATGTTCTTGATGATAGAAACCACATTTTGTAGTGCCCAGGAATGTTAGCACAATTCCTGGGATACAATAGATGTGTGGGTGTATCTAGGGGAATAGGGATGTAGGAGTGATTGGTGGCATGCAATGACCAAAGGCTTGGAATGTATTCTGAAGTCCAGAGGAAACTGTGGAAGGGATTCAAGCAGAGAGTGGCAAGGTCAGATTTGAGTTTTAGATGGCACTGTGGGGAAGGGGTCAGGACTGGGGACTGGTTCGGAAGTGTGTATTATAGTAATCTAGGTGAGAATCATTAAAAAGCAGTGATACTGTGTGAGTCCCAGAGGCAGAAACTGCAGTGATTCCAATTCTAGCTTCCTATGTCTTTGCTGTGTGACCTGAGGCAAGCCACACAACTTCTCTGTGCCTCACTCCCCTCCTCTGTGGAAGGTAGATGCTAACGATGCTTACTCCTTCCTGTGCTTGCGAGGTTTATGTGATGCATTGTGTGTGAAATGTAGAGCACTTAGAATAGCATCTGGCACATAGTAAGTGCTCAAAAAAATCACTTATTAATTTTCATTGATAGACATAAAGTAATTATATATATATATATATACACACACACACACACACACACACACATATATATATATATGGTAGCAGCAACAGGATCGGATATGGGGAAGGAGAAAAAAGGAGAAGTTCATGATGAGTCTGCCATTTCTGATATGGGCAGTTAGGTAGATGGTGGACATGTGAATGTAGGCAATTTGGGAGAGGAATCAGGTTGGAAAGGAAAATTCTAAACATGTTGAGTGGAAGGTGCCTGCAACTCATTCACTTAGGGTTCTCCAGCAGATCGTGGACCGCATAGGTCTGGTTTTTAGCAGAGCACCACAGGCTATAGCTAGATACAGACATGGGAGTCATTTCCAGAGACCTAGGGTGTGCTGAAATCACCAGGAGAGAATGTCAAATGAGCCGAGCAGAGGGACCATCAGAGAAGGTGGGAATTCCAAGTAGGGAATGATCTATAGTAATAAGTACACCAAAAACTCCCAATCAGCTAAAGACTGAAAGTATTTCCAGTGACAATAATGGCTTCATTGACTCCATAACTAGTGGGGTTTCTCTGGAGGGAGGGGAGCAGGAGGCAGGTTATGGGGAATGAGGAGCAGCTAGGACATGAGGGAGCAGAGCGAGCATGTATAGGCAGGTCTTTCAGGAACCTTGATCGTTAAGAGATGGGAGAAAAGATACAGGTTTCTCATTGAGTTGCCTTCTCAAAATCAGGGTTTGGATTCACTGGCTAAAACAGGGGACCTTATAAAAATGGTCCAAGGCTTAATATGGCTGATGCCTCTACATCCTTCTGAGAAAGACCTTCTCCTGAACACCCTACCTCTCCTAACCTCTCCTTTCAACTAATGACTTGAACGTGTTTATTGCCCATGTCTTCTCCAGTCAAATCCAGGATCCATGAAGGCAGGCATCTTTGCTGCCTTGTTTCTTCTGTTTTCTCATCACTCAGTAATGCTTGGTATTATTTGGCATCAATTCCTGTCACTCGCTGTGTCATCTTATCACACAAGGCTTCTGTTATGGGACCCAGAGGAAAATTTTCCCTCAGGCCTTAATACCAGGCATGATTCGGCCTTCCCTGAGCAGCTGAGTTGTTTTCATCACACAGACACTCTGCCCTGTTTTATGTTTCCCTCTGATTATGCTTTTCTCTATGCTGTGGTCACTAGAAATGGAGTCAGATTTGCATCCTATTTCTAGCAGACGATATAACATCCAGACATGTGTTTTTGTGTGAATTCATTCAACACACCAGTAACTTGGACCATTTTTATCCTCATCTTATTTTCCATTTATCTGATTTCTTCCTTTCTTTATATTGATATTTGTTTTTCTCATCCAGAGTGCAGTTTCCCAGGTTTCTTCAAATACTTTTTGGAAAAAAGTGAGGTTATGTGTCAATAATGGGAAAAATAGGATGGTAAATAGGAGTTGTGCGGAACTGGGTTTTGAGACAAGAGAAATGAAAAAGGGAAGAGGCTGACTTTACAGGTAAAGGGAGCACCCTAAGGAGATAGGGGAGGTGGGGATGTGGTCCCCAGCCCTAGTGGGTTTCTTAGGAGATTTCAGCTTTGTTGGAAACACATCAAAGACACTAGGAAGAGAATAACCTAACAAGGCCACAGAAGAGCATGTGCTGTCCTGAATGGTTCAGGAGGTTGTATAGGGGTACGAAAGAGGAAGAGAGCATCACATGTGCTGGCATGTTCTAGAAGGCTTCATGGAGGATTTTGGGCAAATGCAGCCTGAATTTGCCTGATCTAAATAGAGCAAGTGAACCTTACATTTGTCAAGAAAGAACTGAGGGTGTCAGTGGATTTTGGGGCAGGTGGCCAGAAATCTAGGTCCACCCTTGCTGGGAAAGAGTCACTAGCCGGAGTTTGGACGGCAGTGGACCATTGAGGTCACTTTGTAGACTTCAGTTTGGAAGCCCCAAACCGTAGGGGTATCTTTGCCAAGGTCATAACAGGAAGGACGACTCCTCTCTTGCTTGGCTGCTTGACTTGTCCTTACTGGCCAGGATTTTCAGATAAATGCATTAATTCCTGCCCATTCAGATCTGCTTTCTTCGCCGACCTCGGCAGCAGAGAGGCCAGGCTTGATTGAGATTTCACTTAAGGTGCACAGAGCATCCCTTCCTTGCCGAACTCATCAGCCAGCAATAAATGGAACTTCTTGACAGTTTTAAATTTCCTGCCAGGGAGCAGCTGGTGAGTGTTCCTCTGGAGAAGCAGTCTTGGAGAAATTTTGTCAGTATCTGACTAGAGAAAGTATTTTCTACCTCTCCTCTCCTTTCCTCTCCTTCATTCCTCTCTTCTCACCCCCTCTCTTCTCTTCCCCTTCTCACTCCTCCCCGTTTATCAACCCTCTCTTCTTCTAAGTCTTACGTGTAAAGACTTTGCACTTCTTTAGTCCTTAGCCACTGAAAATTCATTTAGGGACAAGAGAAGACCTTCTCTGCACAGCCTTCTGAGTTACTCATTACTGTCTTTAAGATTCAAAGAGCAACCCTCTTTTTTCAAGGTTCTCTTAATGAGCCATTTCAGCATCGGACTTCCAATTTTCACCCCTGCCAGACAACAGCCACTGGGAAGGTTTGGGAAACCAGTCTCCCTTCCAGAGACTTGTAGCTATTGGGCTGCAGGAGCAATGTAATTATTCCCCATTAGTGCTCTATGAAAGTGCAGATGGTGTACAGAGTCCTGATGCTGTTTTGCTTGCCTTTTTTTCCACCCTTCCTGAAACATTTTGGTTTATGTCCCTTCATTTCAGAAAACAAGGGTAAGGCCTGGCTCAGTGTATTTGGGTGAATATCAGAGTACAGTATCATAAATTTCCTATATGGAACCTATAATTTCTTGTTATTTACCTAGGCATGTGAAGACACCTGTTAGCCTCCAGCAGAAAAATGTGTGAATCACAACTCCCTTTGCTGCTACAGGAAGTGCCTCTTCCCCTCCCAAACTAATAATCGGTCACCTTAAAACAAAGGCAACAACCTGAAAAACAACCTGGTGATAATTTTATTAGTGATCCCCAACAAGGCAAATAAAACGGAAGTGTAGATGTCATCTGGAGAAGAGATTTCAGACCTTGGCCAAGCTCCATCATCCACTTTACCAAATCTTTTTGTTTTCTCTCCAGTTCTCATCGGCTCTGGGTCTGTTGGAGATTAGAAATATTTCTGACATGCTGTGCAAATATATGCAAATTCAATGTAAGTTGTCATCAACTCCACTCTCCCCCATGTGGCTGGGCTGCCTGTGCAGTGTTGGGCTGCTGGCCTCCTGGAATCGCAGCAATATGGCCTGCGCACCCTGTGCCAGGAGCCATTAGCAGCCTTGATGAATCGGATTAGGGAGCTCTGTCGGCTCCATGGTGTCAGTGAGTGGTGCCTGGGCTTCTAGGCTGTGGAATGGCACAAAGCAATGTCAAAGGCAGGAGGAAAAGATGCTGATTTCTACTGATTTTTAAAATATCCACTTGGTTTCCCAATTTTACTTTCATATATATGCAGCCACAGTAGAAATTGGCTATCATGACAGCAGTGATTATCTGATGATGTCCTTAAACATGCATATCTTTCAGTGCTAGTCTTTTGAGTTGATTGCTGCTGAGATTTTCCAGAGGAGCACATCCTGATGTGTGTGGGGGCAGATGTGTGGTTCTCTGTGTATAAACACATGCAGAGTGTGAGCAACACGAGGGTCAACATTACATTTGCATATTAATTCCAAATAACCGACATGTGACTCCTAAAATGGGCATCTTCAAGCAATGAGAAAACTGTCTTGATTTTCCTGAGGTTGTTTTGGGTTCTCCTATCCTTTCCTGTAATATTTTTCCTATCTTCACGCACCATCATTGGCCTATTTGTAGGGTCCAATGAGAGAGGAAGAGTGGGTTCTGGGTGGGTAGGATAAGCCAAAAGGAAAAGGTATGGGTAACTGGAAGAGAATTTTAAGAACTTATGTGACTACCACCACCTTCAAATGCAACTCTTCAATTGGGAGCAGAGGATTCTTTGCTAGATTCCATTCTGTTACCATTCTTGTCCGTAGATCATCACGCAAACAGTAAAAAGGTGAATGTTGGACTCACATAGGACTTTTATGTAATTGTTATAACTAATTAAGAGTCATAATTATTTCCCACTTTGGAACAAAGCCCTTTCTGACACCCTACTTATTATGCCATTACCTGGAGTGCATATGAATACATTCCTGCTGCTACTCACCCTGAAGCTGCCCAAGGAAGAAGGCAGCTCAAACAAATCTTAGCCCGTGCATTTGGAGAGTCTGCCCTAATGACTCACTGATGGTTATTGAGAAACAGATTATCTCTGTGGATGTCTGAAAGAGAAGGGAGTGGTTTGAAGGGCTTGGCAGTCTCCAGAGAATATAGTGTCAAAGATTCCTCTATGACTGTGCACTATTAAAATGTATGGAAAAACAACCTGGATTCTGGGTCCCTGTAAAAGGCTCCAACCTGCATTTATCATTGAATCTGCTTCATCTTAGGCTTACACTTCAGTTGTGATGACAATACAGGGCTTGACAATTCTGTCATAGTTTTTATATTTAACCAATGTATTTTTTTTAATTTTTAAGTTTTATTTCAGTAGGTTTTTGGGGAACAGGTACTGTTTGATTACGTGAATATGTTTTTAGTGCTGATTTGTGAGATTTTGGTGCACCCATCACCCAAGCAGTGTACACTGTACCCACTGTGTAGTCTTTTATACCTTGCCACCCCCAACCGTTTACCCTGAGTCCCCAAAGTGTATCGTTCTTATGCCTTTGCATCCTCATAGCTTAGCTCCCACTTACGAGTGAGAACATATGATGTTTGGTTTTCCATTCCTGAGCCACTTCGCTAGAACAAGTCTCCAATTCCATCCAGGTTGCTGCAAATGCCATTAATTCATTCCTTTTTATGGATGAGTAGTATTCCATTGTGTGTGTGTGTGTGTGTGTGTATGTACCTATATACACATATATAGGTATATGTATATACACACACCACATTTTCTTTATCCACTCATTGATTGATGGGCATTTGGGCTGGTTCCATTGTTTTGCAGTTGTGAATTGTGCTGCTGTAAACATGCATGTGCGAGTTTCTTTTTCATATAATGCCTTCCTTTCCTCTGGATAGATATCTAGTGGTGGGATTGCTGGATCAAACGGTTGATCTACTTTTAGTTCCTTAAGGATTCTTCACACTGTTTTCCATAGTGGTTGTACTAGTTTACATTCCCACCAGCAGTGTAAAAGTTTTCCCTTTTCACTGCATCCCCACCAATACCTATTATTTTTTGATTATGGCCATTCTTACAGGAGCAAGGCGGTATCATGTTGTGCTTTGATTTACATTTCCCTGATAATTAGTGATGTTGAGCATTTTTCCATATACTTAATGGCCATTTGTATATCTTCTTTTGAGAATTGTGTTCTTGTCTTTAGCCCACTTTTTGATGGGATTATTTTTTCTTGCTGATTTGTTTGAGTTCTCTGTAGATTCCGGATATTAGTCCTTTGTCGGATGTATAGATTGTGAAGGTTTTTCTCCCACTCTGTGGGTTGTCTGGTAACTGCTGCTTATTTCTTTTGCTGAGCAGAAGTTGCTTAGTTTAATTAAGTTCCATCTATTCATCTTTGTTTTTGTTGCATTTGCTTTTGAGTTCTCGGTCATGAAGGCTTTGCCTAAGCCAATGTCTAGAAGGGTTTTTCTGATGTTATCTTTTAGAATCTTCATGGTTTCAGGGTCTCAGATTTAAGTCTTTTATCCATCTTGAGTTGGTTTTTATATAAAGTGAGAGATGAGGATCGTTTCTTTCTTCTACATATGGCTTGTCAATTATCCCAGCACCATTTGTTGAATAGGGTGTCCTTTCCCCCACTTTATGTTTCTGTTTGCTTTGCCAAAAATCAGTCGGCTGTAAGCATTTGGCTTTATTTCTGGGTTCTGTTCCCTTGTTCTATGTGCCTGTTTTTATACCAGCACCATGCTGTTTTGGTGGCTATGGCTTTATAGTATAGTTTGAAGTTGGAGAGTGTGATGCCTCTAGATTTGTGTTTTTTGTTGTTGTTTGTTTGTTTTTTGCTTAGTCTTTCTTTGACTATGTGGGCTCTCTTTTGGTCCCATATGAATTTTAGGATTGTTTTTTCTAGTTCTGTAAAGAATGATGGTGGTATTTTGATAAGAATTGCATTGAATTTGTAGACTGCTTTTGGCAGAATGGTCTTTTTCACAATATTGATTCTACCCAATCCATGAGCATGGGGTGTGTTTCCATTTGTTTGTGTTGTCTATGATTTATTTCAGGAGTATTTTGTAGTTTTTCCTTGTAGAAGACTTTCACGTTCTTGGTTAGATATATTCCTAAGTATTTTATTATTATTACATTTTTTACAGCTCCTGTGAAAGGAGTTGAGTTCTTGATTTGATTCTCACCTTGGTCCCTGTTGGTGTATAGCAGAGCTACTGCTTTCTGTACATTAATTTTGTATCCTGAAACTTTGCTGAACTCATTTACAAGTTTTAGGAGCTTTTTGGAGGAGTTGATCATATCATCAGCAAACAGCAACAGTTTGACTTCCTCTTTACCGATTTGGATGCCCTTTAGTTCTTTCTCTTGTCTGGTTGCTCTGACTAGGACTTCCAGTACTATGTTGAATAGAAGCGGTGGAAGTGGGCATCCTTGTCTTGTTCCAGTTCTCAGGGGAAATGCTTTCAACTCTTCCCTGTTCAGTATATTGTTGGCTGTGGGTTTGTCATAGATGGCTTTTATTACCTTAAGCTATGTCCCTTCTGTGCCAATTTTGCTGAGGGTTTTAATCATAAAGGATGCTGGATTTTGTCAAATGTCTTTTTCTGCATCTATTGAGATGATCATGTGATATTTGTTTTTAATTCTGTTTATGTGGTATATCACACTCACACTTACTGACTTACATATGTTAAACCATCCCCTCATCCCTGGTATGAAAACCACCTGATCATGGTGGATTATCTTTTTAATGTGCTGTTGGGTTTGGTTTGCCAGTATTTTATTGAGGATTTTTGCATCTGTGTTCATCAGGGATATTGGTCTGCATTTTTCTTTTTCTATTATGTCCTTTCCTGGTTTGGTATTAGAGTGATACTGGCTTCATAGAATGATTTAGGGAGGATTCCCTTTTGCCTCTATCTTTTGAAATGGTGTCAACAGGATTGGTACCAGTTCTTCTTTGCATATCTGATAGAATTCAGCTGTGATTCTATCTAGTCCTGGACTTTTTTTTTTTTGGCAATTTTTTAATAACCCTTTCAATCTCTCTGCTTATCATTGCTCTGTTCAGAGAGTCTATATCTTCCTGGTTAAATCTAGGAGGGTTGTATCTTTCCAGAAATTTATCCATCTCCTCTAGGTTTTCTAGTTTATGTGCGTAAAGGTGTTCATAGTAGCCTTGAATAATCTTTTGTATTTCCATGTTATCAGTTGTAATATCACCTGTTTTATTCTCTAATTGAGCTTATTTGGATTTTCTCTCTTCCTTTCTTGGCTATTCTTGCTAATGGTCTATTAATTTTATTTATCTTTTTAAAGAACCAAGTTTTCATTTCATTTATCTTTTGTATTTTTTTGGCTTCAATTTCATTTAGTTCTACTCTGATCTTTGTTATTTCTTTTCTTCTGCTGGATTTGGGTTTGGATTGTTCTTGTTTCTCCAGTTTGGTGAGGTGAGGTGTGACTTAGATCGTCTATTTGTGCTTTTTCAGGCTTTTTGATGTAGGCATTTAATGCTATGAACTTTCCTCTTAGCACAGTTTTTGCTGTATTCCAGAGGTTTTATTACTATTATTGTTCAGTTCAAAGAATTTTTAACTTTCCATCTTGATGTCATTGTTGACCCAGTGAGCATTCAGGAGCAGGTTATTTAATTTCCATGTATTTGCATACTTGCGAGGGTTCCTTTTAGAGTTGATTTTCAATTTTATTTCACTGTGATCTGAGAGAGTACTTGATATAATTTTGACTTTTTACAATTTAGTGAGACTTCTTTTGTAGGCTGTCATATGGTCTATCTTGTAGAATGTTCCATGTGCTAATGAATAGAATATATATTCTGCAGTTGTTGGGTAGAACGTTCTGTAAACATCTGTTATGTCCATTTGTTGTAGGTTATAGACTTAAGTCCACTGTTTAAGTCCATTGTTTCTTTGTTGACTTTCTGCCTTGATGACCTGTCTAGTGCTGTCAGTGGAGCATTAAAGTCCCTTACTGTTATTGTGTTGCTGTCTATCTCATTTCTTAGGTACAGTAGTAATTGTTTTATAAATTTGGAATCTCCAGTGTTAGGTGCATATATATTTAGAACTGTGATATTTTCCTGTTGGTTTAGTCCTTTTATCATTATCTAATGCCCTTCCTTGTCTTTTTAAACTGCTGTTGCTTTAAAGTTTGTTTGGTCTAATATAAGGATCCTACTTCTGCTTACTTTTGGTGTCCATTTGCATAGAATATCTTTTTCCACACCTTTACCTTAAGTTGATGTGAGTACTTATGTGTTAGGTGAATGTCCTGAAGACAGCAGAAACTTGTTTGGTGAATTCTTATTCATTCTGCCTTCTTGTATCTTTTAAGTGGAACATTTAGGCCGTTTACATTCAATGTTAATATTGAGATGTGAGGTACTATTCTATTCACCATGCTATTTGTTGCCTGAATAACTTATTTTTTCATTGGGTTATTATTATATAGGTCCTGTGATATTTATGCTTTAAGAAGGTTCTATTTTGATGTATTTTGAGGATATGATTCAAGATTTAGAGCTCCTTTTAGCAGTTCTTGTAGTGCTGGCTTGCTGATGGCAAATTCTCTCAGCATTTATTTGTTTGGAAAAGACTGGATCTTTCCTTCATTTAGGAAGCTTAGTTTTGATGGATACAAAACTTAGCTGACAATTGTTTTGTTTTGGAGGCTAAAAATAGGACCACAATCCCTTCTAAATTGTAGGGCTGAGAAATCTGCTGTTAATCTGATAGATTTTTCTTTGTAGGTTACTTGATGCTTTTGCCTCACAGCTCTTAAGATTCTTTTCTTTGTCTTTACTTTAGATAACCTGATGACCATATACCTAGGCGATGATCTCTTTGCAATGAATTTCCCATGTGTTCTTTGGGCTTTTTATATTTGGATATCTGGATCTCTAGCAAGGCTGGGGAAGGTTTTCTCAATTATTCCCTCAAATATGTTTTCCGAACTTTTAGTTTTCTTCTTTGGGAACACCCATCATTCTTAGGTTTAGACATTTAACATAGTCCCAAACTTCTTGGAGGCTTTGTTCATTTTTAAAAATTCTTTTTTCTTTGTCTTTGATGGATTGGGTTAATTCAAAAGCCTTGTCTTTGAGCTCTGAAGTTCTTTCTTCTGCTTTTTCAGTTCTATTGCTGAGATTTTCTAGTGCATTTTTCATTTCTCTAAGTGTGTCCTTGATTTCCAGAAGTTGTGATTGTTTTTTATTTATGCTTTCTGTTTCACTGAAGAAATTTTCTTTCATATCTTGTGTCATGTTTTTGATTTCTTTAAGTCGTACTTCATCCTTCTTTGGTGCCTCCTTGATTAGATTAATACTTGACCTTCTGAATTATTCTTCTGGCAAATCAGAGATTTTATCTTGGTTTGGATCCATTGTTGGTGAGCTGGTTTGATCTTTTGGGGGTGGTAAAGCAGCCTGTTTTGTCATATTACCAGAATTGTTTTTCTGGTTCCTTCTCTTTTGGGTAGACTGTATCAGAAGGAAGATCTGGGATTCAAGGGCTGCTGTTCAGATTCTTTCGTCCCATGGAGTGCTACTTTGATGTGGTGTTCTCTCCCTTCCCCTAGGAATGGGGCTCCCTGAGAGCTGAACTGCAGTGATTGTTTTTGCTCTTCTGGGTCTAGCCACCTAGTGGAGCTACTGGGCTCCAGGCTGGTACTGGGGAATGTCACCAAAGAGTCCTGTGATATGACCCGTCTTCAGGTCTTCCAGTCGTGGATACCAGCACCTGCTTTGGTTGGAGGTAGCAAAGGAGTGAAGTGGATTCTGTGAGGGTCCTTGGTTGTGTTTTGTTTAGTGCACTGGTTTTGTGTTGGTTGGCCTCCAACCAGGAGGTGGCACTTTCAAGAGTGCATTAACTGCGGTTCTATAGGGAGGATGCAAACTTGCCCTAGGAACAGGTTTCTCAGGTGGTGGGCAGGGCCATAGAGCTCCCAAGAGATTATGACCTTTGTCTTTGGCTACCAGAGTTGGTAGGGAAAGACCACCATGTGGGGGAAGGGATAGGCATGTCTGAACTTAGCCTTTCCCTGGGCAGGGCTTGCTGTGACTGCTGTGGGGGTTAGGGGTGTGGTTCCCAGTCCAGCAGAGTTATATTCCCAGGGGAATTTTGTCTGCCCCTGCTGAGTCATACAGGTCACCAGAGAAGTGGAGGAAAGCCAGCTGTCACTGGCCTCACTGTGCTCCAAGCAGCCTGTAGTCCTAATGGCCTCATTCCCTCCATGCTCCCCCAACAGCACTGAGTCTATTTCCAGGCAGCTGGTGACCAGGGCTGAGAACTTGCACCAGACCATGAGCCTCCCTATTGAGAAAGCAAGCTGACTCAAAGTTTTTGGCATCTCAGGGAACCTTCAGGGATAATCCAGTTTATTCAAAGCGTCTGTGGATTCTCTCAGCTTTCCTGGTATGTTCCTGCAGTAGTTTTTGGAGCAAACGTTCACAATGTGAGTCTCCACATGCTGCTGTCTGTCCAAGCAGGAGCTGCAAGCTAGTCCTGCTCTCCATCATATCTACGATTCTTTAGCAATTGAAAGTCTAAAGCCATCATTCGTCTCCTCTTGCCATGGTATCTAAATATAAACATGTATTTCACATGTCTCCTGGCTGGCAAAAAAATGCCCCTCAGTGGAACTTTGGTTTCTATCTCCTGTGAAAGAAGGAGCAAGCCACTGCCAAAAGGTGGTCACTTGACCTCTTGGTCTCTGGTTCTAGAAGCTCTGGATAGTGACTGCCTGTCATTGGGGTGCTCAAAATCTCTTTGTGCTTGAAGTTCTCAGAGAGAATATATATCCAAGCTAGTTCTGAGCTGCTCTTCCAGTGGACGCCCTTCAGTCACCTCTTCCGGGAAGAGCCTGTCTCTCCCAACTGTCCCACACAGAGGCTCTCCTCAGACTGACTTATGATTCTCTCACACTTCTCAATTTTAGCTCCTACTAGTGGCATTTTGTGTGGCACATTTTGTGCTTGCACATAAAATAGAATTAAAGCAAAGACTTGAAAGAATTAATAACCATCTGGTGACTCTGTCACACCCTTAAAATCCTAGTATAATTTAAAAATATATGTAGTTTCTAAATTCATTTGTTGAAGTGTTTAATGTTTTCTTGGTATAAAAGAACAACAATGGGGTGCTCTAAAAATGCCCCAAAGTGAATTGTGTACATGATCTATTCTATATTTGGAGTTAGATTAGTTCAGCATAGCTTTCCACATTGGTTGGAAATCTGTTCACATTTGGTGGAAATCTGTCCAGCTGCTTTCATGTGATATGCTAATAAATAGGCATGTGCCTTAGTCCGTTTTCTGTTGCCTACAACAAAATGCCTAAAACTGGATAATTAGGAAAGAAAAGGAATTCATTTCTTACAATTATAGAGGCTGAGAAATTCAAGGTAGAGGGGCTGCATCTGGTGAGCACCTTCTTGTTAGTAAGGACTCTGCAGAGTTCTGAAGTAGGACAGGACATCACATTGTGAGAGGCTGAGCTTGCTAACTTAGGTTTCTCTTCATCTTCTTTATCCTTAATTAAAAAATTTATTAATACATAATATGTGTACATATTTATGGGGTACATGTGATATTTTGTTGCATGCATAGAATGTGTAATGATCAATTCAGGATATTTAGAGTACTCACCACCTGGAGAAGTTATCACTTCTATGTGTTGTAAACATTTCAAATTCTCTCTTCTAGCTATTTAAAAATATACACTACATTGTTGACTATGTTCACTCTACTCTGCTTTCCACAATTAGAACTTAGTCCTTCTATCTAACTGTATGTTTGTACTAATTAACCAAACTCTTTTTATTCCCTTTACCCACCCCATGCACCCTTTCCAGCCCCTGGTATCTATCATTCTCCTCTCTATATCCATAAGATTCACCTTTATAGCTCCTACATATGAGTGGGAATATGTAATATTTGTCTTTCTGTGCCTGACTTATTTCACTTAGTATAATGAACTCCAGTTCTATCCATGTTGCTGAAAATTACAAAATCTCATTCTTTTTATGGCCATATAGTAATCCATTGTGTATATATGTGACATTTAAAAAAATCCATTCACCCATTGATGGACACTTAGGTTAATTCCATATCTTGGCTATTGCAAATTGTGCTGTGATAAACACGGGGATTCAAGTATCTTTTTGATATACCAATTTCTATTCCTTTGGATAAATAACCAAGGAGTGGGATAGCTCGATCATATGGTAGTTCTAATGTTAGTTTCTTGAGAAATTTCCGTACTGTGTTCTACAATGGTTGTACTAATTTACATTCCAGCAAGAGTGTATCAGCTCCCTTTTCTGTGTCTCCTTGCCGGCTCTGCTATTTTTTGCCTTTTTAATAATAGCCATTTTAACTAGAGTAAGATGATATCTTATTGTGGTCTTGATTTTCATTTCTCTGATGATTAGTAATGCTGAGTATTTTTGTCATGTACAGCCATTTCTATGTTTTCTTTGGAGAAATGTCTATGCATATCCTTTGCCCACTTTTTAATGGGGTTGTTTGTTCCTTTGCTGTTGAGTTGTTTGAGTTCTTTTTATATTCTGAATATTAGTCCCTTGTTAGATGAACAGTTGGCAAACATTTTTTCCCATTCAACAGCTTGTCTCTTCGCTCTGTTGTTTCCTTTGCTGTGCAGAAGCTTTTTAGTTTAATATGGTCCTGTTTGTTTTTATTTTTGTTGTCTGTGATTTTGAGGTCTTAGCCATTGTATTAGTCCATTCTCATGCTGCTATGAAGAAATACCCAAGACTGGGTAATAGATAAAGAAAAGAGGTTTAATTGACTCACCATTCTGCATAGCTGGGGAGGGCTCAAGAAATGTACAATCATGGCAGAAGGTACCTCTTCACAGGGGAACAGGGGAGAGAATGAGTGTTGAGCGAAGGGGGAAGCCCCTTATAAAACCAACAGCTCTTGTGAGAACTCACTCACTATCATAAGAACAGCAGGGAGGTAACCACCCCCATTATTTAATTACCTCCCACCAGGTCCCTACCATGACATGTGGAGATTATGGGAACTACAATTCAAGATGAGACTTGGGTAGGGACACAGCCAAACCATATCATCCCCAAATTCTTTGCCCAGACCAATGTCCTCAAGTGTTTCTCCTATGTTTTTTTTTTTTTTTTTTTTTTAGCAGGAGAAAAATCCCTAAATACTGCTTATTCTATAACCCAAAGACAACCACTTGATAGTTTCAGGTCTTGCATTTGAGCCTTCAATCTGTCTTGAGTCGATTTATTTTCTCTTCTGATAAAGCCACCAGTTCCACTTCCATGACAACTCATTAATTCATTAACCCATAAATGGATTAATCCACTTATAAGGGCAGAGCCATTATGATCCAATTACCTCTTAAAGGTCCCGCCTCTCAATACTGTCACATTGGGAATTCAATTTCAACATGAGTTTTGGAGGGGACAACATTCAAACCATAGCAGCATATAATTAGGAAATAATTTTATTTATAGACATGAGATATGAATAAGGAATAATACTAGGTAGTGCTCAGCAAAATATAAAAAGGTGGGGCAAACTATAGTATTCTATATTTGGTAAGACCTTAAAAGAGATAGAAGAGGTCTTAAAAATAAGTAGGTAAGCCCCTGTCTTGCTACCTGGTGGGGCATAGGTTTCATTAGTGATGGGTAACATTTATGAGTGCTTACTGATGTCAGTACTGCTCTGAGCATTTCACTTGTGTTTTCTTCCTTATTTGTTTTAAGTATAGGTATGAAGATTGAAAAAGGATAAGAATTTGCCCCATTAGATGGCACAGCTAAAAAGCCCCAAGACTAGGGTTTGAACCTCAGGAGTCTACATTGCAGTTCTGACCACTACCTGGAGTTAGGTCAGATTTCACAGGTTAAAGGCATTGTCCCTCACAAAGCTGACCTCACTCCAGATATCAGCTGCAAGCTCAAGAAGGTCGCAGACCACCCATACCCCTGATGAACTGGCTATGAATTTGAGTGTTCCCATGACCTCCTCAGCTTTGGCAATTCACTAGAACAACTCAGAGAACTTAGGAAAGCACTATACTTATTATTACAGTTTTTACTATAAGTGATGCAAATCAGGACCAGACAAAAGAAGAGAAGCACAGGGCAAAGGAGAGTCCCAAACATGATTGTCTTTGGAACGTGTCACCCTCCCAGCACAATTAACAAAGAATCTCCAGTGAGCTTCAGTGTTCACAGTCTTTATTGAGATTTCATTATGTAGGCATGGTTGGTTGAATCATTGGCCATGTGACTGAATTCAATCTCTAGCCCCCAAATCCTTTTCTGATAACATATGGTTCAAAGCTCCAACCCTCTAGACATATGGCTGGTCTTTCCAGCAGGGCAGGCCCCAATCTATAAACGCTCTAGAGTCACCTCATTAGCATAAACTCAGATGTGGTCTGAGGGTCCACTTGGAATAACGAAGACACTCCTACTTCTTGGGAAATTCCAAAGGTTTAGAGGCTCCCTCCCAGGAGCCAGAGACAAAGGCCAAACAAATTCTTTATTATACTACACAGTCATCCTGGTGATAAGGGAAGTTGAGGCTCATCAAAGGACTTCAGAAGACTCTCAACCCCCTTCTCTCCTGAGACCCAACATTAAACACTAAGCTCTACAGTAAGGCTCCTGATGGAACATAGACTTCTGTTTCTGAGGTCTTTCCTGAGCTCCAGCTGGGTGGGTTAGTAGAAGGGCTGCCCTCTGAGAATTGGAGACTAAATGCTCAGGGTCCTCAGTAGTTTCCTAACAAGAGGGTGCAGATTTGCTCTGCAAAGACAGGAAGCCACCTATTTGGACAGCAAACACCTCCATGCATTTAAATGACTAACAAGCCCGAGGAGCCTTTCCTAGAGGTGGAGGACAGCATCTTGTTAAGTGTACTGAAAATCACATCAGTAAATCAGCTGCTGTTGAAAGCAGTTAGCAGTCACTTACCACCATGGGCAATGAGCATATGCTGGACTGACACCTGCCATCAGCCATTGGGAGCCTCAGAGAGGCTCCTGGTTCACCATTTCACAGAAACATTGGTGAAGGAGTATGGGTCGCAGATGGCTTGGGATGGAGAAATGCCTGCTCTGATCTTATGTTCCTGGTTGTCCACCAGTCCATACACGTTGGACTAGGAGACTCAGAGCTTCTAGGGTACAGAACTCTGGGTGCTTGGACTACTCATTAAATTCACAAGCTCTTTGGTCTCATAGAAGAGAGAAGCAGACACAGAAATCCATAGTGCCCATGGAAATCCATAGTGACCAGGCTGTGCTGAAGGGAAACGGGCATCAGAAATTGCTGGGATGGGTCCAAGAGCTGGGAAACCAGAGAAAAGTGTTTCTGGAAGCTTTACTAATCCTTCCTTCTCCCCAGCATGACTTATCCCCTCTCACCTGCAGGCCTTAGCCTGACAGACCAGTATACAATCAGTCTCTCACTCTACTGGTAGGGAGTGGATAGTAATCAGCTCAATATATGTTGCCTGCGTTTAAGGAAAAAAAACCACACACACACATTTCTGATTGTTAAAAATAATATATGAGCATTAGAGAGAAAATAGAGAGATGCATGGAGCAGGACAAAATCCCTAAATACTGCTTATTCTATAACCCAAAGATAACCACCTGATACATTTGATACTTCTCCATCTGAGACCAATGCTAACCTAATCCCAAATATCATATACACACTCGCACACACATGTGCACACACAGACACTCACTTGCACGTGTCCCTCACTCTCCGGTTGCTCCTTGTCTGAACTTAGGAACTGTGAATACATTCAGACATAGAGACACATGTAGTTATAATAGTATTTGAATAACTACATTTTCATTCCTCAAAAAAGTTTTAAAACAAAACTTGGATAGTTGTGACCTTGTAAATTCCTTAACTGCTCTGACTTTCAGGTTACTCATCTGTGAGTAGGTATAATGACTCCTGCCTCACAGAAGTGGCTATTAGAAAGTCTCGAAGAGAAAAAAGGCCTGAGTCACTGGCATTGTGCCTATGGTGCAGCAGGTACCCAGGCACCATTAGTTCTCCCTCTCTGACTCGATCCTCTGTAGCTCCAGTAGGTCATCCCAGCCCCACCTTGACTCACCTGTCTGCAAGCATCTGCTCATGGTCCTGAAGCATCTAGATGGAGAATTCATGGGCAAAGCTCAGAGAGGAGAAGATTAGGTGTGGCTGGTGGGAGAAGGGCTCTTGGAAGCCATTTACCTTGGGTGTAGATGACACAAACGAGGGGAGGAGAGAGGCATTTCCCAACCAGTAACTAATATTTTCAAATCCATATGTCTCTAACTATGACTGAGAGGCTCAATGGAGCCATTGGCATGGATCAAATGAGTGAGCTAGTGGTTGAGTTAGTTGGTCGTAACATTTGTAAGCATAGTCCTGACAGGCTACTTGAATTTTGACTCCTTGTAAGTTAACCATTGGGATGGTTTTTGTGAAGCAGGTTCACTGGGCACTGGTTACCAACTTGTCTGTGTCCAGTGAGACAGAACACTCACACACAAGACATGAAGTGGGCTTATTATTTGTAGACAGGCAGCAGGAGACCACAGAAGCCTAGGATGTATTTTGAGCCAGTGTCCCCAGGCTCAGGAAAGCTGTCTGGGGCCGCTAGTCTCATCTGCTCATGCCCCACACCTGTACCACAGCTGAGGGACCCCAGAAAGCAGCCTGCCCTCAGTTTTATACTTTGGGGCTATTGGAATCACTGGGATAAAGTGTTGAAGGACATACTATTTTTCGGGGTCGGGAGGAGGCTGGAACAGAGCCTGGACTATTCCAGCCAGTTCCTCCTTATTTAAGGTTGTTGCAATCTTAGCACAGTTTCCAGGTGTTCTCGAGAACGACAGTTGAGAAAGGGGAGAACTGGGTTGGTCTAAGGCCACCCAGAGAATAGTCCTGCAATTTTGACTGCTGTATGGAGTTCAGCTCTTTTTGTTCATGATTCTATTTTGTTTACTTTACCACCATAATAGACCTGATAAAATGGATAAGGAAAATTGATGTTATAATATATGAAATGAATGAGGAGCATAAATATGATGACAGTTCTTCAAACATGCCTCAAGATGATCTTTACCTGATTGTATGTTGCATTTATTTGCTCACCACCTGTACATGGTATATAAGGATAGCTCCTGAACTCCCAAAGGCAGTGTTAAAAAGAGAAAATATAATGGTGATTATAACCAATCTGATTTTTCATTTATTCAGATTAAAGAGTTTCTTTATCCAAAATGTATTATTTGCAGACATACCAAAAAGGAAAAAAAACAAGCCTAAAGCATAAAACTTTTCTATCTCATCTAAAAGGAAAAACACACAAAATATAAAAATTAATGAGTTTCCTTTTAAAGTGCACATTGCAAGAATTCCCAGCATCCCATTGTGGAGCAAGGTTTGCCTGTTTCTGATGCACCAGCATATAGTTAAACTTCAATCTGCATTTTAATATAGATTCACTCTCCGAACCAAACCTGATATTTTATAACACTTTGGAATTTATTGCCAGCAAATCATGTTTTTCTAACATAATTAATCTAAAGTAAATTAAACTCTGTGCTTCACTTGGCAAATGGAAATAAGTAAAAATCTGACTACATATTATGAATATTATTAAACACAATTAAAAATAAAATTTATACATTCTTCAATACTACACTAATCTGAATGAAATATTTTAAGCTTGAAATCAGTTCTGTATGATATTCTAAACAAAAGTGACAAAATGGTTTTGAAAATGCCAAAGGCAGTTGGTAAGATCATATGTTAGTGTGAGTAGGGTTCACGAATCAAAAAATGTAGTGCTGCGGGAGAACTCTGACTCTTTTGACAAGCTCGTGGTGTGGCTAATCAGAGAAGTGATACATTTGCTGGTGAAGGTGATTAGCTTTTTCTAAAGTAGCTATGTGAGGGTGCAGGACCATTTGCTGTCTTGGTAAATAACAGCAAACACTGACTTAATATGTACTCTGTGCCAGGCATTATTGATTAAGCATTTATTGGTGTTAGCTATTTAACCCTGCCAACCACTCTGTGAGGCAGGCATTATTACTAATGTCATCCCCACTTTTATTTTATTTATTTATTTATTTTTGAGACGGAGTCTTGCTCTGTCACCCAGGCTGGAGTGCAGTGGCCGGATCTCAGCTCACTGCAAGCTCCGCCTCCCAGGTTTACGCCATTCTCCTGCCTCAGCCTCCCAAGTAGCTGGGACTACAGGCGCCCACCACCTCACCCGGCTAGTTTTTTGTATTTTTTAGTAGAGACAGGGTTTCACCGTGTTAGCCAGGATGGTCTCAATCTGCTGACCTTGTGATCCGCCCGTCTCGGCCTCCCAAAGTGCTGGGATTACAGGCTTGAGCCACCGCGCCCGGCCATGTCATCCCCATTTTACAGATGAGGAAACTGAGAGCCAAAGTCCAAGCAAAGTGACGACTTAAGTCCAGGCTATCTGGCTCCAGACTCTATACATTGAACTGCCGTGCTATGTGCTTATCGCCAAGTGCATGAACTCATGGTTGACTTCTCATAATATGTGGGTTTGTCTGTTGTTCCTCACCCTCACCCCCAGTCCCCAGTCCCCAGACAAACACCTCGTCATTGTCAGGTGAAAGAAGCTGATCCTGCGTTCGCCTGGGGGCTCCCTTTTTACTCTTCCGAGGGTGTTAGGCTGTACATTGGCTTTCTGGCAGTCTAGGGCTAAGAGTACAACTTGGGGCAATTATGTGTTTCTTCATTCTTGCCTCTACAGTGGTGTACATGTAAACTTGGTAGGAGCTGCTGAACTGTAAGTAAACCTAAGGCATATGGGTTATTAGGGAGGGATTGAAGCATTTGCTGGAAGAATAGGCCAGATAACCAGAGTTGGCTCAGCACACTTCCCCAGGTCGGTCGTGGGGAAGGTTTAAAGGATTCTGAAAGAGATACTCATGGAGAGACGAGGATACCCAAAAGGATAAGGTGGGGTACAACACCCTCCTCCCTGGCACCCTAATGACCTCCAAACACTCGCAGTTGTCTCCACAAGGTGTGTTTTGGATGTGCTTGGTGGTTATGGTTTGTCCTTATGGGACTACCTCAGGCAGATTAGAGGTTGGGGATGCCAGTTTCAGAATCAGGTTGGAATCCCCCCTCTTCTTTTTATCAGTTATGTGACCTCAGGTGAGTTACCTCATCTCCCTGAGCCACTGTGATCTCATCTGTACTATGGACTTAACAATAGTTTCACCTAATAGAGTTTTTGTGAAGATTGAATGAGAATAAAGTACATACTAGTGCCTGGCTCAGAGTAATTACCCAGAGCACAGTCGTACATTTATGCATACTGCATTTAGAAGCTTGCTGTCACTCCCAATACATAGATACTTTTACAGTACATACACATATTCATGCATATTTCAAGTATTTCTTATTTTTTATCCCTCTGGATGGCTGGGAAACTTAAATCTTGCCAATTAATATTTTCATTCTTTATTGCTGCCTAACAACTATGCCAAAACATAGTGGCTTAAAGCAACCATTATTTTGTTATCATTTGTGATTCTGTGGGTTGACTGGGCTTAGCTGGGCAGTTCTTCTGCTCCCATATGAAATCAGCTCAGGCTGCAATCACCTGGGGATCCACCTGGGCTCCTGGGCTGGTTCTGTTCAAGATGGCTCAGTCACACAGCTGTGCTCCATGTGGCCTCCATGTGACACCTGGTTGCGTTCCAGGAAGATGTGTCCCAGGAGTGATGATTCCAAAAGTCCCAGGCAGAAGTTGCAAGACTTCTTATGGCCTAGCCCCATAAGTAGGACAGCAACATTTCCACAGCATTGCTCAAGAAAACCATGAAAGTCAGTGCAGAATCAAGAGTCTGCACCCCATCTCTACTAAAAATACAAAAACTTAGCTGGGCAAGGTGGCGGGTGCCTGTAGTCCCACCTACTCAGAAGGCTGAGGCAGGAGAATGGCGTGAATCCAGGAGGCGGAGTTTTCAGTGAGCTGAGATCCCACCACCACACTCCAGCCCGGGTGACAGAACGAGACTCCATCTGAAAAAAAAAAAGAAGAAGGAAAAAAAGAGTCTGTGTATTCCACCTCTAGATATCTGGAGTAGCAGGTGTGTCCAGGGAAGGAATTAATGGCAGCAGCTTGGGAAGTCTGTCTACTATGTACACTACACTGACGTATGCAAAAAATGCACATATACTGTTTTGTTATTTTCTCTTTCTCTCTTCTCCTTGGGCAGATGGGAAACTAAGTCCTGTAATTAACATCTTTGTCTCTTCCAGCTTAGGAGTATCCGTTCAGTTTGAATATTCAAACTGATTTTTTTTTCAGATGGGGTCTCACTCTGGACACCTGGGTGGGAGTGCAGTGGTGCATTTACAGCTCACAGTAGCCTTAGCATCCTGAGGGTTAAGGTGATCTTTCCACCTCAGCCTCCTGAGTAGCTGGGACTATAGGCGTGTGCCACTATGCCCAGTTAATATTTTGTATTTTTTGTAGGGGTGGGTTTTTGCCATATTGCCCAGGCTGGTGAGTATTCAATTTAATCTAAGTTAAATTATCTAATAGAGCTGGTTTGAATAGCTTCTTTTGGATTTGCAGTCCATTTTCCCTCTTTTCTTTTCAAGATGGCCTCTGGGGGTGCCCTGATGTCCTGTGGCAGCAGGAGGATGGGGGTTGGCCAGCTCTCCCAGGTTTCCAGTAAAGAAAGGCTGAGCCAGTTCTGTGACTGTTGAGGCAGCACTGGTCCATCTGGCCTTAGGGGATGCAGTGGGACCCAATTCTGGAATCCCTAGCCCAGGCCATTTGGTTTTGATCTTGACATCTCTACCGATACAGACCTTTGACCTGTCTCTCAGTGTCCCCCTACTGTGGCATGTCAGAGCTCCTGGGTCTGTGTTCTGCCTGTCCTTCCCTCTGCCTGCCACTGTCCATGCTCACCGTCACTCCCATACCAAGCTGGACCCCTTGGCTGGAGCTCTCCAAGGATATCTGGAGCAAAGGGTGGTCTGAAGGGTCACAGGCTTCCCCGTGTTGAGGCAAATTTGTCTACATTTTCCCCACTTCACCCCTCCTTGAGGTGTGGCTCCCAGATCATTGGTACCTGCCTGATTTATTCTCTCCAGCTCTGTCCCCCTCTGCCACTCACAGTCCCCAGCCCACTGGAACAGGTGTCAGACTTGACAGGCTACCTGCAGGATGTGACTCTGCCTTGAAACAGCTCTGCTGAGAGCCGAGCAGGCACAGATGGAAGGGGCACCCTCTCTACACCATGGAAGAGACAATGATTGCATCCTCCAGACTTGGTCCTAGATATATTAAATAAATGCCAGATAAATTTAGAAAACTGTTTCTCAGCAATGTCTAGCAGTCAAGATTCATGTCTCTTTAAAAAACTTTTAAAAAATCCTATTTTGGTAACAACTTCAACAATCCTTTCTTTCTCTCTCAGTTCTTGTTTTAACAATCTTAATATACTCTAGTCCTATTACCAATAACCTCTCCCACAGTCACCCTACCAGGCAGAGTATCTGCCTCTGGCTGACATGGGAGACAATTCTTTTGAGGAAATGCACAGTGAAAAACACAGTAATATATTTCCAACAAAACAAAACAAACCTCAAGTTCCCTTACTAGTAGCTACAATTGTGATGACGATTGTCCCTGACCAGATCATTCATTTATTGGTGGCAGGGACCAGTTCTTGTTACTTTGATGTTAACCTGCCATGTGACTTCGGCAAGTCACCAGCAGGAGGTGGTGTTCTGCCAAGGTTTCCACCACATCTCTAAGGCCTCTTCCAGCCTAAGGCTCCTTCTAGTGACAACCTGTGGACAGTGGGTGAGCAAATGCAAGCTGCTGACCAGCTGACACACAGCAGATCTCTTACTTACTTACTGACTGACCATTTATCCAACCAAGGCTTCCAAGGGCTGGGACTTTGTCTTGTTCATCGCTGTATCCCCCACAGCTAAAACAGGACCTGGAGCATAGTATATGTTCAATAAATAAATATTATTAGATATTGAGTGACTGCTGACTCCTTCTCACTAGTCCTCCTGAGACACCTGTCCCACGTGTGACATTAGTCAGGTATCGGAATGCAATATCCCCAAATATGGTACCTTGGTATACTGAATATTTTAAGGTGAAGGAAATTGAGAAGATCACAGAGGCAATAAGGTCACTCTGATCTTCTTCCTGCTTATTCTTTCCTGAAGTGGGTCATAGAGACAAGAATTCCCCTCACCCTTTCTTCCTTAAAGCAACTCATAAAACCTAGAAATGTCACTCTCTGACCTTCTCCCTCCTTTCTCTCTGAAGACTCTCATACAACAGGTGTCCTGCTATATACATAGAGGGAAGGAATGTCACACAGAGGCCAAGAAGAATCGGACTAAACAGGGCTTGCTAAGTTCCTCCCTGTTTATTATCATTAAGTCATAACCTTTTGTTCTCTAACTGTATTTCTGCATGACTCTCCATAAAAATACATGATTTTCCCTAGGTCTTTGGGTCTTCATTCCTGAAGCCTCCCATGTCACGTAAAATTTATGTGAAGTAAATTTGTATTATTTTCTGCTGTTAATCTGTCTCCTGTTACAGGAGTCCCAGCCATCAGCCTTGCAATGAGTGAGGAAAAGATCATACTTTTTCTCCCCTATCCTTTGTTTCTACTTTCTGGGTCCTGGCAAGCCCATGAAGGCTGATGTCTGTGCTCACCTCTTGCTCACCAGGCTTTTGAGGGAGAGAAATTCTCAGAGTCTTTGGCCACTCTTTACTGGCTTTCATAGTGAGATGTGTACCTTGTTAGAGCTGAGGGGGTGCCTCTGAGGAAGGTGGCATATTCTCTGGCTAATTCAGAGCTTCTCATCAGACAACAGATCTCTAGGAATGAGGAGAAGGCCCTGCTCAGACATTGGGAGCAGCAAGATTCCTGGAATGGGATGGAGTGGTCCACAATATGGAATATGCACTCTAGGCTGGTGGTTCGCCTCAGGAGGTGGCCTTGGGTGTTCAATACAGGACAGGGAAGTGCCGAAAATGATAGAGGGTTTCTGGGGGGATGGGGGTGCAGATAGGTGACATTTACTATTCTTAATATCTCCCAGCACAAAGCAGAGAACATACAATGTCAGTGGGAGCTCACCTGAGGCCTGTTAGTTCAGAAGTTCTCTGCATTTTTCAGCCGGCCACACTCTGATAACCTTCAGGACAGATGTTCTCCCATCTGTACCTACAGTTACCTCCTAGGTAAAACCAAGTTGGGTCATGGGTGACTTGCTCCCTGCTTATAGCTGGAACCCTCTTCTTTCTTCCACTGGTCTGTGATGGGCCAACATGACAGAACCTTAACACTTACTGGGATACCTAGTGTAGCACCTAGCACAGGTGGGCACTTGGGGAATGTTTGTGGAATGAATGAATGAATGAAAGAAAGGGCAAGAGGGAGGATGAATGAGAGGGAGGAAGAGAAGTAAAGAAAAGAGAAAGGAATGGAGGAAGAAAAATTATTTCATATGGGTGATACCAGTGCTCATTTAGAAGACTCTAAATTTTTGTAATAGCAAAAGATTAAAAATAACACAGATGTCCATCTATAGGGTCCTGGCTAATTAACTAACTGTATAATAATATAAAATGCAGCATTTTTTTTTAAAGCAGACACTCTTTAGGTATTGATATGAAGAAATTTTCAAGATACTAAATATAAAAGTAAAGTCACTCTGTGTATGTGTTTAGGGGTGTGTGTGTATGTGTGTGTGTATTAGGCTACTTCTATGTCAAAAAAATAAAAGATAAGAATATTATTATATATTTACACGAGTCATATAAATAAACTGTGAAAGAGTATACAGGACCCTAATAAAAATAGTTACCGTTTTGGGGGAGGTTAGTTGGGGGAAGGAAAGGAGGAAGAGACAGGAGGAAAACTTTTCACTAGCTCCTTAAAATGGTTATGCCTGGAAATGTATTATTCTTGTCAAGGTTGTAGTTTAAGTCCTTCAAGTCAGGGGAGCTTTCTGGTTGAATTTCCTCTATCTAGTGCCCTGCGAAGCATGTGACTAGAGCTCTCCCTTGATCATGGCAGAACTGATTTGATAATAGAATCTGATCTTTCTCATTTTAGCCAAATCTAGCTAATCTGAATCATTGCCCTCCAGTTATAAGAGAGGAGAGAATGACTCAGCTCAAAGGAAATGCTTAGATATGGATACAGCCTGCTACTTCTCATGGTGAATTATGTTATTGATCTCCAAATTTGTGAACAGTTTTTACCTATACAAAGTATTCAGTTTTATAAGTAAACCTTTTTATTCATTGAAAGAATTGGAAAAATTCACGAATGGTTACCTCTTGCCATGATTCTTGCAAAGATGGCAAATTGGAAACAAGCATCTGTTTCAATGCTTTTTATACATTTGTGTCTCTATCTTTGAACAAGTATCTACTGAACACCTATTATGGGTGAAACTTAGATAAAGTCAGAAATATGTGGGTATATTGAAACCATTGACATTTCCATAGCGGCTTTTTTTTTTTTTTCCTTTTTGCTATGTTTGGGGGGAATGGTTAATTATCATTGCACTATAAATGTATTGGCATAACAAATGGCTTATATTCTTCACTTTAATAACAATTGGTAATTTCCTGAGTCATAATAATAAGGCTTTAACATATTAGCTCAGTGAAGACTTGGTCAATGTCATTACTGAGAAAAATATGGTATGACCCAGTACACTATACCATCCATTATAATATTCTTGGTCAATAATCATAACTTTCATTATAATTATTGAAAGCTAGGTTTCCCCTTTGGTGCAGCGTGTTGTAAAGACAGATGCATGAGATTGTGTAGGATCAAGGTGTCATCCATAATAGCACATTCAGCTGGATTTATGTCCCTCTCCAATTAGAGGACAATCAGGCTCAAATTTATTTAGCTCACAGCTACTAATGAGCAACAGCAAAATCAGCTCACTATAAAAATTGTTATTGAATTTTATTTTCTCCAACTTGATAAACGTTTATGTGCTGCGAGTAATGCGTGTTTGAGGTCTGGTGCCGAGGGACCTTGAGGGTTGTCTCACCCGCCCCTGTTCATGGGCTCTGTGACAGCTGCGTTCCCTGGTGCACCAACATTTAATGAGTTGTTAGACATCCACAGAGATGGGCTTCCTCTGTTAACTGAGACTTGACAGTTGCTTTTGAGTGAATTTTCTCATCTAAACTGCTGATATAAATATAATGCAAACCACATACATAATATAAAGTTTTCTAGTAGCCACATTTTAAAAAGTAAAAAAGAAATAGGTGACATTAACTTTAATATATTTTATTTAACTCAATGCAATGTATCTAAACTATTATTTCAATGTGTAAACAATATAAAAATATTAATGCAATAGTTTACATTCTTTGTGTTCTGCAGAAAATCTTCAAAATCCAGTGTGTATTTTACATTTATAGTACATCTCCAGTGCTCTAGCCTCCTGTCAAATGAACAATAGCCACCTGGGGCTGGTGGCTTCCACATGGGACGGGATGGGTCTAGACTGAATTTCTTCATTTGTAACAATGCTTCACTTCCCTCTTTGGAGTTTGTAGGTTGAGGCAAGGTGAGCACAGGCTTTGGTTGCTCAATGATGATAAAGAACATGCACAACCTATAAGCAGGAGAAGATACTACCTTTTCATCTTTACTGTTAGTCTTGCAAGTCATTGGCAAATTTACAATCTCTATGAATTGGCTTATGGTCCCTGTCACCATCCACCTACCACACTAAGAAAGGCAGAATAGATCCTCATAAATCTCCTTTTCCCCCATTATCAGAGCTTCACCAACTGTGGCCTCATAAAAAAGGTTGTTTATTATTATTATTATTTGTTGACATAAAAAATGCATATTTTTCTGAAGCCTGCCTTCCCACTAGTGCTGTTGCTTTGATATCAAAGAGGGCACGAAGCATATTGTCAAATATATGTTTGGGGAATTAGAAGTCACTGAGTGTTTCATCTCTTTGGCAATGTTCCTGAGGAAAGTGCACACTTAAATCTAGGAGAATATTTTAATTGTTTAATATTATAAATGTTTAATAGGAACTCTGAGGTATAATGCAAGGATTCACTGAACTTGATTACTGCAAAGTAGGAGATGTGTAATGAGAGTCTGGAGCTCAGGGTTCTCATCACTTGGAGACCCTTATACACTAATGAAATGGGATGCCCAGGGCAGGGGATGGGGGAGGAAGAACAGCCACAAAGATTACCACTCCAATGAATGCAGCTACAAATTAGGCTTCTTGCCAGTGCATGAGGCCCTCTGATGACACTCTAATAGGCTTCAGCCTGGCACAGTCTCATCATTGCTATTTCCACCCTCTTTCCTCTCAAAGTAAATAAGTAGCTATCAGATTCCTGACTGGTCTTTCTGTTTCCAGCCCTGTCCTCCTCAAATTCATCCTCTACCCAGCTGTCAGAGAGCTCTGTCTAAAATGCAAATGGGATCCCATCACTCACTGCTAAAAATACTTCAGTGTCTCCCCATTGCCTTTGGATTAGAGACCATGCATTTCTTAACAGCGGCATACAAGCTGTCCTGTGATCTGGCTTCTTTGGATTTCCTTCTCTTCCCTTCCTCTTCGTTCCTCTTTCTGACTTACAATTTATATTCCTACAACTCCGACCCACATTCCTGTAATCAATCCTTTCTTCCCCCCTTTCGCACTTCTTCCCCACAAAATTTTAGTTTACTTTCTTTATAAGTCATAAGTCAGCCTTTACCTCCTCCAGGAAGCTGTCTCCAAGCTTCCCCCACTCCACTCCGGGCAAGGCAAATGCCTTTGATACTGCTATGATACTTGCATCAAATATATGCACATCAATCATAATGCCTATTTGTGTGACCATCTGCCATCTGCATAGCACCTTGCCTTTTATTTTTGAATGCTTCATGCTAAGCTCAGTGGCTGATGCCTAGTAGGTGCTCAGTGGATGTCTGCTGGTGGGCTGGCCAGGCCCATGAGGCAGTGGTTTCTGGGGTTCGGGGAACTGCCTTTTCTCTCTGTTGGAAGGTGAGGCATCACCTCTCATTCAGCTCCTGAAGATCAGCTTGGGCACTCATTCCCCCATAAGAGGGAACTGATGATGAGACTAAGTCTTCAGCCTAATGCCTGCAGTAGGGTCCTCGGAGGTCTGGCTGCCTGCCAGGCATGATGATGAAAGTGTGTTGCATTGATTCAGTTAGATGAGGTCTTGGGACTCCACCAGCAATGTGGTGTTTTGAAGGGAGCAGGTATAGAGAGGCTACCTGAGCGGTCAGCAGTTTAATGTCCATCCTGATGGCCATGAGAGTCACTGAAGAATTTTTAGCAGAGAGTGGGAGAATCAGGTTTACCTGATTTACCTGGGCTCTTCCAGCCCAGCCTCAACTGCATATTTCTGTATTCCTGAAGTTTCTGACAGAGGAAGAAATGCGGAGGAAGGGGTCAGAGACAGGGATCTGTGTCGGCTAGAATTGCAATCTGTTATGAGTAGAAGAAAATTCAAAGAACAGTGACTTAAAAACAAGATTGAGGGTTATTTGTTTCCTATCTAATAACAAGAAGCCTGGATATGGGCCGTTCAGGGCCAGCAGAGTGTTTGCCCCTTTGCCTCACCGTCTTAGCACACGGGCTTCATCCTCATGGTCACAGGATGACTTTGCCTTTCCAGCAGGAACAAGGCAGAAAGGTGAAGGGTCCAAGGCAAAAGGACAAGCTACTGAATCTATTTCCTGGACAGCCACCTAGTGACCACTGCTTGTGCCTCAGTCACATGGGCACTGCTAGCTGTAAAGGAGCCTGAGAGACGTTGCCCCAACAAACTTGAAGTTCTGTGAATAACAGAAGAATGAATAGATATTGGGCGGGCAACCGGCATTAAAGGAAGATGACTTTCCAACATCTTCCTGAGAGTTTGGATTTCTTTTTTCCTGGCATTAACACTCTCTGAATTTACCGTGTTTACTTGTTTGTTGGCTTGTGGTGTCATATGCTCTGTGAGAGGAGGGGCCTCTTTTCTCTGATTCTGTCCTGCCCGTTTCACCTCTGACACCACAGGGATGGGGGATCCCTCAGCTCCAGACCTTCAGATCCAGAATGAAAATCCTCGGCTCCATCCCCCAGCGGGATATTTGGAAGCATCTCTCAAAGAGGCAAAGTATCTCTGGGATTTGGCATACAACCGATTTCACCAGACTGGATGCCTCTTCTCCATCTCTGGGATTTTGTTCTTTTTTGTTCCCCCCTCCTTATTAAACAAATTAGCCAACATGACACTGGATACTGATTAGCAATTGGTATAGCAATAAAAGAAAGCTGGCAGAATTCCATTGTTTTGCTCTCCAGTTCTTCATTTCCATTTTTAATGTACTGTGTCTTCATTCATTTGATGAGGTTTCCTCTTCTGCGTATGTCCTTAATGGAACAAAGTGTTCTTCCCCCCACCCCTCCAATAATTGTGAACGTGAAAGAGCTGCTTAAATTATTCAGTCATTTTATTTTATAATTTGAGCTGGGAGTATTTATGGCTTTTCCTCCCCTTCCCTTTGTGCTAAATCAATAGTTGCTGTGTAAATGTGACTTAAACCATAGCATGGAGGCTCTTCTACTTCTAGACCCTTCCCTGTGGCCCCGCTGGCTGGGGGATTTGGAGTCCCTATCTGTCAAAGGCCGTCCTTAGCCTTCCAGTCAGCCCCACGTTGTGATATAAATGATCCGCACACACATCCCCTTCTTAAAGGGAGATGCCCTCTCTGGGCTCCTATGTTAACCTACTTGTGCTTTCAAAATCATAATTTTTCCTATAGAATGATCACTCATTTATTTTTCTACTGGAGATTCTGGAGAGAAGGGACTTTATCCTATCCATCGCTGCCTCTCTAGAGCCCCCATGAGAGAAGGGTAGACATCAATAGATGCAGGATTTCATTTAATCATCAATTAATGAGTGATTGGGAAGAACTGAACAATTACAAAAGCCAAAAGCCAAATGCATTCTGTATGACAGGCATTGTTCTTAGTTGCTTTAAAGACATTAACACATTTAATCTTTACAATTACCCTTTATGAAGCAGGGATTATTATCCTGACTTCAGAGAGGAGGGAAGAAAGCCAGGAAGAGAGATTGAGTAGCTGCTTTAGGGTTATAAGCCCAATATGGGGGACAGCAAGATTGGGCCCATAATTTGGCCCTGGGTACTGTGACTATGGAGCCTACCTGCTTAGCCCGTGCAGAGCACAGCCTTCTTGTCTGAGTAGAAGCTGCCATGTATTTATATGACATCTGGGCCAGGAAGCAGAGCCTCCCTCCCTCTCTCTGACTCAGGAGCCTCCATGTGAGGAAACCAACCCAATCCCTTTGTCTCCAGCAAACTTCTGAGAATAGATACAAATGCAAATAGCAGGAACCTGAATTGATGTGGACCTTCCTTAATGCCTGAAAACTGCCTGACAGCTGCCACAACAGTGTATGACTCCCCTGGGCATGTGCATGTGGCTACCGGCAGCCCTGGGGGACGAGGGCCACCCCATACAGGGCAGAGCCCTCTGAAGAGTCTGCTGCAGGTGGCTCTGCCACCACCAACTTATGTAACAAATCACTCTGAGCCATCTTTACTCTGTAAAATTCAGGTGTCTATTGGTGCTGGAGGCAGCCTGCCAAGAATTCCTGTGGCCAGGAATTTCATAAACCAGACATTGTATTTTTAAAAGAGAAAAGACTAAAGTTAAGTATTCACCTGTTAAACATTAAGAACTAAGGACATTAAAAAAGGAGAAAAGTAAAATAAAAAAGACCATCTTTTGCCACCATTTCATAAAAGCATTTTAACTCCCTAAAATGTAAGTGGGACTATCTCAGAAAACAATGAACGATCCATTAAATTGAGTTCTAATGGTTAACACATGAAAAACTCACACCGTCCTTGTTTTGTTCATCAGTTCAGTTTAAACCTGTGAAAATTCTATTGCCCATCACTGAGGTCCAGTTTTTGGGAAAAAGTGATGTAGAAAAAAAGAGGAGTCCAATCCTAGCCCTGCCGTCCACTGCTTGTATGACCTTGGGCAATTTAGTTGGCACCTTTGATCTTTGATTTCTTCCTCTGTGAATTGGGAACTGCTTTTCAGGGCTTTGTAAAGATTAAATGAGGATATGAGGGTGATCTGGCTGTAACATCTGTCACCCCGCTGACGGCCAGGGTTGATGTGGCTAATCTGGCTGGCCAAGCGGGTGTCCCCTCCCTCCCTCTGCTCCATGTGCGTCCCTCCCGAATCTGCATGCTCCACTGAGGAGGATGACCTTCCCTGACGGAGGAGAAATGGCCTTTGGTCAAGGGTATATGAGTAGCTGTGCTGCCCTGCTAGAACCTCCACAAACAAGCTCTGAAGATCAAATGAGGTGTGTGTTGAGTGCTCAGAACCTGGGGGAAGAGTTTGGACCATGCTCAGAATTTTCAGAGCAATCATTCTCATAACGTGATCCTAGACAGGCAGTATCAGCATCACCCAGGAACTTTTGAGAAATGCAAATTATTGGGCCTCACCCCAGACCTGCTCAATCAGAAACTGGGAGTGGAGCCCAGGAATCTATATTTTAACCAGCACTCCTGTTGATTCTGATGCATGTTGAAGTTTGAGAACCACCATTGTAGGGAAAGCTGTCACCTCAGTCACAGTGGCCACTGCTGTGGCCATGTGTGGGATCTGTGAGATCTGATAGAGCAGCCAGAACACCTGTGAAGAGGGAACCGAGAGGGCCTTGAGCTTCCCTGGTAATCATTCAGTTCAATCTGCACTTTCTTCACAGTCCATCATTCATGGGAGGAGGCTTTACCTGGACGTGTTAAGCATGGGTCACCCACCTACCTGTCACCATTAGATTCATAAGCTCAGGACACCTGTGGCCTCCTTCCTACCTAGCAGTGGTAGTGACATTGCTCTGCAGACATTGAGGGCTTCCCTCCGCCCATCCAGCTGTCTCTGATGTCAAGATTGCCAGGAGTGGGGACAAGCAACACCCTGCACTTTGCCATTGACCAGCTTTTCTCTGTCTCTCATTTTCTCTATTGAGTGACACTTGGAGGTGGGCCTAGTGTCTGCCCAAGTCTGCTGCTACATGATGCTGTCAGCGTCTTTGTCCCAAAATGCAGCTATAATTGGGTCTCTCCCAAACAAAACAATCCCTTTACAAGACACCCAGAGAATAAATCCAAAGTCTTGATCCTGGAATACCACAGCCTCCAAAATCTAGTACCCACTGTCCGAATTTTTTAAAAAATAAATTTTAAAGATGTAGGAAGCACAGAGAATAGTATTACATGTACTCAGAAGTCACACTGTCACATGTTACTGTGTTGTCACATTTATTTTATTTTCTAGTGAGGTCATTACAAGTAAAGTCTCCTTTCCCCTCCTTGAATTCACGCTTCAGTCATTTTCCTCTGAGAATCACTTTATACAGCCCACACTCAAGCCCGGCAAGACCATGGGAATTTCCAGTGGAAACTGGTGCTGTCCTGCCTCCCTACGTTTGTCTGTGTGGGACCCCTGACTAGAATGTCCCCCTACCTATCAGCTGCCCCTGGGATTTGAGAGTTCACTCAAACCCTACTAGATCTTCAAGCACCAGTTGAAATGCCACACCTCCCATAAAGCCCGCGGGTTTTCTTTCCCACATCTCTTAAACTCCCCCAGACCTCCCCTCTGTCACCTTGAGCTGGGATAACTTTCAAATCCCTGCCTTCAGAGCACAGGATGGATTCAGAGCACAAGGTTGAAGGCTCAGGTTGGTCATCGACTGAGTGTGGGATCCTTGACAGACTCAAAGCCCTCATCTGTGAAATGGGGATAATAATGTCTTCTTTGCAGGCTTCAGAGAAAATGTGTGACAGCTGTAAGGGATGATCATGCGAGGGAATTTATAAGTAATCCTTGGTAAGGGATCATTTATGTTTGCTAGCGCTCCCTGGCTTTCATCATCATTTGCGGTGAGGCATGCACATATCTGAGCTGCCTGAGGACAGAGTGAATCCCTGCCTGATACACCTTTTATGCTACACAGAACTCAGTGTGATGCTTTCTCACAATCATGACTCAATATAGGTTGACTGAGGAGTGGGTAGGGTTACAAATACTGTGATCGTTTCTGCCTGTCTTACTACAAGGTGGAGACATGGGACTTCCCTTTGGCTGTATACAGCAAGTGCTCACTGTGTGCCAGGCATGGGACTAGCTGGCAGTGGAGGCAAATATGTTCCAGACATGATCTCCAAGGCCAGTTATAGACAAAGGTCATGTGTGTGACAAGGAAGACGTCGCTTCATGTTGTTAATTCATTGCCTGAGCAGCAACCAGATGGGGAGAGCTGCTGCGGCCCAAGGTGGTGGGGGGAGCCCTCCCTGAGCGCCCGAGATAAATGCTCCATGAAAGCGGACGTGGAACATCTCACATGTGTCTTGGAAGCAACCTCCTTCATGACATCATCACAAATGGCTTTTCTAGGAAAACTGACCAAATGTGAGCAAAAACGTCTGTGATCCCAGACCCCAAAAGTTCGGAAAATGGGATATTTACTATAACTTACTTGGCAGCAAAACCTGGACCAACGTGATGTGAGGCTATTTATGGTATTTATCCTCCTGAGTGTGAAAATTCATGCCTTTGCTGCAGAAATATGTGTGTGTGATGACAGGATACTTCCCCAGACCTTACTGGAGATGTTTTTAGCATGTGGTAGACGCACTGTATCACCTTACTAGACTCTGGGAAATCTTGAATTCCTAAACATATTTGACCCTAAGAGTTTTAGCCATAAGGATTGCAGACCTGTAGAAGCTGCAGCAGGGAGGGACTGCCTTTCAGTCAATCCTGCCTCCTAGTAAGTTTTTCTTCCTGTAGGCTCCCAAACAAATGGTTTTCTCCTACCTGGGGAAAGGCCAGCCCCGGCATCTTCAAAGTGCAGGCAGGGCTCAGCTCAACCTGCAGCCAAACCCTAGTGGGATCTTTTGCTTAATTCAGAAGTATGTTTTTCTTAATGTGAGAAACACAGCTCAGCATGGGCTTACAGGATAGGTGGGCTCAGTGTTGCCTGAAGGCATCTTCTGGGCCTTATTGGATGGTTGCACCATCCTGCCGGGCTTAATACCCCACACTGCTCAACCCCCAGAGCACCCGCATACTCTGGACTTTCACTGCTGCCTTCCCACGTTCCTGGTGTGTAGGAAAAATGTCCCGTTTTCTCAGGGCCCTGATAGCTCCTAAGCTCCTATATTAACTGTGCTTCAGTATTAGTAAGTGTATAGGCACAAGGTTTTATATCTCTAGACACCATTTGCAGTTTAGCAAATGTACTTTATGCTTTAACCCATAGGGTGACTAATAGAGGGTGTTCAAATAATGTGCTAAACTCTTGTTTTAAAATTAATTCTACCTGCTTTGTTTTTAAAATTTTTATTTATTTTATTTTGCTTTAAGTTCTGGGATACACGTGCAGAATGTGCAGGTTTGTTACCTAAGTGGTTTGCTGCATTTATCAACCTGTCATCTAGGTTTTAAGCCCCACGTGCATTAGGTATTTGTCCTAATGCTCTCCTTCCCCTCACTCCCCACCCGCTGTCAGGCCCTGGTTAGTCTCTGTATCCATGTGTTCTCATTGTTCAACTCCCACTTAGGAGTGAGAACGTGCTATGTTTAGTTTTCTTTTCCTGTATTAGTTTGCTGAGGATGATGGCTTCCAGCTTCATCCATGTCCCTGCAAAGGATATGTTCTCATTCTTTTTTATGGCTACATAGTATTCCATGGTGCATATGTACCACATTTTCTTTATCCAGTCTATCATTGATGGACATTTGGATTAGTTCCTTGTCTTTGCTATTGTAAATGTGCTGCAATAAATATATGTGTGCATGTATCTTTATAGCAGAATGATATATATTCATTTGGGTATATACCCAGTAATGGGATTGCTGGGTAAAAGGGTATTTCTAGTTCTAGATCTTTGAATAATTGCCACACTGTCTTCCACAATGGTTGAACTAACTTACATTCCTACCAACAGTGTAAAGGAATTCTGATCTCTCCACAGCCTGGCCAGCATCTATTGTTTCTTGACTTTTTGATAATCACCATTCTGACTGCTGTGAGATGGTATCTCGTGGTTTTGATTTGCATTTCTCTAATGATCAGTGATGTTGAGCTTCTTTTTGTATGTTTTTTGGCCACATAAATGTCTTCTTTTGGGAAGTGTCTGTTCATATCCTACTCCCACTTTTTATGGGGTTGGTTTTTTTCTTGTAAATTGGTTTAAGTTCCTTGTAGATTCTGGACATTAAACCTTTGTCAGATGGGTAGATTGCAAAACTTTTCTCCATTCCGTAGGTTGCCTGTTCACTCTGATGATAGTTTTTTTGTTTTTTTTTCTTTTGTTTTGTTTTGTTTTCTGTGCAGAAGCTCTTTAGTTTAATTAGATCCCGTTTGTCAATTTCGGCTTTTGTTGCATTTGCTTTTGGCATTTTAGTCATGAAGCCTTTGCCCATGCCTCTGTCCTGAATGGTATTGCCTAGGTTTTCTTCTAGGGTTTTTATGCTTCTGGGTTTTACATTTAAGTCTTTAATCCATCTTGAGTTAATTTTTGTATAAGGTATAAGGAAGGGATTCAGTATCAGTTTTCTTCATATGGGTAGCGAGTTTTCCCAGTACCATTTATTAAATAGGGAATCCTTTCTCCGTTGCTTGTGGTTGTCAGGTTTGTTGAAGTTCAGATGGTTGTGGATGTGTAGGGTTATTTCTGAGTTCTCTGTTCTGTTCCATTGGTCTATATGTCTGTTTTGGTACCAGTACCATGCTGTTTTGGTTGCTGTAGCCTTGTAGTATAGTTTGAAGTCAAGTAGCATGATGCCTCCAGCTTTGTTCTTTTTGCTTAGGATTGTCTTTGCTATACAGGGTCTTTTTTGGTTCCATATGAAATTTAAGATAGTTTTTTTCTAATTCTGTGAAGAATGTCAATGGTAGTTTGATGGGAATAGCATGGAATCTATAAATTACTTTGGGCAGTATGACCATTTTCACAATATTGATTCTTTCTATCCATGAGGATGGAATGTTTTTCCACTTGTGTCCACTGATTTCCTTGAACAGTGGTTTGCAGTTCTCCTTGAAGAGGTCCTTCACGTTCCTTATGATCTGTATTCCTAGGTATTTTATTCTCCTTGTAGTAATTGTGAATCAGAGTTCATTCATGATTTGGCTCTCTGCTTGTCTATTGCTGGTGTACAGGAATGCTTGTGATTTTTGCTCATTGATTTTAATTCTGAAACTGCTGAAGATTTTTTTATCAACTTAAGGAGTTTTTGAGCTGAGACAATAGGGTTTTCTAAATATAGAATCATGTCATCTGCAAACAGAGATAGTTTGACTTCCTCTCTTCCTATTTGAATATCCTTTATTTCTTTCTCTTGCCTGATTGCCCTAACCAGAACTTCCAATACTGTGTTGAATAGGAGTGGTGAGAGAGGGCATCCCTGTCCTGTGCTGGTTTTCAACCAGCTTTTGCCCATATAGTATGATATTGGCTATGGGTATGTCATAAATAGCTCTTATTATTTTGAGATATGTTCCATCAATACCTAGTTTGTTGAGAGTTTTTAATATGAAGGGATGTTGAGTTTTATCGAAGTCCTTTTCTGCATCTATCAGGATAATCATGTGGTTTTTGTCTTTATTTCTCTTTATGTGATGAATTACATTTATTGATTTGTTTATATTGAACCAGCCTTGCATCTCAGGGATGAAGCTGACTTGATCGTGGTGGATAAGCTTTTTGATGTGCTGCTGGATTTGGTTTGACAGTATTTTATTGAGGATTTTCACATTGATGTTCATTAGGGATATTGGCCTGAAGTTTTCTTTTTTTGTTGTCTCTGCCAGGTTTTGGTATCAGGATGATGCTGGCCTCATAAAATGAGTTAGGGAGGAGTCCCTCCTTTTCAATTGTTTGGAATAGTTTCAGAAGGAATGGTACCAGCTCCTCTTTGTATCTCTGGTAGATTTTGGCTGTGAATTTGTCTGGCCCTGGGCTTTTTGCTGTTGTTGTTGGTTTGTAGGCTATTAATTACTGCCTCAATTTCAGAACTTGTTATTAGTCTATTCAGGGATTTGACTTATTCCTGGTTTAGTGTTGGGAGGATTTATGTGTGCAGGAATTTATCCATTTCTTCTAGATTTTCTAGTTTATTTGTGTAGAGGTGTTTATAGTATTCTCTGTTGGTACTTTGTGTTTCTGTGGGGTCAGTGGTGCTATCCCCTTTATTATTTTTTATTGTGATCTATTTGATTCTTCTTTCTTTTCTTTTTTATTAGTCTAGCTAGCAGTCCATCTATTTTGTTATTTTTTTCCAAAAAACAGCTCCTGGATTATTTGATTTTTTGGAAGGTTTTTTGTATCTCTATCTCCTTCAGGTCTGGTCTGACCTTAGTTATTTCTTGTCTTCTGCTAGCTTTTGGATTATTTTTCTCTGCTTCTCTAGTTCTTTTAATTGTGATGTTAGGGTGTCAATCTGAGATCTTTCCAGCTTTCTGATATGGGCATTTAGTGCTATAAATTTCTCTCTTAACACTGCTTTAGCTGTTTCCCAGAGGTTCTGGTACATTGTCTCTTTGTTCTCACTGGTCTCAAATAACATAATTTCTGCCTTAATTTCATTATTTACCCAGTAGTCATTCAGGAGCAGGTTGTTCAATTTCCATGTAGTTGTGTGGTTTTGAGTGAGTTTCTTAATCCTGAGTTCTAATGTAATTGCATTGTGGTCTGAGAGACTGTTATAATTTCTGTTCTTTTGCATTTGCTGAGGAGTGTTTTACTCCAATTATATGGTCAACTTTAGAATAAGGTCCATGTGACACTGAGAAGAATGTATATTCTGTTGATTTGGAATGAAGAGTTTTGTAGATGTCTGTTATGTCCACTTGATCCAGAGCTGTGTTCAAGTCCTGAATATCCTTGTTAATTTTCTGTTTAGTTGATCTGTCTAATACTGATGGTGGGTATTAAAGTCTTCCACTATTATCGTGTGGGAGTCTGAGTCTCTTTGTAAGTCTCTAAGGACTTGTTTTATGAATCTGGGTGCTCCTGTATTGGGTGCATATATATTTAGGCTAGTTTGCACTTCTTGTTGAATTGATTCCTTTACCATTATATAATGCACTTCTTGGTCTTTTAAAATCTTTGTTGGTTTAAAGTCTGTTTTATCAAAGACTAGGATTGCAACCCCTGCTTTTTCTTTGTTTTCCATTTGCTTGGTAAATTTTCCTCCATCCATTTATTTTGAGCCTATATGTGTCTCTGCAAGTGAGATGGTCTCCTGAATAGAGCACACCCATGGGTCTTGACTCTTTATCCCATTTGGCAGTCCGTGTCTTTTAATTGGCACATGTAGCCCATTTACATTTAAGGTTAATACTATGTGGGAATTTGATCCTGTCATCATGATGCTGTCTGGTTATTTTGCACACTAGTTGATGCAGTTTCTTCGTAGTGTCATTGGTCTTTATATTGTGGTGTGTTTTTGCAGTGGCTGGTACTGGTTTTCACTTTCCATGTTTAGTGTTTCCTTGAGGAGCTCTTGTCAGGCAGCCCTGTGGTGACAGAATCCCTTAACAGTTGCTTGTCTGGAAAGGATTTTGTTTCTCCTTCACTTAAGAAGCTTAGTTTGGCTGGATATGAAATTCTAGGTTGAAATTTTTTTTTTTTTTTTAAAGACCATTGAATATTTGCCCCCACTCTCTTCTGGCTCATAGGATTTCTGCTGAGAAATCCACTGTTAGTCTGATGGACTTCCCTTTTTAGGTGACCTGACCTTTCTCTCTGGCTGTCCTTAACATATTTTTCTTCATTTTTGACCTTGGAGAATCTGATGATTATGTGTCTTGTGTTCTCTGTATTTCCTGAATTTGCATGTTGGCCTGTCTTGCTAGGTTGGGGAAGTTCTCCTGGATAATATTCTGAAGTGTGCTTTCCAACTTGGTTCCATTCTCCCTATCTTTTTCAGGTACTCCAATCATAGGTTCAGTCTTTTTAACATAGTACCATATTTCTCAGAGGTTTTGTTCATTCCTTTTCATTCTTTTTTCTCTAATCTTGTCTGTATGACTTATTTCAGCAAGATGGTCTTCAAACTCTGATATCCTTTCTTCTGCTTGATCGATTCGGCTATTGATACTTGTGTATGCTTCACGAAGTTCTCATGCTGTTTTTCAGCTCCATCAGGTCACTGATGTTCCTCTCTAAACTGGTTATTCTGGTTAGCAGCTCCTGTAACCTTTTATTAAAGTTCTTAGCTTCTTTGCATTGGGTTAGAACATGCTCCTTTAGCTCAGCAGAGTTTGTTATTACGCACCTTCTGAAGCCTACTTTTGTCTACTCGTTCATCTCATTCTCTGTCCAGTTCTGCGCCTTTGCTGGAGAGGTGTTGCAGTGATTTAGAGGAGAAGAGGCATTCTGGCTTTTGGAATTTCAGTGTTTTTGCCCTGGTTTTTCCTCATCATCATGGATTTATGTATCTTTTATCTTTGAGACTGATGACCTTTGAATGAGGTTTTTGTGTTTGTTGTTGTTGTTGTTGATGTTGTTATTGTTGCTTTCTGTTTGTTAGTTTTTCTTCTAACAGGTAGGCCCTCTTCTGCAGGTCTGCTGCAGTTTGCTCCAGACCCTCTTCACCTGGGTATCACCAGTGGAGGCTACAGAAAAGCAAAGATTGCTGCCTGCGCCTTCCTCTGGAAACTTTGTCCCAGAGAGTCACTGGCCTAATGCCAGCTAGAGCTCTCCTGTATGAGGTGTCTGTCAGCCCCTTTTGAGAGGACTTTCCCAGTCAGGAGGCACGGGGTCAGGGATCCACTTGAGGATGCCATCTGTTCCTTAGCAGAGCTAATGTGCTGTGCTGGGAGAATCCCCCTTGTCAGGATCAGCTGCTCTCTTCAGAGCCAGCAGGCAGGAAAGATTAAGTCCTTTGAAGCTGTGACAGCACCCGTCCCTCCCCCCAGGTGCTCTGTCCCAGGGAGATGAGAATTCTGTCTGTAAGTCCCTGACTGGAGCTGCTGGATTTGCTGCAGAGAAGCCCTGCCCTGTGAGGAAGAATCTAGAGAAACATTCTGGCCACAGCTGCTTTGCTGTGCTGTGGTGAATTCTGCTCAGTCCAAACCTCCCAATCTCCTTCCCCTGATAGGACTCTCGGGGGTAAAACCGCCTGCTAAAGCCACAGTAATGGAGGTCGCCCCTCCCCTCACCGAACCTGATCGTCCCAGTCCGACTCCAGACTGCTGTGCTGGCAGTGGGAATTTCAAGCCAGTGCTTCTTCACTTGCCAGGCTCTGTGGGAGTGGGACTTGCTGAGCGAGACCACTTTGCTCCCTGGCTTCAGCCCCCTTTCCAGGGGAGTGGATGGTACTCCTGTGTCACTGGAGTTCCAGGCACTGCCAGAGTATGAAAAGACTTCTGCAGCTCAGTGTCTGCCTAAACAGTGGCCCATTTTTGTGCTTGAAACCCAGGGCCCTGCTGGTGTAGAGTCAAGAGGGAATCTCCTGATCTGTGGATTGCAAAAATCCGTGGGAAAAGTGTAGTACCCTGGGCAGGTGACACAGTCCCTCACAGTTTCCCTTGGCTGGGGGAAGGAGGTCACCTTGCTCTTTGCACTCCCCAGATGAAGCAACGCCTCACCCTTATTCTGCTTGCTCTCTGTGGGTTGCACCCACTGCCTTACCAGTCCCAATGAGGTGAAATGGGTACCTCAGTTGGGAACCCTGAAATCACCTGCCTTCTGCATTGGTCTCGCTGGGAGCAGCAGACTAGAGCTGTTTAGCTGTTTCTATTTGGTCATTGTGGCCCCTACTGTGCTAGACTCTTAGGGAGAATATTTTGGGATAGAGAAGTTGTTCTGGTTACTTAGTGCTACTGAATAAAGTACCTCCTGTCCCAAGTAGTGGCTTCAGATAACAATTTTATTTTGTTCATAATGTTGCAGGCCAGGAATTTGGGGAGTGCTTGGCTGGGTGGTTCTTCTCGGATCCATGGGAGTGGCCAGAGCATCTACTTCTGTCATATTCTGTCTGTCAGAGCAGTCACGAGGCCTTCCCAGATAGGATAGGAGAGGGAAACTGGCCCTATCCTCTGAGGGGATGCAGCAAGTTCTCATCACAGGAGCCTGTGGGATGGACAATGCCATGACCACCTTTGGAAAATATGGTCCACATAGGAGGCTTCCAGGCAGATCAGATGCCCATGTGGAGTAACCCCAGTCCAAAGAATTATGATGCAGAAAACATGTGGTGCAAGAGGCCAAAACAATATCTTTACCTCTGCACCCCACATATGTATGCACAGAGAAAAGGAAGTTGCTACTAAGAAGACCAGGAAAATCTATGTGTCTACCGTCACTCACATCCTACACCCCCTATCTCCTAAACTGGTTCTTGTACCCCCATTCCCTAAACTTCCTGTACCCTCATCTGCTAAACTTCTTGTACTCACCTACAGGTACTGAAAATTTCTCTAACATATGCAGAAAACTTCTGCTTCCAATGCAAAATATAAAACTTAAAATTTTCATAGTAAGCCCTGCAAAAGCTGACAGCAGGGGCTCTCCAGAGATTTAGTTGTAAGAACAGGAAGGCAGCATGAGCCCCAGGGTTCTGCTGCAGCATCAGGGGAGGGGAGGAGAGGAGGCACTCTGGGGAGAGCAATGGTCAGGAAGGAGTTCAGCCATCTCCATCTCGCGGGGGAACCCAGGGGCACTGCTAGACCGGAGTGTCTCTACTGACTCCTTGTTTTTTCCCATTCCTGGCACTGTCATTACCTGACTCCTGCTGGAGACCCCTGTCTGCCACATGGGTCTCAGTATTGCAGGTGTTTGTGAGCTGGACCCCGGAGCATCACCCTTTAAGAACTTGGCTAGGATGGCAGGTCGGGGATAAAGCTGCCAAGGAGCATTTTTATTTCAGCGTGTTAAAGCAGCCCTTGCCTGGCCACCTGGGTTGGCGGGTTTATAATTTTGTCTCAGCCGCAGCCCATCAGCTGCAAGGGTGCTATTAAAGGCAATCTTGGTGTTACTGCAGTGAAATGCCAGCTGAGAACTGCGTTTCTCGACTGACCTGGAGCTGGGGCACCCACATCCTCTTGCTCGAGTGTGGTATGAAATTGAAATTGGGCTGGGGCTGGATTCTGTCCTCCAGATGAGCTGCTTTTGAAAGGAAAAGAATCTCTATAAAACCTGGGAATCAATCTGGTGATGCTCCACACAGGTGGCCAACCCCACCAGGCTTCCCTGTGGAGCATCAGCTTGGTGGCTTCTCTGTGGTGGCCCTCTTGCCCTACTGACCTGCACCTCATCTTGCCCAGGCTCCCTTCCCCTCTTGGAACTGAGGCCAGCTAAGGAGACCTGGGCTTTTTCTTATTATTATTACTATTATTTTTTTGAGATGAAGTCTTGCTTTGTCACCCAGGCTGGAGTGCAGTGGCACAATCTTGGCTCACTGCAACCTCTGCCTCCCGGCTTCAAGCGATTCTCTCAACTCAGCTTCCCCAGTAGCTGAAATTATAGGCGTGCACCACCACGCTCAGCTAATTTTTGTATTTTTAGTAGAGACGGGATTTCGCCATGTTGGCCAGGCTGTTCTCGAACTCCTGACCTCAGATGATCCACCCCCTCAGCCTCCTGAAGTGCCAAGATTACAGGTGTAAGCCATCACGCCTGACCAGCATGGGCTTTTTTCTATAACAAGCCTGAGCCTGGGCTGGGATCATAAACTGTCTGGAAAATAAAAATCATATCCTGAATTGCCGGGGCAAAAGAAACACATTTTGGATATTCCATGGTTTTCTATCATCCATACCAATAATTCTCCTTCCTCATTGACAACTGAAAAGTGAAGGAAAATGGCACAGGTTGGCCAGGTCTGTGGACTGAAAACTCAGGAAGCAGGGGAAAGAGAAGTGTGTGTAACCCCCAGAGGAGGGTAAGGTGATCTGTGGTGGGGTGCGGGCAGAGGGCTTGCACTTTCTGCCTCATTGATTGTCACGGCCCGCTGTGCAGGATACAGAGGCAGTTGGACAAGCCTTGTGCATCCTGGGCTTTAGTGACATCAGCAAAGTAGAGATCATAGTCATGTCTTCCTCACTGGGCAGTGTCTTAGCTGTTCAGGCTGCTCAAACAGAGTAACAGACCAGGTGACTTATAAACAACAGAAATTTATTTCTCATAGTCCTGGAGGCTGGGAAGTCTGAGATCAGGGTGCCAGCAGGTTTGGTGTCTGCTGAGGGACACAATTCATAGGTGGCATCTTGCTGTGTCCTCACATGGTGGGGAAGAGGGCAAGGCAGCTCACTGGGGCCTCTTCTATAAGGGCACTAATCCCATTCATAAAGCTCTGCTGTCAGGACCTAATCACCTCCTAAAGGCACCACTTCCTAATACCATTGAATTGGGGGTTAAGTTTCAATATATGAATTTTGGGGGCACATTCCATCTATAGCAGGTGGAATGGAAGACTCAGTGAAATGATACATGCAAAGCACCAAAAATAGTGCCTGGAATATAGAAAACACTCAGTAAATGTTTGCTGTCACTACCTCTATTACTATAGAAGAATAAATGAAGGCAGGATGAGATAGTGAGGTGGCAAGGTAAAAGGGAAAGCCTGCCATGTTAGATGGTCATTGGCAAGCTTGGCTCCTGATCCCCACTCTACCAGTAACTATTCTGTGACCTTGGGCAAACTCTTTAACTTCTCTGAGCCTTGGATTCCCCTCCTACCAACTAAGACAATTAAAGTAATTGGTTTCTAAGGCCCCATCTGCTAGAAAATATTATGAGCCTGCTATGAAAAATGGAAGGTCAAGGAGAACCTCCTATCATAGACCTGGAAGGGGAAGGAGGAAATATGTGCATGGAAGGGTTGTGGGCACAGAGGCTACAAAGCTCAGCATTTCTTAATACTGGGACTGGTGAGTGCTGCACGGAGGCTGGCCTGGTGTCCTTTCCTCCACAACCTGTATAGCCATTGTTCTCTATAATAACATCAAAAAATCCCTGGAAACATCAAGCTCCCAGTTGCCTCACCTAACAGAAGCATGGGCTATGGGTTGAGGAACAGACTGTTCCTCAACATCCATTCTCCTCTCCTTCTCTGTGGCAGTAGGGTCCCCTTTATCTGAGCTGGGCAAAGACCACCCAGTTAGAGCTGGTGCTTCCCAGACTTCCTTGCCACTCGATAAGGCAGGTGTCTGAGTTCTAGCCAGTTGTGGGAAGCTCAGGGTCCCATCCTTACAAAGATGCTGCTTGCCTTCTTCCTAATCATTCCACCTTCCCAGGGCTGGAACCCAGTATGGGGGTGGGAGTCCAGTTTCCACTGTCTGCATGAAATAATGATGCAGGACTTTTTGCTCCTTAACTCAGCTAGGTCTGGGTTCTTGTCTCACAACCGGGAAGAATTAGGGAAGCGATATCAAACAGTGAGTGGAGCCGAATTTATTAAGCAAAAGGAGAGCTCTCAGCAAAGAGAAGTGTTCTGAAAGCAGGTTTCTGGTTGCCCCTTTCACAGTTGAATACCAGGGCTTAAGGTGTGAATTCCTGGCAGCTCCACCCCATCCTTCCAGTGTGCTTGCGGGCTCTTAGACTGAGCCACTCCATATTGATTTATTTCCCTGACCATGTATGTGTTAAGGATGGAATTTTCCACTGTGGGCATGTTTAGGCAAGCCCCTGTGCAAGTTCCCTTATCTGTGCAAAACATCCGGTGTAAGCACTTGTGGGGCAGGCAGGTCAGAGTTTCTGCAGGGACCCTTCCCTTACTGTCTTCCTAAAGCAAGCTGGCTAACTCCTTTCAATAACATACTAAGGATGGGAGACCTGGGTGCTCACTGGAACAGTGCCACTTTAACCCTTAGGTCACCTGCCTACTTGGACTTTTCAGGAGAGATATAGAAACCTATTTGTTTAAGTCCATTTGTTTGGGTTGGGTTAGGTCCTAGCAGCCACATTAGTATCATCATAAACACAGGGATGATGAGGGTTAAAAAGTGGGGAAGAGGAATTTGTAATAGGTCTTTGTTACTGAACTGAACTGGGGTCTGCTCACCCAGCTCAGTAAAGTCAGGCACTGACACTAAGATTTGCAGCAGGAGAAAAGGGCGTTTACTGCAGGGCACCAAGTGAGGAGAATAGGCAGCTAATGTTTAACACCTGAACTCCCCAGTGACTTGCAAGCAAGGGTTTTTAAAGGCAGGGGTACATTTCAGGAAAGCAGGAATTGCAGACAAAATTGTAAACCAATTACACAGAGGTTATACATTGTTTTGGCCCCATGGGCATGACTTTCTCCTGACCCCTCAGGAAGAAATTTAGAACAGAGAATGGCAGCCAGAGTTCAGTTGTCATTTCCCCCTTATCTGAGCATTAAGTGATAGTGGTCAGCACTTTCTATCTTGTGGTGATTTCTAAAAAAACTCACAACTTGAGAACATATGTTAAGATGTTATCTTTTAGTTTCTATAAGGAAGCAAAACACCTTGCGACTCTGGCTTGCTTGGGAGACTGTTACTATCTTCCTGCTTATCAGGTTGCTTGTTTACTTTTCAAGGTTAGCTAGGTGCTTGGAATTTCCCTTGAAGGGACTCAAGATTTTTCTTTATCTCCATGCTTAAGAGGCCAGGCAGGCCATCTTGAGACAAGCTAGTACTTCAAATGTAGCATGGTCCAAAGTCTGGATTCTAGTCCCTGATCCATCAGCCCAGGAAAGCTAGATTGGGGGATGTGATGGTCATCTCAGCTCTCCACATACTTGCCCCCTTGATGCAGGATTTTTCTTGGCCACTTTGCCAGCTGGAGACCTCCAGCTGTCCATGCCCCTGTCTGAGCCTCACTCTGCCCCAGGCTTGCTGCAGGAGGTACTCTGTCCACTTGGCCTGCTGGGCTATGCCTGGCTTGCGCACCAGCCCAGATCCCACGTCAAGCATCCTGCAGTTGGGCTGGGTGTGCCCTAGTCTGCCAGCATCACAGCTCGTACCTGTGTTCAGTGGTTCCTGAGTTCTTGTCCCATGTCCAAGAAGAATGAGGTTATACTGACAGTTGAAGTGTGAGAAGGGCAGAGAACAGACCACCTGAAGTTGGGTGGTCTCTCTCCCTGTGTGGCTGGGTCCAGAGCTTTTATGGGCTCAGAACAGGAAGTGCATGCTGATTGGTTTGTGAGTATGCAAAAGAGGCTAAAACAAAGGCACCACTCAAAGGTGGGCATGATGGTGTGAGAAACCAATTAGGGAATGGTAGGTATATGCAAAATAGGTGAAGGATGGGGACCAATAAGAGGAAAGTACACCCAATGGGAAAAGAGGTTCTCAATCAGGCCTGTGGATTTATCTGAGACTTGTAGCTTGGCTTTCAGGCTTTAAACTATCTTTGGCTTGAAGGTTGGGTTTCAGCGGGAACCCACGCCTATCTGCCTAGGCATTTGTCTGCCACCTGCCACTATCATCCTCTTCTGTGCCATGGCAGGGCCTGGTCTCCAGGAGTGATGTTCTGTGACACCTTAACTTTGTACTGCTCTAGGTTCTACATCAGAGTCACTTGTTAAGGGGACAGATCTTTACTCCCTTTCCAGAAAGGGTGAGAAATCAGCCAGGTAGTCCACGTGAGGCAGCTGCTTTATAAACATTGAGTAGGCATCATTCGTAATTGGGAAGGTGATGTGATTTCAGGGCCCCCATCCATAAACTCTCTCATGTTCTATTGTGCACCATGGTGTTTGAACACACTATTAGAGTTTTATTCCTGGATTTAGTCATTCTAGTCTTCAAATGTTCTGGTTAAAAAATAAGTCCTTCATTCACTCACCAAACACTAATGGTAAGAGTGGCTCTATCTGGCCCTGTTCCAGATGCTGAAGACCCAGAGTTGAATAAGATTCAAATTATCCTAAAACCATTTTATAATCCATGGTGTGTGATGGGGTGTGTGTGTGTGTGTGTGTGTGTCTGTGTGTGTGTGTGTGTTAAAGCATTTGATGATGACAATTCTTCTCCACTTTCTTTTTTTTTCTTCTTGAGACAAGAGTCTCGCTCTGTCCACCAGACCAGAGTGCAGTGGCACGATCTCAGCTCACTGCAAGCTCCACTTCCCGGGTTCATGCCATTCTCCTGCCTCAGCCTCCAGAGTAGCTGGGACTACAGGCACCCACCACCACGCCCGGCTAATTTTTGTATTTTTAGAAGAGACAGGGTTTCATCGTGTTAGTCAGGATGGTCTCGATCTCCTGCCCTCATGATCCACCCGCCTTGACCTCCCAAAGTGCTGGGATTACAGGTGTGAGCCACCGAGCCCGGCCTTCTTCTCCACTTTCAATGCACCAAAGAGTCAACTGGAGATCACTGTTGCCAACTAGTGTGGAGGACACACACAGGAGAGAGGACATGATTGAGTCGTCCTGGTCAGAGGCTGGCAGATGAAGGGAAGGTTACCCAAGAGGTTTCACATTCAGCCTAGACCTCTAAGGATGAATAGGCCGTCAGCATCCATAACTGGCATGAAGCATAGTTTTTCAGGCTTCTTAATGTATTTTTCCATCAGCATTAATGAGACTTCGCCCAGAGACATTTTTGGTTAGGAGTTGATGAATGGAGAAAAACAGGATTCATTTATAACAACAGCTCTCAAACTTGAGTGTGCATCAGAATCACTCCCAGGGCTTGTTAAACACAGATCACTGGGCCCCACTCTAGATCTGTAATTCAGTAGCACTGGGCTGGGGCCCAAGAATTTGCATTTTCTAACAAGTCCCCAGTGAATTTTGAGAACCACTAATTTATAACAAGAGGCCCCATAAGGCACAGCAAGAGGGGAGCCTGGCTGTAGTAGGTACACGAACTGGACAGATTGGGGGATAGGCAGAGGAATTCTGAGAAAGAAATTTGTGGGCAAGGTTGCTAGAAGGGGTTGGGTTAAGACTAATCCTGAGACCATAAGTCATAGTCCAGCCTAGCTGATATGGACAAGATACTAAGAACTGACCAATGAATTGTAAGTTGCCTAAGAGAAGGGGCCTGGGGTTTGTCTACCCAGTATTCCCTACACCAGCAGAGTGAAGATGTGGTCATTCCAACCAAAATCACTTTCTTCCTTCCCTCCCCTCTTTCTGATTATGCCACATCCTAGGAGTCTGCCTATAAAACAGAAAACTTGGTCCAGCCCAGCCAGGTCTCAGCGGATGTTGGCACCCTGGGCATTCCTTGCCACTTCTGGGGCCTCTGTGGCTGGGACAGAGAGAGCCTCCATCTGTGGTGGCATTTGAGAGGTGTTGGTCTCCAGGATGCAGCAGCCCCATAGCAAAAAAAAAAAAAAAAAAAAAAAAAAAAAAAGGCATCATATATAAATATCAACAAATACCAAATGAAGGGGAGGTATGGAGGAAAGGGCTGGCTGACATTTTGACTCTACCCCTGGATCCTCTGAGAATAGAAACCACTCATGCCTGAATTAACGTTAATTCAAGGGAGTATTTTCAAAAATTGGTCCTTGGAGCACCAAGATGCTGTGTTTCCCATTTTCCGTTGCCTCCAGCAAGCCACGCCGTCAGAGGGTCAATGGGGTTACCGTATGAGGAAGCCCACTAATTGCATTATAAGGAATGTTTGCCCAGTAGCTCAGATGAAATGGTCTCCTAACAGTCTTTTGAGGGAAGTTCTATGTCAGGTGGGGGATGGAGGAAAAGGAATTGAAAAGTAATTGAAATTTGCAAATGGCATTTCCCTGGGCCCTAGACAAAAATGGGTTCCATACATCCAGCAGGGGGCAGCAATGCACATACATTAATTCCGGTCTTGTGAATCAGGAGGTTGGCCAGATCTCAGAAACTGCAAAGCAATAAAGATGGCTGGGGAGGTTTATAGACAATTGCCAGGCCCGGCAAAGCTGGGACTGTCACGCCCACCCTTTCCCCCACAGTCTCACCTTTTATTTTTCTCAATATACGGAGAAAATAAATGTTTAGGTCTGCTGGTTTTTAATTCTATGAATTTTCTTTAATCTTTCGGCTGCTTTGTGTAATTTAGAATTTCTGCAGCCTGACTGAAAATTATAAGTAAACTAGGATTAGGAAGTCAGCCTTATTAATAAGACAGTTCAGTTAATAGACATTTTAAAATTGTAATGCAATCTGTCTCCCTCCCTGAGTTGAAATTTTGTTAGAGCTGTAACTGATAGGACACCCACACACCAAGTTGGGTAACTTATTTGCCGATCCATTTTAAAGTGGAGGAAAAGAGGCTCCAAAAATATAAATAAAGATAAAAATCTCAAAGAAGTATCAGATTTTCCTGAATTAGGCATAGAAAAGACCTAGTAGTTTGTCCATTTCTAAGGCTGTTTAGGAATGTGGCCCATAATATATTTTCTCAGCAATTTGTCAAGTTTGCTTGTAAATGACTTTTATGATAGATGGCTTTGCCTGCTTTGCTGGGTTGGAAAATTCTGCAGCCCAGCACACTTCTCCTTCAGGAAGCTTCTTACGTCTTGCATTATGTTTCTCCCAGCCACCCTCCCCACTTACCCCCCTTCCCAAGGTTAATTTCGTCCTGTTGTTCTTAAATGAACTATGCTAAATCATCCTCCTCCCCTTCCCTGTCTTTCTCCTCACTGTTTAAACCCTTCAAGGATGTAATAGTCTGGAAAATATTTCAATCATTATGTCTCCTTTTCAGCTGCCCAATTCAATTCCATTTGGTGCTGCTCGTGCTGAAGTGCAATTTTTCACAGCATTGTTTTTAGTTTAAATAACATACAGTGCACTATTGCTAAAGGTCTTCTGGAACATTCCACTTGGGACCCTTAAATAATATTTTGATGGGAAACTAACTCAACTTTTCAAAGAAAGAAATGCTATTGGCTCCCAGCACTAATTGGCCATAAATTTAGCTAAAAGTCCATCTGCCCTGGGAGTTAGACCATCTTCCTGAGCTCATGTGGTACCCTGTATTAGATGTCTAATGGACAGACTTAGTGAATAAGTATGTATTTGTAAATGCACCATTTAGAAAACAGTCAAGTGAAAGGAATTTAACTCTGCTAAGCCAGCAAATGTAATTTTTCTCATTTCTTGCCCCTTCTTGCCACATGGCAGCTCCTCAATTTACCAGCTCTATGCCCTTGCATGTATTACTCAACCTTTCTGAGTCTCAATTTCCTCAACTGCAAAATAGGGAAAACAAGATCGGCTTTCTAGGTTTTGTTGTAGGGATCAAATAAATGTGTACAGCATTGGATAAAACATATCATAAGTCCCCAAGAAATGCAACGTTTTGCCATTTTTATTGTTATTCCTACTCCCATCATTATGAAGTCTAAATTCTATGCCTGGGTTATCTTTCAAAGTTCCTGCCTGCCTATACATTCACATTGCTCAACAAATGTTACTTAGGGAAACCTTCTCTGACCCCCTAGAATAGGCCAGGTTCTCCTGTGATTCACTGTCACAGATACATGTGTCTCTGTGTGTGTGTGTGTATGTGTATATATACACATATACTATACTAAACATACACATATACATATACATATATACACATACACATATACATACACATACACATATACATACACATACACATATACATACACATATACATATACACATAGACATACACATATACATATACTATACATACACATATACATATACATACACATATACATACACATATACATACACATACACATATACATACAATACACATACACATACACCTATACATACACATACACATATACATACACATATACTATACATACACATACACATATACATACACACACACATATA
>NW_012114799.1:2232333-2248344 GCF_000951035.1 Colobus angolensis palliatus
ATACATACACATATACATACACATACACATATACTATACATACACATATACATACACATACACATATACTATACATACACATATACATACACATACACATATACATATATATACATACACACACATATATCTTCTAAGCACTCATTGCAACTATAATTAAACTGTGAATTATTCACTTAGGTGTAAATCTAGTTATGTGTTGAGTGGTGAATTTCCTGGCATTCAGTATATGCCTTATACATTGTATTTACAAAAATCTATTTTTGTATGTATTAAACATTATATTTTTTAAAATAAGAAAGCAAAAGCGTGGATTTTGTGATTGTTCTAAGTCTTCCATTAGAATGTGAGTGTAATGACGCCAGAGGCTGAGTCTGTCTCAGTCTTGTCTACAGTACCAGTGCCTAGAATAGTCTCCTACCATTAATAAGTGATTGGATGAACAGATGAACGAACGAACATCATTCCTCCACTCTCCCATGAGAGTATGTCATGTTCAGTCTTTTTCTTATATTATTACCCTAAAATTAAATGCTCCCTTCTTCCTAAATTCAGAGCAGCTAACATCCTCTCTTCTCTCCTTAACGGTGTGTCAAATGTAACTTCATATCCTGGGCTTCACTGGGAACTTCTCATAGGCAGGAGGCAGTGCCTAACCTTTCAATGGAGCCTAGATTGTCACACAGAAATGAGCACACAGAGGTCTGTGATGTCTACTTGTGAGACTATCAGACTGTGATATCGTTGAATTCAGGGCAAAGGCTGATTCACCTTCAGTTCCCAGAGCATACCACATCCCAAGCCTGTACATGGTAGGCATTCAAGGGAGATCTGCCGTGTTGGTTAAGGCTGTGCATTGGTCTTCTAAACTTTGCTCACCATATACAGGTTTCCTTCAGAGTCCCAGTGTGCACATTACTGTTTAACATGACTGAAAAGGAACAAAACGAAATCCTCACCTTGACCCTCTCACTTTGACTGTGGATGATTTCTGTAATTAAGAGCTTCAGAATGACTTTCTAATATACACACCCTAAGAATCTCATATAACGAATGGCCCAGAACATGACTTCTTTATTGTTCACTTATGTTGATGTGAAGAGATCAGTGTGTCTTTTTGTGCTGCTCATAAACAACCTGTTAAAGAATCCGTTTTACATTTTTAAGGAGGACTTAGGTGCATGTGCATGAGTCTGGGTGACTTGATGGGAGACAAAAGGGAGACAGGGTATTCTCCTGAAAGCCAACCAAATTATTCAGCTCTATTTTCCGGCCCAGAATTCACCAGACAGCACAAAACAAGCTAAATCATGGCATGATAAAACACTGCAGCCCGGACAATGAATATGCAAATAGCTTAACAGAGTTAAGTACTGAGAGAGCCATCTATTGTAGATAGTTTAGCTTCCCTTTAGTGAAAGATCAAGGACAGAAGCACATTTTCTCTTTTTAAAAAGAGAAAATGGATGCTAGCTAATGTGAAAAGGATGAAAATAAGGAGGTGTTGGATCAGTCCCCCCAGGGCTCAGCAGTTCTGGTGGATGGCAAGCCCGAGTCTTTGCATACAAGGAACAGCATGATACAACAGAGGTACTTGCCGCCTGGAAAACACGCTTACATTCTGTGTTGCATCTGTGGTTTCCATGGTATGAAGCTGCCACTGTCTTTATTCCAATGCACTTTGAAAAGACAGGACATATTTATGAGCAAAGGCATATGACTTTGTCCTTTCAGACTTATCCAAGGCTTTAGAATGTCAACTGTAGTGACTGGAAAGCAGCCAGCAAATTAGGAGCCTACAGAAGAATTTCGTGAGCTTTTCAAATAATTTATTTCAGTTTATAGTTTACATAGAATCTTAGATCTGAAGGGGACCCCAGGAGTTGTCCAGTCTAACTTCATTTTATAAGTGATAAAATGAGGTCCAGCAAAAAGAAGTGATGTTACTCATAGCAAGAGCTTGAATGTGCTGTTCTTGATTCATACGTTAGTGATTATTCCATTCTACCTAGCTGTATTTCTGTCCAGAATATTTTTATAATGCTGATTAAGCTGGGCTGTTTTGGTGAATTTTAACATTTCCCATAGATTTTACCATGTGTAATTTTGGAAAGGGGGCTTTGTTAAAGTATTAGAAGACCCACTATAGTAGTTTCTTTTGGTTTACGTGGAGGAAGAGCACTGCCTGCCTTTTCTGTTGCAGTAAGTTTGGTGGTTGTAATATAGTTTTTGGTTACAAGGAGGAGAAACCTGACCACAGCTGCTTGAAAGAATATAAGTTCATTTTTCCAATACAATAATTCTGGAAGTAGGAGAGTTTGGCTTTGGTTCAGCAGCTCAATGATGTTAGAGTTGATATCTGATTATCTCAGCCTTTGCCTCAGTCATAAGACAACTGCCACAGTTCCAGCCATCATATCTGCATTTGACGCAGGAGGAAAGAGAAAGAGGGGGAGCAAACTGCATCTTCCTTGTTATTAGGGGGGGAAAACTTTCCCAGATATGTCCAAGAAGTCTTCTGTTTAGATCTCACTAGCCAGAATTGGCTATGATGCAAAGAAGTTAGAAAAGGATGTTAGAAAAAGGATAAGGGTATAGGCTTAGGTTAGTCATGACCCTTCCCCCAGGGCTTGACACATAATCAGGAGCTTGTAATGCTAAAGAAGAAGAGGGCAGTAACTGAGGGCTCCATATCACCCTAAAACTGTCCACGTTCCCCACATGTATGTAATATGTTTGGAGTACAATCTTGATGCAAGGATGGGCAGTGGAATTTTTGGGGGGTCTGATTCTGTAATCTCTTTATACCTTTAGTGGAAGATTATTTCCCACCCAAAGGCTTATCTGAGGAAAACAAAGCAATTCCATTGCCAGGCATTTATAGAGCCCAACCTGTGGAAACAGTAAATGCCTGAAACGGTTTACCTGCACTATATTTCAACTTCTAAAATGTAGGTCGAGAGGAGAAATTTTATGAAAAGTTCACTAAAAGTAAATATTGACAAGTGTTTCAATCTCATAATATAAAAGACATAATTTTAAAATGCTGCTTGTGCCTAGAATTCTGTTAAGTCAAATGGCAACACACAACTCTGTGGTCGGTTCTCTGCTAGGCCGTTGATGGGATCCATCAATGAACAAATAAGAAAAAACATTTGGGGCACAGGACTTGGGGAGTGTATTAGTCAGGGTCCTCCAGAGAAACAGCACCAGTAGGATGTGTGGACAATCACCCCTTTGTAACTGTGGGTTCCACATCTGTGGATTCAACCAACAGAATGGCAGATCAAAAATATTTGGAAAAAAATATATCTGTACTGAATATGTACAGACTTTTCTGGCTATTATTCCCTGAAACAGTATAGCATAACAATATTTACATAGTATTTACATTGTTTTAGATATTTGATATATTAATAGTTTGGATATATGTCCTTACCAAATCTCAAGTTGAATTGTAATCCCCAGTGTTGGAGGTGGGACCCGGTTAGAGGTATTTGGGTCATGGGGGTGGATCCCTCATGGCTTGCTGCTGTCCTCATGATGGTGAGTTCTCTCAAGTTCTGGTTGTTTAAGTGTACAGCACCACCCCAGCTCTCTTGCTGTCACTCTGCCCTGTGAGATGCCTACTCCCCCTTCTCCTGTCATGACTGGAAGCTTCCTGAGGCCTCCCTAGAAGCCAAGCGGATGCCAACTCTATGCTTACTGTACAGCCTACGGAACAGTGAGCCAATTAAACCTGTTTTCTTTATAAACTACCCAATCTCAGGTATTCTTTACAGCAATGCAAGAACAGCCTAACACATAATAATCTAGAGATATTTAAAATATACAGGAAGATGTGTGTAGGTTATATGCAAATGCTATATGATTTTATATCAGGAAGCTGAGCATCTTTGAATTTTGTAAATATTGGCAAGCCTTTAAAAGATGTAATTTTAAAATGTTGCCTGTGCCTAGAATTCTGTTAAGTCAAACCACAGTAGCCCATCAATGTGTATATATATGTGTGTGTGTGTGTGTATGTGTGTGTTTATATATATATAATATATATATATTTTGAGTGTGTGTGTGTGTGTGTGTGTGTGTATATATATGTATGTATTTTTTGAGACAGAGTCTTGTTCTGTTGCCCAGGCTGGAGTGCAGTGGCACAGTCTTAGTTCCCTGCAAACTCTGCCTCCTGGGTTCAAGCGATTCTCACACCTCAGCCTCCCAAGTAGCTTGGATTACAGGTGTGCACCACCACGCCTGGCTATTTTTTGTATTTTTAGTAGAGATGGGGTTTTGCCATGTTGACCAGGCTGGTCTCAAACTCCTGACTTCAAGTGATCCATCCACCTTTGCCTCCCAAAGTACTGGGATTACAGGCATGAGCCACTGTGCCCAGCCACATATCAATGTATATCGATATATACCTTGGTATCTTCAGGAGGTCCTGGAACCAATCTCCCTCCCCTCATGGATACTGTATATATACATACATATGTATATATGTGTCTGTGTGTGTGTATATATATATACACACACATATATACACACACACATATATATACACACATATATATACACACACACATATACACACACACACATATATATATACCATTAGATGTATGTAGAAAGATTCAAAAAGTCTTGAATGAGCATCTACTACATGTCAAGTGCTATGTAAAGCAGGGAGAGAATGGGGAGTGACACAGTCCCTCCTCAAGGGACATAACCACTGGATGAGATAAACAAGCGTAGAGAACCTCACAAGGCTGTGTGGTGGCTGCCCCTGAGTGAGCACACAGCTCATGGGGTGTGCAGGGGTAGGCACGGCTGTCCTCACTGAGTTGGCTGCCCTCTGGGGTAGGCCCAGTATGAAGTTCCAAGAGCCGGACTGACTTAGCTCAGGTTCCCAGACCTAGAACCTGAACCCAGACCACCTGGCTTGTCATCCTGCCTTAGCAGAAGGCCTCTCCGAAACCCACAAGCAGATTCTTGACCCAGTGAGCATGAGTCCTTTACTCTGCCTGAAAAAAATACCAGGTAACGTCAGGGGCTGGTGGTCCCTGATGGCAGTGCATTGGCCACAGAGGACATGGGTATTGTGGAATCAGAAGATGCTTGTTGCCACAGCAAAGAAGAGCATGATTTCCTGGAGGGCAACAGACCCCATGGAGATGAGACTGCGATAGCCTCTACCTCTCTCATTCACACTGCAGAAGTATAGCCTTCCTCTAACAGTCGAGGGTCTGAAGCTTCTCTGCTTTCCTCAGGCCTTGGGAGAAAGCCTAACGATCCAAAGCAAACTGAATAGAGTGGGTGGACATGGAAAACTGGGAGCCGTATGGCCTTCAGAGAAGAGAACCGATGGCTGGCTGGAGAGCCTGGCTTTTGTGCCTTTCAGATTTTGTACAATGAACATGTATCACCTTTAGGTATGATGTTGGGCAAGCTGATAGCAAAGGCTTTTCTGAGTAAAGTGAGAGTCCCTGAAGGCCATGTGCTAGATAACAAACAGCATGGGCTCAGAGTCAACAGTCACATCTCTGCCACTTATTATCTGGGTCGTCTCACTTATCTGCTTCAAGCTGCAGTTTCACACCAGGAAAATGGGATGCTCATGAGTCTGTGGTAAGGAATGAATGAGGGGATTTATGTAGACACTTGAAGCCAGAAGTTGGTCTTGTCTGTTGGCCTTGAGACACAGGTAGGCTGAAGGCCATCACTGATGTGCAACCCTGGGTCCCCAGCTGATAGCTACAGTCACCTGCCCCATCAGCAACAAGCACTTCCTATTAACTCTGCTCAAAAAGCCAAGGAAGTATGTCATATATTTAGAGAGGGTGCAGATTAAAATGCTGGCAGGGCTTAAAGGGGGAGGGAAAACTTGACTTTGCAGCACGGCTCATTTCTCAAAGGATCTGCACAAGCATTTTCTCCCCCTAGATTTGCATTATCTCTTAAATCAACAATAAGTAATGCTTTACAAACATTTTAGTGCACACATCTCTCCCACATAAACAGTAAGCTTAATTCTGGAAAAGACATAATTACATACATCTTTGTACCATTCAAGCCCCACACATGGCTGCCACATTCACTTCCACTTTCAACCATTTTTTTTTTTCCTGAGATGGAGTCTCGCTCTGTCACCCAGGTTGGAGTGCAGTGGCACAATCTTAGCTTACTGCAACCTCCACCTCCTGGGTTCAAGTGATTCTCCTGCCTCAGCCTCCTGAGTAGCTGGGACTACAGGCACCCACCACCACGCCTGGCTAAGTTTTTGTATTTTCAGTAGAGACAGGGTTTACCGTGTTAGCCAGGATGGTCTTGATCTCCTGATCTCATGATCCACCCGCCTAGGCCTCCCAAAGTGCTGGGATTACAGGCATGAGCCACCATGCCTGGCCTCAACCACTTTTAACACAGGATAGATTGGTAATCTATTGCTGTGAAACAAATTACCCAAAACGTAGTGCCTTAACTCTAAGTTTCTTTTGGTCAGGAATGCAGAAGGGGGTTGGTTGGCCTGCGGTGGTTCAGGGTCTTTCGTGAGGTTGCAGTCAGAAGTCAGTGTGGGCCACAGTCATCCAAAGGCTTGCCTGGGGCTGGAGGGTCTGCTTCCAAGATGGTACACTCACACAGCTGGCAAGTTGGTGCTGGGGCTTCTGGTGTCTCTGTTTTATTCTGGGTAGGGCTACTCGAGTATATTCATACTATGGTGGCTGGGTCCCTCAAAGTAAGTACTCCCAGAAACCAAACCAAAAGCTTTGATGCCTTTGATGATCCAGCTTCAGAAGCCACTCATTAGCATTTCCAAGTCCTCTTTTGGTCACATAGACCACCAGTGATTCAATGTGGGAGGAGATTAAATAAAGGCATGAATACCAGGGCTAACCTTGGAGGCCAACTTCAAGGCTGACTATGACACAGAGCTAAGACACAAAGGTACTTAGTTAAGCACCTGATAATTTGTTGATGACATGATAGTGTATAATGTGAATATAACATATAAATGGTAAGAGGTGAACGTTTGTTTTACTTTTAGGGGAGAGGTTACTCTAAGTGTCTCACACTTGAGTGTTCATTAGAACCACCTGGAGGGCTTATGGAACCATAAATTGCTGGGCCCCAACCGTAGGGTTCCTGATTCAGCAGATCTAGGGTGAAATGGGAGAAGTTGCACTTCTAACAAGTTCTCACAGGATAATGATGCTGCTGGTTCATGATCATGCTTTGAGAACTACTGCTCGAATTGATATAGAGACCAAGTGGCCCTTCAAGAAGACTTGCTTCAGTGCAGATACATCCTTGGCCTCTTATAGCTGAGTGCCCAAACTGTCAAATTCATTAAGCATATCATTTTTAACTTGAGGCTTTCCAAATGGCACAGAGTTTACGTAAATGTGCAAATCAGAGAGACAGTATATGGACAGCTCTAAGTAGTGGTATGCTGGCAAACTGGCTCTGCCCCCAAAATAAAAAGCTTTGATTTGTAACTTTTGCCAATTTCCACAGTGTAAATGCTCCCGCCATGGCCAGTTACCAATAGTTAACTAGCTCACAAAAATTCCTCTTTCACAGTTGACTCTCTGTAGCTGGTACATGCTGGCCCCAGTACACCATTGGCTCTAAGCAAGTTCTTTCCTTGCACATATGAACCTAACAAAGCAGTGGCCTCTGTGGGGGTTGGGGATCACCAGGTGATTCTAATTGCTAGTACTTTGTGCACAAAACAAAGGCGGTCAAATGCCAGGCCTGATTTTCTTCCTATTTAGAGTGTTTGAGTCTTTGAGGTAGCTCAAGTGACAAGATCTAATTATGCATACAATGCTATGTGGTGCAGGCACATTCAAAATGGACTTTTCAAATCCTCCCCCTCTACACAGCCTCCTTAATCTACCCCATTTGGACAATTCTACTGACCGCTCCAGGCCTTCCATCTTAATTAAGCACAACCTCATAGAGACTCCTCCTCAAAGGCCTCTCTGGCTTTCCTTCCCTTTGAAAACACCAAAGGTCCTTTCCTTAGGGTAGGTGACAGGAAATACTTTACTGAAATCTATTCTTTGAGCTGCCAAGATGCCCAGTAAGGGCATAATGTCTGAGTGCCTGTAGAAATTGGGTAGAACATTTATTTGGCAATGCACCTTGTAGAGGGCTGGTTATCACACTGAACTGTTGTTTAAACCTTAACTTATGGCAAGGTACGGTGGCTCATGCCTGTAATACTGGCACTTTGGGAGGCCAAGGGGGAGCGGATCACTTGAGGTCAGTAGTTCGAGACCAGCCTGGCCAACATGGTGAAACCCCATCGCTACTAAAAATACAAAAATTAGCTGGGCATGTTGGTGGGCATCTGTAATCCCAGCTGCTTGGAAGGCTGAGGCAGGAGAATCGCTCGAACCCAGGAGGGGAAAGTTGTAGTGAACCAAGATTGTACCATTGCACTCCAGCCTGGGCAACACAGCAAGACTCCATCTCAAAAAAACCCAAAAACCTTAACTTGTAGGATTTTTTAGTGTGTTCCCTCACAGCATCTACCATGGGGTTTTGGACAAAATAAACACTTACCAAGCATTTCATGTTTTCCAACTTGGAATTCTCTGTATTGCAGAAAACACTGGCATTTTAACAGAAAGCTTCAGGTACCATAATGCCAGAGAGTGGGTAATTTGGGAATTCTCTCATGGAATTCAATTACCATAAGAGAAAAGTGGAACAAAGTGTTTCGGTAGTGTAAGGTTAACCAAAAGAAAGGATGAGAGAGAGAGAGAGAGAGAGAGAGAGAGACAGAGAGACAGAGAGAGAGACCCAAGGTCAGGGGAGTAAGTTTATTAACATGCCAGGCTGCTCCATTGCAGTCAGAGGCAGCCCTGAACTTACAAAATGAGGGGTGTATATGGGGGAGAGAGACCCTGGGGTTGTCAGTTAACTTTATCACATATCTTCTTGTGACCGGCTTACAATATATTATCTTGTGAAAAATAGGAATTTACAAGAGGATGTAATTTAGGTTTATCCATGTTTCTCGTGACCTCCCCTGTGCCACCCAGGGAGGCTGTAATCAGGGTTCGCTCAGCAAGTCTGGTGACCTTGCTGTGGTGCCTAGATAAGGGTTCAGGGATGTAGCTGCAGAGTATTCAGGGTAAGGGTCAGCTGCATTGAGTGGCGGGACAGCAGGGGGCGGGGGTGGTCCTGGGGCAGCTTGTCCCTAACAGGTAGGAAAGCCTTTAGGGCTTCTTTTTTGTTACATAAAGGATGCATTCTCAGAAAAATGGGACATATGCCGATCCAGTGCAATAACAACAACAAAAGCACAGCATTTGAGGTAAGCAGAATGTGACCCCTACAGAAGCATCATCCTCCTTAGCCTCACTAGCTCTGACATTCTGGTAAGTTTCTTAGCCTCTCTAAGCCTCAGTTACTTGGTCTGTAAAATGAGACTAGCAATACTTGCTTTGTTGTCTCTGGTGAGGAGGAAATGAGAATCTGTGAAAAGTGCCAGAATGGAGCCTTACGGGGGAGGCTCTCCCACCCCATGTCCTGATTTGGTTGAAAGAATCCCACATACCTCATCCAGATGCACAGAGGCTCATGACTGAGTCTCTTGACAAATTCTTATTTTATGAGGGTGCATACTTTTTTGCTGTGAATTTCCAAATGTTTGCAATTTGTAAGACCACATTTGTGACACAGAGATCAGATCCTTTCTGACACAATGTGACTGGCAGGTCCTAATGAGCTGGGGGCAGGGGGGAAGCATTTTAAGTGTTAGCATTTCTGGAAATGTTGAGATGAGGTCGGGGGAAAGAAGCTCTTTCTTCAGGGCCTAACCTGATTAACAAGATGATGCATTTGAGAGACTCGAAGGTGGATTTCTCTGCTTTCTCTTTGCTTCCAGAAGCTCCTGGGTTCTGGAAGGTTATTTTTACAGTATAGCAAGTAATAAGTATTAGTGACCAGCCGTGAATCCCAGATTTGGAAAGGACGATTCCTAAGACAGGGGCAGACCTGGAAGGAGGAGATAAACATTGAATAGGTGCTCAGCTCAGCAGGCTGCCCACAGTTTACGCAGGCTTTTTGGCTCAACGTATCTGTGCTAGGGAAAAAAGCTCCTCTTTAATTACTCCAGAAGGACATTTATTAAGCACTAACTGTGTGTTAAGCCCCAGAAGAAATAGAAAAAAGGCAAAGGACCTGATTTTCATATCTAGGAATTTACAGAGTAGATTATGAAAAAGGTCATAGATAGTTGTAATTATTTAACTCTCCTTGCTACGATAGAAAACAGCTTTCATGCTAGGAATCAAATAGAGAGGGTTTTCATGCTTGGAAAAGTCAGTAATTAATAAACTTCCAATGTATTGAAATTCATTTCTTTGTAGCCACTTAGGAAAAGAACAGACTGAGGTTGGGATCCAGGATCAGAACTTTATGTGGCATGTAAAATAATTTGAAAGAGTGAGATATGGCTTTGTAAATTTTTATAGAAAACAACAAACCTGATGAGTTCCCCAATTTGGGGGGTTACGTCAGGCACATGTAGGGTGAGGTGTTTGGGGCTTAAATTGTAGCATTTTCTTTTAAACAGGCATGACTTTCCACGTGTAGAAAATGGTCCCAGGGCTTGGATTAGGACGTGGAGCTGGAAATCAAGGAGCCGGAGTTTCATTCAGTGAACACATAAACACCTTACTGAGCACTGACCTCACGTGTCAATGCTGAGGATAAGGAAAAGCAACAGGGTGGCGCCCTGATGAAGTTGATGGAAACATGCTCAGGGCAGCAAACAGCTCTCCCGGCCAGGTCTTGGGAGTAGTCAGAGAGGAGCTAACATTGACACAGTCTTAAAGAGGAGTCGAATTGGCTAGAAAGAATGAGAGGACAGTGTTCCAAGCAGAGTGAACAGCATTTCACAGCATAGTCGGAAGGCCACAAATACTGTTGTTGGAAAAGGCAAGAGCATTGGTTCTCGAAGGGTGACATGTGTTCCAGTCACCTGGGGACCTGTGACATGCATTTCTCATTCAAGAGTTCTGAATGAGACTTGAGACAGTACATTTCTAACAAGTTCCTGGGTGATGCCATGTTGCTGCCTTTAGCCCATTTGGTGTGGAGAGGCTGTGGACATGGAGCATGGAGCTAGAAGTAAAAATGAGGCTGGATGGAGGAAGGGGAGGATGAGGGCTTGTCACCTGGGCTGATGGTTGCACCTGGAACCCTTTAGCTGTACTGCATACTGGTAATAGCATCCATGGTGCTCCCAGCCTCCAACGGGCTCTGGGAGCCGTCTGCAACCCTCAGCCAGCTAGCTCCCTTTCCCAATCCAAAGAGCAGCAACATCCTCAACCTTCCACTGCCCACCTGCCATTATAACATTCTTCCCTCCACCCAAGCCTGAGCTTTTGGCCAGGGTCTGCCCCCCATCGACTGGTGCCTTAGTGCAGGAGATGACTCATTTCATTATTCAGATTACTGCCTTTGCCACCACCTGACCTCTCTGCAAGGAGCTGTGGCTTTCAACTTTGGCCACACATTAGAATCAGTTGGATGGTGTGATAGGGTTCTCCAGAGAAATAAAATCATTGAATATGTGTGTACACACAGATACACACACACACACACACACACACACACACACAGATAAGGAATTAGCTCACATGATGATGGAGGCTAAATGCCAAAATCTGCAGCTGACAAGCTGGATACCCAGGAGAGCAAAGGGTATAGTTCCAGTCCAAGTCCAAAGGCCTGAGAACCAGGAAAGCTGATGGTATAAGTTCCAGACAAACCTGGTAGGTTCAAGACCCAGGAAGACTCAATGTTTCAGTCCAAGTCCAAAGGCCAGAAAAGACTAATGTCCCCCTCAAGCATTCAGGCAGGAGGACCTCCTTCTTACTCCAACTTTTCATTCCATTTAGGTTTTTAGCTGATTGGACCAGGCCCACCCACATTAGGGAGCACCGTTGGACCAGGCCCACCCACATTAGGGAGCACTGTTAAACCAGGCCCACCCACATTAGGGAGCACCATTGAACCAGGCCCGCCCACATTAGGGAACACTGTCAGCTTTACTGGGCCCACCTATTCAAATGTTCATCTCAACAAGAAATGCCCTCGCAGACACACTCAGAATATTTGACCAGACGTCTAGGTACCCCAGCCCAGTCAACTTAACCCAGAATATTAGCTCTCACAGAGAACTTTCAGCAACCTGATGCCCAGGTCACATCCCAATCTCATTACGTTCAAATTTCTGAGGGTGGGGCCCAGGCATCCATTGTGTGTGTGTATGAGTTTTTTTTTTTTTAAAGGCTCTCCATATGATTCCAATATGCATCCAAGGTTATTAAGAGCCACTGCTTTCATCTCTTCTCCTTCTAATTGATTCTTCACACTGCTACCAAAGTGGCTTTCTCAAAACTCAAATTGGATTCTATTTGATGCCCTGCTCAAAAGCCTTCAGTGACTTTCCATAACATTTGGGAAAATTCTTTGGCGTGCTATACAAGCGTTTTTGCATGTTACACAAGGCCCTTCATGATTGGCCCTGCCTAATTCTTCAGCCTCATTCTGTGTGGGCCCACCAGGACATTGTACCCAGGCTGTTCTGATTCACCTTTAGGCTTTCTTACGGCTCTCTGCATTTGCATGGACTCCTCCCTCTGTCCAGAATGCAATCTGTCCCCAACTCACCCCCAGCCTATTCCCCCTGGTCTTTAAGATCCTATTTTGGTGTTGTCACTTACAGAAAACCTTCTGGGACACTCTCAGACTAGGTTAAATATTCCTTCTTTGGACACCCTAGCACCCCGTGCTACCACCACCAAGAGGAAGCCACTGGTAGATAGTAATAGATAGTCGTAGATAGCAGGGGCTATCTACTGTTTACAAAGCAGCAAAACCCAGCACACAGTAGGCACTCAGGTAGCACACGTACATGAATGAACGTATCCACCTCTTCCTACATCTCTAATTTCAGAACAAGTTCATGCAGCAACACAGAGAAAGAGTACAATGTTCAATGAGTTGTTAGGGCAAAAGACCTAAGTCTAAAGTACCGTATATGCTGTTAGGGTATTTCTCATCATTATTCAAATCTGAACATAACACAAGTGTAAATGCACTCCCTAAAAAAGCAGCATTATTCCCAAAGAGCCTGGCAGAGCAGTTTTTTGCTGCCACAGGGAAGGTGGTCCTGTCCTCTGCTCCCAATGTTATAAAATGTGTCCTGCTACATTAAGTGCCAACGTCCACTCTGATTCCAGAGATGAGGGTACGACTGAGCTAATTTTAAAAAGGAGTGTAGCGCGTAGGATCACACACGCTAACACAATGGAGCTTCACTACTGCAGAACAACAGTTTTCAAACAGACCAGCTATTGAGAGGTGGTGATTATACTCACAGTCTCCTAATTTTTTCAAAGGCCTATCAGCCACAATATTCTTTCAAGTATATGCTTCCCTTGAGAATGTAAAATTAGGATCCTGGCTGGGTATGACGGCTTTTCCCTGGAATTACAGCACTTTGGGAGGACTGCTTGAGGCCAGGAGTTTGAGGCCAGGAATTTGAGGCCAGCCCGGGAAACATAGTGAGAGCTCGTGTCTACAAAAACTAGCCCGGCATGGTGGCACGCGCCTATAGTTCCAGTTACTTGGGAGGCTCAGGTAGGAGGAAAGATAAAATAAGTATCTTGTTTACAAAACTTCAGGGCATGTGAGACGGCTCATGCCTTACAAAAATGAGATCCACCAAGGTTTGAGAATCGCTGGGTTATGGCGAAGGTGATCACCAACTGGCTATGATCAGTCATCGCCTTCCAGCTCAGAGCTTCTCAACCCTGGCTGCTTGTTAAAATCCTACCTGGGGGACGTTCAAAAATCCCAGTGCCCAGGCCTTACTCCAAACCAATTAAATGAGAACGTTTGGGAGTGGAGCCCTGGCATTGTGTTGCTGTTTATTGGCACTGGTGTTTCTGAAAGCACGCAGATGACTTAACTAGGTGGCCTGGGCTGAGGATTGCTCCTCTAGCTTACTGGTTCTCAAACTTGGCTGCACATTGCAATCACCTGGAGGTGACTGGGTTCCCCTCCCGTGCAACCACGGACACGGTTGTAATTGGTGTGGGATGTGACCCTGGCCTCCAAGTCAGGATTTGTAAAAGCTGTCCAGTGGTTCCAAGGTACAGCAAAGGCGTGAAACCACTGCTGCAAGCACATCCTCCCACAGCCTCTAACAGAGCCCATTTCACCTTGAAAAGAAAATCCATTGTCATAGGCAGAGGAGAAACCCAACCTGTCAGGAACATATTTATCCTCCTGGCTGATGTGAGGGTGGCTGAGGATCGCAGAGGTGGGAGTCGCCCCTGAAAACAGTCACTGTGCCGGAGAGCACTGGAGGAAACGTAATAGTGTTAGTTTATGCATTAAACCCTTTGATACCAAGGACCCTGCCGCCCACACCACCAACCGAGCATCCCTGATTCCTGGCTGCCTGTGTGGCCCCTGTGGCCTGGACAAGTGGCCACCCCTCCCAGGAAACATGCAGAGCACATTACAGATAATAAACAGATATGACTAATGAGCTCAATTATTGTGAATTTCTGGGTCATTGCTAATGGCATTTCCCTCCCTTCTCCTTTCATCTTATGTTCACAATTTCTCTTTGTATTTTGCTATTAACTTGTCCAAACTGAGTTGGCGCACTGCCCCGGGCAGGCAAGGAGGAGGACATTCTGCTCTCTCACCCCTCCCTCTGCTGACTCCCCACTCCACCTCACTTCCTTTCTGTGGCTTGTGCCAGGTGGGCCAGTACCTCCACCATCTTGAGAAAAAGTTGCCCAAAAAGATTCAGGCACTGTCACTCTCCATGGAGTCTCACAAATCTAACACTTTGAGGGTATAATCTTCAAATTTCTGATTTATTGATGTGGATTCTTATATGATTTCTCAACACACTGGAATCACCCAGGAAGCTTTAATAAATTTTCTTTTTTTTTTTTTTTGAGACAGAGTCTCACTCTGTTGCCCAGGCTGGAGTGCAATGGCATGATCTCGGCTCACCACAACCTCTGCCTCCCAGGTTCAAGCAATTCTCCTGCCTGAGTAGCTGGGATTACAGGCACCTGCCACCACGCCTGGGTAATTTTTCTGTATTTTTAGTAGAGATCAGCTTTCACCATGTTGGCCAGGCTGGTCTCAAACTCCTGACCTCAGGTGATCTGCCTGCCTTGGCCTCCCAAAGTGCTGGGATTACAGGTATGAGCCACTGCGCCTGGCCTTTAATAACTATTGATGCCTCTGATTGGCCCATAGAGATTCTGATTTAGTGGCGTGATGATTAGCCGGGCATGGAGATTTTTTGGATGCTTCCTATGTGATTTCAGTATTTAGCCAAGTCATTTGTCAATGAGAGGAACTGAGAAAACAGAAGCAGAAAGACACTCATAGTGAAACATTGCTCAAGCTGCAGTCTTCCTACGGACTCTCCCCTATGAACCCGCAATAGCATTTGTCCCACTTAGATTCTTTATATGCACAAGAAGTGAAATGAGTTTCCTAGGAGATGAGAAGCAGGGTGAGGCCACAGAAAATCTCAAAAGCAAGTGTGTTTTCAGTGTCCTTTCATCTGTCTACGAGTTTTCTCCTAGGGCTGCTAGCTCGTTGCTCACACTACCCTCCTCTCCTCCATGGCCCATGAAACGTTTTTGCAACGTTGTTTGGATGGCACAGATGCAAGAGGAAAAACTCAGTACTGGGGTGATTCACAAGATGTCTTGTGATGCACGAGATACTGAAGGAGCTTAGGGTAGATGCTCAGGCTTCATACACTATGGGACACATACACATCCCCTGGCCATTCTCTCTCAGCTTCACTCCGAGGACTTTTCCTTCCCATTAACATTTTTCTGTGCTGTGTTCTGTACCTTCAGAGTCCTGCTGTGGGACCAGCTCTGACAGCCACAATCAGTGGCCTGCCCAGGAGCCTTCTCCATTCGCCTTCTTCCTTGCTGGCTG
>NW_012114799.1:2248796-2258233 GCF_000951035.1 Colobus angolensis palliatus
AAAAAAAAAAAAACAAAAAGCCTTTAAAAGGTGATTGAGTCATGAAGGCTGTGTCCCCTTGGATGGATTAATCCACTCATGGATGAATGGGTTAATGGGTTATTACTGGAGTGGGTGAGTCAGCACAAGCAGGGTCTGTTATAAAAGCCAGTTTGACCCATGCTGCAGCCATCTCTCTGTACGATGACCTGCACCTCCTCAGGACTCTGCAGGGTCCCTACCAGCAATTCTTTGACCTTGGACTTCTCAGCCTCCTGAACTGCAAGAAAATTATTTTCTTTATAAATTACCTGGTGTTAGGTATTCAGCTATGGGAACAGAAAACAGACTGAGATACCAGCAGAATCTGGAATTTTTTCAGGTATCTGACCCTGCAGCAGATGGTGAATCTTGATTAGTTCAAGCAGTGGTCTTTTACCTTGGCTGCACATTAAAAACACCTGAAAAGTTCTTTTAAAATACTGACACTTGGGCCTCACCATCCTTTAATTGATCTTTCCTGTGCTATTCTCGTGATAGTAAGTTTCACGAGATCTGATGGTTTCAAAAATGGGTGTTTCCCTACACAAGCGCTCCTCTCTTGTCTGCTGCCATGTGAGACGTGCCTTTCACCCTCTGCTATGATTTTGAGGCCTCCCCAGCCACATGGAACTGTAAGTCTGAGAGACCTCTTTCTTTTGTAAATTGCCCAGTCTCTGGTTTGTCTTTATCAGCAGGTGACACTGGTTTTGATTTAATTTGTCTTGAGTAGGGAAGTTCCCTTATGATTAAAATGTGCAGCCAGGACTGAAGATCACTAGTCTAGGATAATCACGGCATTTCAACTGCCCTTGCCAGTGGTTAAGATTGGGCAAACAGTGCCAGTTTGGCAGATGAAACATGAGAATGCAGGGATGGGAGTGGGGAGCTTTAGGAAAAGTGTCTCACCTTTGGCAAGTGATGATCTTTCTTTCCCCTTCATGGTCTTGGAGTTGTTGGTTAAGGGCGTGATGCTTGCAGTCATTGCAGCTATCTTTTGCCTGTGAGTGGGTACACCACAGGACGTGGATTTCTATGATGAGGTTTGCAGGATGCAATGTTAAAAACCTAGGTTGGCTGGGCGTGGTGGCTCACGCCTGTAATCCCAGCACTTTGGGAGGCCAAGGTGGGCAGATCACCCGAGGTCAGGAGTTGGAAACCAGCCTAGCCCACATAGTAAAACCCTATCTCTACTAAAAATACAAAAACTAGCCAGGCTTGGTGGCAGGCACCTGTAATTGCAGCTACCCAGGAGGCTGAGAAGCAGGAGAATGGCTGGAGCCCGGGAGGCAGAGGCTGCAGTGAACCGAGATAACGTCACTGCACTCCAGTCTGGGCAACAGAGCAAGACTGTCTCAAAAAACCTAGATTTTCAACAATGTCATCGAGCTGCTAAACAAGTGAAATTTGGGACCCCAGCTCTCTAGTTGGTGAGGGGTGGCTTGATAGCATGCCCTGCTAGCCATGCATAGCACCTTCTGCTGGGTGTAAAGCTCCCGTAGCTCTAAAGCTGTTCACCCATCACACGCGAGCTGCCAGGACTCAGTGGCCTTGCTGGGCAGGCCTTGTCTGCTACTGAGAGCTTTGGGCAGTGAATGGAGACAGAATTTGGGCAGAGTCAGGCTTGACTTGTGGTTACTGTGTGAATTGAGTCAATGAAATGCAGACACTGAGCGCCTTGGTTTTATCATCTGATCAATGGGACTAGCACCCAAGGGTTGTTGCTGTGGTTCCATTTAAAGAATTCAGTGCAGTACCTGGTGGGTTGTAACTTCTTAGTAGCAACTTTTACAGTTTTTGGTATATTTACTGTCCTTATGCTGCAATGAGCAAGAGGTGAAATAATTGGAAAGAATAACAAGAGAGATGTTTGATTTTTGGAGGACTAGTACTTTAACAGTTTTGAAAGACTGAGCAAGGTTTTCCTGTGGTCCCCTCTGCCTGAAATCTATCAAAATAATTTGAGCCTGATTCGCCAAGTCAGCGCAGATGTTGGGCCCAGTGTGACTGGCTGAGCTCTATTTCTAGCTCTGCCAGCTGATGGGTTTGATGGATGCTTGGAGCCCACAACTCCCTGCAACTGGTCGTGCAAAGGCTGTGTCTGAGCAGCAGGACCACGCCTCCCTGAAGGCTGAGTACCACTTGGGACAGCAGCTGTGGTGGGGAGGGGGTTGTGGAGCTCTGCAGGGATGGGGTCCTCCAGCTTTGAGGGCTGAGTCCTGGAGTCCAGTGTCACCTAGATCCAGAGTCTGACCATACTGGGTGGGGCAGTGGGGGTGGGGGTCCCATCCTCCCCTAGAGGTGGCTGTCAACCTGACGGATACGGTTTGACTCTGTGTCCCTACCCAAATCCCATCTTGTAGCTTCCATAATTCCCACGTGTTGTGGGAGGGACCCAGTGGGACATGCTGGAATCATGGGGGCAGGTCTTTCCTGTGCTATTAACTTGAGAGTGGATACATTTCATGAGATCTGATGGTTTTAAAAAGGAGTTTCCATGCACAAGCCCTCTTCTCTTATCTGCCGTCATGTGAGACAGGCCTTTTACCTTCTGTCATGATTATGAGGCCTCCCCCGTCACATGGAACTGTAAGTCCAAGAGACCTTTTTGTAAATGGCCCAGTCTCGGGTTTGTCTTTATCGGCAGCGTGAAAGTAGACTAAAACAGCGACCTTGTGCATGGAAGCAGAACTGGGACTGCGGGTATCAGACCATAGTCTTCAGTTGGCCCTAAGCGGTTCACTGGGGCTCCCCGGGAGCCCACTTACTGCCCTTTGCCTTCCCCACCCAGCTGATTTTCCCCAGTGTCTACAGTCCTTGTTTCCTCCTTTCTTTCTTCCACCTTCCTCCCAGGCTTCAAATACCCTGCTCTCTGTCCCTTCTGTCACTTCCCCTGTTGGGAAATGTCCCCACACCCCCTACTACTCATCCCTGTCTCTGAGACCTTGTTCTCTCCACTGGGCTCAATTTCTGCTCCAGGGAAGTCTCCACGTTCACATCCCCCTCCAGCCACACTTCCTCATTTGCCTGTTTTAATCATCCTTATTTTATCCTTATATGCCCTCTACTATATCTACTTCTAGTCCATAATTCTATATCCCCATCCTGCCTTTTCAGGAGTCTTGCTGATCAGTCATATTGTTCATCCTTTTGCCCCAAAACCTCCAGTCTCATTCTCAGAACTTACTTTTTCATCTATTTGTTAAAATGTCAGGTTTCTCCTATCTTAAAAACAAGACACATGAAAAGGACACCCTTTGCTGCTAATGTCCTCTCCCCTCTAGGTGGGCCTGGCCCTTCCTCCATCGGAAGAATTGTCCAGATCCGCTGCCCCTCCACGCCTCCCAGGCTTCCTAGCCCATGGCAGTGTGGCTTCTTCTCTCATTGCTTCTCTGAAACTGCCTCCCTGAGGCAGCAGCCTAGAGGAATGGGTGTGGCTCTGCAGCACTCCTCTTGGTTCAAATTCTGGGCCACTCTAGGGAGAACATTGACATTAGCTAAGTTTCTTAACTCTTTCCATAGCCTTGAAAGGGCAGGGCCTATTGCTTTCCCAGAGCCCAGTAATAACCGTAGGGAATATTTACGGCAGGCATCCTGGGCAGGGCTTCTGCTCCATGCGCTGTGGGGACTGTGAGTTACATATGTGGGAGCTCAAACATGTTTACTGAATGAATGAGTACATTTTGCCCAAATAGTATTAACTAGGTACTTTAAATTCCCACTTCCACTTTCATCCCTACTCTGTCCACCAGGTCCCTGGTTTAGTTTCTGATTAAGAAGTGATTAAACAAAGACTGTCTTCTTAATGTCCAAATTAAAGGTATTTCTAGAATCGACGTCTTACATGGATGATTTGGATCTGTCCTAAGACTGAGCAGAAGAGGTGTCTTTGGAGTGTCTGTTCATAGGAAGGTCACATTCTGAATTGGTTTCTAAATTCAGGATGGTTAGGTCAATATCATTCTGCAGCAAAAGTTTGATCATTCTGGTTATAGTCAGATCAAACACATTTTTAAAAACTATAATCCAGGTCCTCTTGTGCAATTTGTGAGACTAGAAAATCAAGGGTTAAAAAACCCATCTCAAGGTCCTAGAATGAAGATCTTTACATGTGAAAGAAAACTACTCTGTAAAAATAAGCAGGTAGATGAAATGGGCAATTAAAATAAAACCGTAGGGCGTCTTAATGGAAGTTTCATTACCCTTGTCCTTGGAAGTAAGCGACTGTAAACTCAGGCTGGGAACTGGGGAGTGGGATCTTACTGAGTGATGGTAAGGGGTTGCAGAGGCCTACTCAGTGCACTGTCTGGGGGTCAGGAAGTGTGAACAGTGTCAAAGCAACAAGATCATGGGCCTGGCTTTCAAAGACATTTCAGTCTCTTTGAGGAGATTAAACTAACCCTATAAAAAGCAGAGCATTCGATACAAGGCTGAATAATTAAGTACTAAATCGTGGCACAGATGCTAAGTGCTAGTGCAGCCCAGATGGGAAGATGTATGTGTCTTGGAATAGCCTGCAAACTCATAGGGAGGGCAATGGATTCCAGCTGAGTCTTGAGGAATGGGCTCAGTTGCTATGACCCCAGCCTGGGCAAGCTGCAAAAGCACGTGAAGTGTGATGGGCCGGTATCAAGAGAGGAAATCTGTGGTCTGGGGCTCTCCCAGTGAAATGACTGGATACCCAGCCCCTCCCCAGCTTCTCCCCAGCCAGGAGAACTCGGCCCACAAATCCCTGTAGATGCTACTTACCTTGAGCTTTCCTGGCTTTCCTGGGGTATCTTTCTTTGCTGGTCTGCTTTCTGTGGGAGCAGGTGACCTTCTAAGATCTTCCACCCAAGGCCAGCTTATGTCGGCCCTCTGCCCCTTCCTCCATCTGGTGTTCTGTTATTATCAGACCCGAAAGTCATATGGGCTACCTATTTTCAGCACCTCTTTCTTTCAACTCTGGTAATTGAGTCCCTCTCCATAGAACCCTGGACAAGTCCTGGAGGGGCTGGAAGTGCATCTGAACAGAGCATCCCCACCAGCTTGATGGGCTCCTCCTTTGTTCCCATCCCTAGTCCCAACTATCCAGTTCTAGCCTGACACCACAGTCTCCCCATAGGTTAGCTGTTTCTCTTGAACTTTTATTAGTCAGAACTCATAGGGTTGGAAGAGATACAAACCCATTCTAAACTAGATTTTAAAAGAGAGGAGGCATTTGTTGAATCATGAAACCAAAAATTATAGGGGTTCACATGTGGCTGAATCCAGGTGATCCCAAATATCCATAGGAGGCTGCTGTGCTCCATCAGGCACCATTCTCTAGGCCCTTTCCCCCAAGTGGTAGCAACGAGTTTACACTGGCCAGATAGCCATGCTGCCTAAACAATGCCTCTTCCCGTAGTCCTAGGGAAGAAATCATAGAATTGGTTGTGATTTGTCTTTCTTGGATCATTTTATCCAACCCTCAGTCCTTTCAGCCAACAAAATGAGATACTGTTATTGGCCAGGACTGGTCACATGCCCATCTGTGGAGGCAGAGTCAGGAAGAGTGGATTCTCAAGTGGAGGATGTGGGTTTTATTACCAGAAGAAAGAATGCTGACCAGGCACACATGGATGCCCAGTGTGGAAGTGAAATAGTGGCCCTCGCTCCCGATGGCCATGGGCTGTATGTCCTGTCATTGCTGCCCCTACTGCCCCATGTGTAAGACTGATGCTGAAACTCTTGTCCTCACCTATCCTTCAGAGATGCTCAGAGGCAGGCCTGACATTTCCAGATGTTTCCAGAAGTTTCCAACAGACTCTGTTGGGATATCTGGAAAATACTATTTTAGAAGTTTTGGAAGACCTTTAGAAGCCTCCATTCCCCCCACCCCTTTATTTTTCCCTCCTCTGTGGCAGTAGCCGACCAAGGAAGCTTTGGAGATCAACCAATTCACTGCTTGTTTCTCATTTTGTTGAGCGACACCTTGGATTCCCACATAAGAAAAGCAATCAGGAAGGTTTCAGAGTGATGTGGAAAGAGAGGCAAGGAGAGGGCCAGGCATTTTCAAGCAGAGCATTTGCCCAAGGACAGAGTGCCAATCTCTCAGCAAAGTTGACAGACAGGACCTCTGGCAGTTAGAGTGACAAAAAGGTAATCAGAACCACTTGCCACTTTTCATGGAGGCAGGCATGGGAGCCAAAGTGGGAACAATTCCTGGATGATAAATTGTTGCTTGAATTTCCTTTGCACTTCAAGATCCATCCCCCTGGGTCCCTCCCATCTGATGGATTGATTGACAAGCTCAATGGGCAAGGAGAGGATTCCATACCCAAGAATCTGAGCTGTGTTAAGGAAAGTCTCTGAAGCTAATTGAATGTGAATGGCAGCTGCCACTGATAGTGGTAATAGGAAGAAAAGAATTACTTTCATCAGGGGAACTTTTAGGGGCTGAGAGGAAAATCAAGCAGAATAAGCAAAGCCTCTTGAACTTCCATGTGACATCTTTGCAGCCCCAGCAAAAGTCAGTTAAAGATTAGATTTTAACTCTTCCTTGAAGAATGTATTGCTTTTCTGCAATCAAGAAATTGAAGCTAGAGCACTATAAATTTTTAATTGACATAATTTTGTATATTCAGCTTTACATGCTGATATTTTTATCATATGAACATTGTAAACCAATGCCATTTTTCAAAATCATCATAAATGTCTATACAATTCAGAGAAAGGATATACCAGGCTGTATTTAAACACTTCTCACTCTTTGGTCATTTTGGATATTTCCAATGTCTTGCCATTGTAAATTGTTCTGCCTTACATGTCTGAGGCAGTATAGAATAAATGTTTATTCATTTTTGCCAATACTGAATATTTTTTAAATCTGTTGCCAATTTGGTAGGTAAATAGCTTCTCTCTAATTCTCATCTTTGATTACTCATAAGGATAAGTATTACTTTACATGTTTATTAGTCATTTGCATTTCAACTTCTAAAAATTATCTTTATGCTCTTCACACATTTTTCTTCATAGTTCACGGGAACTCTTTATATGTTAAGGCTATTATAGGCCATTCATGGTGGCTCACGCCTGTAATCCCAGCACTTTGGGAGGCTGAGGCAGGCAGATCTCTTGAGCCCAGGATTTCAAGAGCAGCCTGGCTAACATGTGACAAAATCCTGTCTCTACTAAAAGTACAAAAATTAGCTGGGCATGGTGGTGTGCACCTGTAATCCCAGCTACTCAGGTGGCTGAGGCACGGGAATTGTTTTAACCCAGGAGATGGAGGTTGTAGTGAGTCAAGATCTCGCCACTGCACTCCAGCCTTGGGTGACAAGAGTGAGACTTGGTCCCTAAATAAATAAAGATGTTACAATTTATTCTATTAGAGTTACTGTTAACATCTTGTTATTTGTACTTAAAACTTTTGTAAAAGATACAACTTAGTATTTTTCTAGTATTATTAATGTATTTTTTGGATAGTAATACATTTGCTTGGTTTAAGATTAACAGGCACTAAGGAGAGCAAAGTGTCTCCTCTCCAGTCTTGCCCTTTTGTGACTGAGGTTCCCTCCTGAAAGCACCTATTATTACCAATTTTTGTGTATATGTGCAGAACTTCCTTCTACATATTCTGTATCTATAAATTTCTACATTTATTTTTTTATTTTTCCTTTTTATACAAATGTAATATTTGTAATCTTCAACTTTTTTTCTAACATTTTGGAGTTCAGTTTATATCAGTACATAAAAGTTTTCTTACTCTTATGACACCATGGTATTCTATTGTATGGTTTATTGTAGTTTTTTGATATACAAAAAAGTTAAGGACTTTACAGTCAGATCTTTTCATTTTTAATTTAATCCATTGATTTTATTCTTAAATATGTTTCACTGTGTAGTCACTTAAATACTCATCTGTGTTTTCTTTTGTGTTTAGTTACACTTTGTATTTTAAGATAAAGGGAGATTTATCTGTAGCTGTAAGAAATAAGAGATCCCTCACACCTTCTACCAAGTTTCTCTCAATAATATCTTGCAAAACGATACTAAAATATTACAGCCAGAATATTGATATTGATAGTTAAACTGATCCTCCTTCCTCGGCCTTCTGATGTGTTTACCTTTTAAAGCTGTGAAACCGTTTTCCAGAGTGGTTGTACCATATCACATTCCCACTAGCTGTGAAACCGTTTTCCAGAGTGGTTGTACCATATCACATTCCCTGAAACCGTTTTCCAGAGTGGTTGTACCATATCACATTCCCACTAGCTGTGAAACCGTTTTCCAGAGTGGTTGTACCATATCACATTCCCACTAGCTGTGAAACCGTTTTCCAGAGTGGTTGTACCATATCACATTCCCACTAGCAATGTATGAGGGATACAGTTTTCTGCAGCCTAGTCAGTATCTGGTGTTGTCACTGTTTTTTGTTTTAGACATTCTGATATGTGTATACGGATACCTCATTGTGGTTCCAATTTGCACTTTCCTAAGGGCTAATGATATTGAACGTCTGTCTTGCATGTGATTACTTACCATCTACAATTCCTCTTTAGTGAAATGTCTCTTCACATCTGCTGTTGTCTAAACGTTTGTCCTCCTAAAATTGATGTAATCCTGACCCCCAAGGTGATGGCATCAGGAGATGGAGCCTTTGAGTGGCGATTAGGTCATGATGGTAGAAGCATCATCAATGGGATTAGTCCCATTGTAAAGGAGTCCCCAGAGAACTCCCTCTAACATGTGAGGAAACCGCCAGAAGACATCACTCTGTGAACCAGGAAGTGGGCCCTCACCAGACACCAACTCTCTTGGCAACTTGATCTTAGACTTCCCAACCTCCAGAACCTTGAGAAATAAATTTCTGTTGTTTATAAATCTGGGCAACAGAGCAAGATTCTGTCTCCAAAACAAAAAACTAAACTAAAATTAAGCCTAGCCCTCAGTCCTGAACATTTTCTTTTATTTTTTTCCTAACATTTTATAGAAATTTAGTTTTATGTTTTACATGTAAGTCTGTGATCCATTTTGAGTTAATTTCACATAAGGGTGTGAGATTTAGGCCAAGGTTTTTGTTTTTGTTGTTTTTTGGCCTATGATGTCCAGTTGCTTCAATACCGTTTGTAGGAAAGGCTATCTTTTCTCCACTTAATTATTTGGCATGCTTGTCAAAAATCAGTTGTACATATTTGTTTGAATTTGTTTTGTTTTGTTTTATTGACCTATAGATCAATAGTCATATAGATGTGCCAATACCACATTCTTGATTATTTTAGCTATAAGTCTCAAAATGAGGTAGACAAGTTCCTCCATATATTTTTTTTCAAAAGTGTTTTTGGGACCAGGTAAGGTGGCTCACACCTGTAATACCAGCACTTTGGGAGACTGAGGCAGGAGTTTGCTTGAGCTCAGGAGTATCGCTTGAGCTCAGGAGTTTGAGACCAGCCTAGGCA
>NW_012114799.1:2259558-2283757 GCF_000951035.1 Colobus angolensis palliatus
TTCCAGCTGCATCCATGTCCCTACAAAGGACGCAAACTCATCCTTTTTTATTGCTGCATAGTATTCCATGGTGTATATGTGCCACATTTTCTTTTCAAATACTGCATCAGCCTGGCATCTGTTGAAAAATGCTTACTGCTCACGGTGCCTAATTCTTGGACTATATTGTCAAACACTGTTTACTAATATTTTGTTAAAGAACTTTAGATATACGATCCATATTGGTTTTTAGTTTTTTTTTTTTTTTTTGGTACTGTCTTTGATTTTGGTATTAGCATAACTCTAACAACATAAAATGAACTGAGAAGTGTTCTTCTCTTTTCTGGAATAGATTGTATAGAATTACTGATGTATTTTTGAAAAACATTTGGTAGAATCCTCTAGTGAAACCATCTGGTCTTGTGGATTTTTGTGAGGGGAAGTTTTTTAAATGGCAAATTTAATTTCTTTAGTAGTTACAAGGCTATTCAAATAATCTAGTTCATCTTGGATAAGTAGTGGTAGTTTGTGTTTCTTTAGAAACACAAGTATTTTCTTTAACTGGAAAGAGTGTTTCTAAACACACTTAGCCACTATTCACTCAAGATGAACTAGATTGTTTAATTAGCCCTATAGCTATTAAGGAAATTGAATTTGTAATTTAAAGTAGTTCTATTTTATCTAAGTTATCAAATATATTGTATGGATTTGTTAGTCTCTTTTAATATCTTCAAGGTCTGTAGTAACACTCCATGTTTCACTTGTGATATTAATAATTTGTGTCCTCACTATTTCTTTGTTAGTCTTGCTAGAAATGTTTCAAGTTCATCAGTCTTTCCAAAGAAATAGCTATTTTCGAAATTTCAATTTCATTAATTTCTTATTTCTTTCCTTCTGCTTGCTTTGGGTTTATTTTGCCCTTTTATGGTTTTTTTTTCTCTTTTAGGTTCTTGAGGGTGAAAGCTTAGATGATGGATTTGAGACTCTTCCTCTTTTCTAAATGTATGCTTTCAGTGCTATAAGGTTTTCTTCTCAGTACTCTTTAGCTGTGTCTCACAAATTTTGATTGTTGTATTTTTGTTTTCACACAGTGCAATCAATGTATTTTTAACATTCCTCTTAAGAGTTCCTCTTTGATTCATGGCTTATTTAGAAGTACGTTGCTTAGTTTCCAAGTGTTTGAAAGGTTTGTTATTGATTTCTAGTTTAATTTCATTGTGGTCAGAGAAACACACTGTGCAATTTTGATTTGTTAAGATTTGTTTTGAGGCCTGTAATAGGGGTTGTTCTTGGTGTATGTTCTGTGGGAACTTGAAAAGACAGCGTATTTTTCTGTTGCTGGGTGGAGTGTTTTATAAATTTTGATTAAATCCTGTTGGTTGATGGTGCTTTTCAGTTCTTTTACATTCTTGCTGATGTTATTAATTGCTGAGAAGGGGGAGTTGAAGTTGCAACTATAAGACTATGGATGTGTCTGTTTCTACTTTCAGTTCATATATTTCGCTACCTTCTGATCTTAGGCAGAAAATTCAGCCATTTTAGGAGGTGGTCTGCTAGACCTAGTTGACTAAAAATTGAGATTTTATTATATTTCTTATATTTTATTATATATTTTTTTATTTTCAAAGAGCAAACGTCTTTTGGAGTCTCTTGACAAATGATATAATTTTCTTCTCATATTCTTAAATGTTTCTTCAACCTGAGGTACATTGTATTTCTTAATTATTCTTAAATGTTTACATCAGGATTTCAAGAGGAAAATGAAGTGGCTGAGTTCTCTGTGAAGAGACCTAAGGGTTATATGATATTGAGATAATTTTTTTGTAAAATGTCTAAAGTTTCAGTCTTCTGAAACATTGGCTTTATTCATTTTGGGTAAAAAAATACTGACTTCTGTTAAAATTCAGAGCTTTTGAAAATCGTGAGCTCTACGAGATGTAGTGTTGGCAAAATGATTACAAGTATGGACTTTAGAGGCAAAGTTCGGGCTTCCTAGTTACACTTGTTACCTGTGTTACTTCAGGATGGTATGTAAAGTCTCTCATAGTCTCTTCATCTATGAAAAGGGATTGAAATGTCTCAGGATTGTTTTAAGAATCAAATGGATAACGTAGTACCTTGCTTTCACTATATGTTTGCATCTCAGTTGGATTAAGGGATGGCGCTAACGAGTTTGGGATTGGCTTTATTTCTAGTGTGAGGGTTTTCCCAGGATGGGAGCCATTTCCCGTTTCCTTTCATTTGACAAAAATGTATTCTGTAAGTCATAGGGACATTAGCAGGAAAGTGCTGGTGGCTGAGAGTAGTCAGTTGACTTTATCAACACATGTTTCTGTTCTTGGGTTAGAAACATCATCTTTAGAAAGTTGAAATATATTTACTTGTATACTTTTATTTACGTGCTAATCACACTTACTGGCTGTGGTACAATAAGTGTACCTTACTTATGGAGAGGTTCCACTATATCCCAAGCCAGGTATTAGAACCAAAAGCACTCTGTGGTATCCAAATCCAACTTTACAATTATTCCTTCTGTTTAGACATGTTAAAAATTAACTACAGGCTGGGCTCGGTGGCTCACTTCTGTAATCCCAGCACTTTGGGAGGCTGAGGTGGGCAGATCACAAGGTCAAGAGTTCAAGACCAGCCTGGTCAACTTGGTGAAACCCTAACTCTACTAAAAATATGAAAATTAGCCAGGTGTCTTGGTGCATGCCTGTAATCCCAGCTACTCAGGAGGCTGAGGCAGGAGAATCGCTTGAATCCAGTAAGTGGAGGTTGCAGTGGGCTGAGATCACGCTGTTACACTCCAGCCTGGCCACAGAGTGGGATTCCGTCTCAAAAAAAAAAAAAAAAAAAAAAAAACGACAACACTGACTTCTCTTTTATGGTAGTATAAAGATTTTTCTTAAAAAAGCATTACTGTGTCTTCAGTAAAGAAGGAGCAGAAGAGGTATCAGTGGTTGGGAAAAACCTGTGAGGCAAAGCAGTTTTTATGAACTCACTGAATATCTTAGTGGTCCAGTGACTTTCTCTCTGTGGGCTTTATTTTGTTAAATCACTTTGATTTAACCAGGAAACCAGAACAAGAAAGGCTAGTTAGCAAGAAACGATTCAATCCTTTATTAGGTATTTGTTTCCATTTGACACATACTCAGAGGTCTTCACAGGGCTCTCAGGAAATGATAGTGACTTTCTAAAAAAAATTTTTTTTAAGAGAATGATCTTGGTTAAATTTAGCAAAACTCCTAGTAGGTCTGGGGTTCCAGAAACCATGTGATAGCCCTGCAAGGCCTTGCAGATGCTTTTTAAAATTACTTGGGAAGAAAAATGTTCCCTTTGGCTGGCAACCTTGTTATGTTTGCTCATGTCTCTTCCCTACATTTCTCTATTGCTGTCTATGGCAAAGACCAAGAATCTAGAATCAAATGTGTGGGGCAGGCACTGAACCCCCATTCTCTAGCATTTGACTCCCAATATTCCTGGGGAGATGAGGTTTGGGTTCATAGGGAGTGAGGCCCTTAGTTTCACAGGCAAGATAGACTGACTCTCAGACGAATTGGAGGGAACGGGTAGAAATATAAAGAAACCAGATTGATCTTCAGGGCCACCCTCTGCAGGGGAGGAATTATCACCTCCAAGAAGCTTTTATTAAGTGGCTGATGAAGTATGGTGCTCTCGGGGGGCCATCTTTCAGGGGGAGTGATTCGTTTTATAACTAGTTACCTAAATAAGAATGTGTGTGGTATGAACTCCAGTTTTACTGAATCTTTCTATGACTGTGGTGGTGTTTACTGCAGATGTTTCAAAAAAAAAAAAAAAAATCCAACTGGTTCAGGCAGATGGCCCGCTGGTTGGGAGACAAAGTGCTGATTTACATTCCCAGCTGCTGCTGCTGGAGTCACCTGGCAGACCTCTGAGGGGGTGATTAAGTGACAGGTGTGCTGGGGATGTGGCCAGCCGTCTGTCCTCAGGGCCTCTTAGACACCATCGGCAGGTGGCCACATCTGGGCTGTGAGTCAAAGCTACAGGTGATGAGTGAGGAGGAGGACGTGGGTTTGGTGCTGTGCGATCACCTCCACGTGCTTGCGGGGAAGACACATGCAGGGAAGAGGCTGGGCTATAGATTATAAACAAAACCATCCTCTTGCATGAGAAACAGAGACTGCAGTGTTAAAGATCTTCCGTGAGCTGCTGTTTCAATTCATGATTACATGGGGGAAGAACTTGGATAATGTACATTGCAAATCACTTAAGAATTGCCTTTCAGGCAGGTTTTATTACAATTCTACATGAAGCCTGCTCTCAGTGGCTGGGAGGAGGCCAGATGAGTGTTTGCTGGTTCCGTTCTCCAGCTTAGACTAGAGCTGGGGATGAACAATGCTGATTAAGTGGCAGGACTTGACCAGCCCACTTTCCAGCCTCACAGAGCCACAGAGCCCAGGGCATTCTCAGTGGAGTAAGGTCAAGGTGCCTGAGCAGCCTGAGGCCTAGGAGTCACCTGGCTGGGACACCCAGCAGGGGGAGCACTGTGACCTGCAGACAGTGCCTGCCTGCCTGCCTCTACCCAGCCATGCCAGGTCCCCACACCAGCCTCATCCTCCTTCCAACACCTTTTTTACCTCACTACCTACAGCAGTACTTTTCAATCTGTGGGTTGCAACCCACTTGTGACTTGTGACATTGATTTAGTGATTCACAACAAGCACTGGAAAAAAATTGAATTGAATAGAATTAGGATTCCTTCTTTTTTTTTTTTCGAGAGAGGGTTTTGCTCTGTTGTCCAGGTTGCAGTGACCCTATCACAGCTCATTGCAGCCTTAAACCTGTAGGCTCATGACTCCCAAGTGGCTGAAACTGCAGTACCTGCCACCATATTCAGCTAATTTTTTAAATTACTTTTTCTTGTTGTTTGTTTAGAGACAGGATCTTGCTATGTTGCCCAGGCTGGTCTCATACTCCTGACCTCAAGTGATCCTCCTGCCTCAGCCTTCCAAAGTGCTGGGATTACAGACTTGAGCCACTTCACAAGTAGTACCTACTGTTTCATGAAGTGTATTCCAAGTGTACCGTGTGTTTGTTTGCTGGGTAATATTGTAAAATATATCCCTTACTGTGGGTCAAAACGTTTAAAGCTGCTGGACTTCTCTGTTAGCAAACACTCTTTCCTAGGTAAGGTCCTCCCAACATATACACATACCCCTTAAAAAAAAAAAAAGTGCCAGAGCTGGGCACATTTAATCTAACTTAAAGAGACTCTTGTAAGAGCTCTGGCCAACCCTGCAATTGAGGTTAATGTCTTTAGGGTGCCCTGACTTCAGAGGTGCTGAGTGCTTCTGACGGAAAACGGTGGGAGAAGGGGAGTCTTGGGCACATTTCAGTTACTGGTTTGTAACAAAGCACCCCAAAACTTAGTGGCTAGTTAACAACGGGCTCCTTTTATGATGCTTGTGAACTATATGGGTTGAGATTGAAGAGGGGCATGGCAGGGATGACCTGACTGCTCTGTGATGTCTGAGGCCTCGGTGAGGAAGACTTGGTGGCTGGAGGCGACTTGGCCTCTGAGGGCTAGAATTACTGGGAGGTGCTCACAGGTCTAGCAGTTAATGTTCCTTGTCAGGGACACTTTAGCTGAGGCTGCAGCCACAGCACAGAAATGTCCTCTCCATGAGCCTGGGCTTCTTCACACTGTGACCTCCATGTAGGCAGCCCAGTATTCCAAAAGAATCAGGTGGGAACTATGTGGTCCCTTTGCGACCTTGCCTCACAGGTAGCTTCTGCTGCTTTCTAATGACTTCAGAGGAACCCTTGAGGGGAAAGAGACCACACACCTTTCTAGGGAAGGAAAGTCAAAGAATTGAAGTTGCTGCAGGTAGGAACTTTTTTGAGGGGTGGGGTAGGGGTTTGAATTTTAGTGGCCTTTGGAGGACAGGTTGCAGTTGAATGTGGTGGGACAGTACCCATGTGGCAGAGACCAGGGGGCATGTGGCCTGTGGTGCGGAAGAAAAGGCATGTGGAGGCCTTTTATGGAGGCTCTGGGAGCATAGTGCTGGGATGAGTCCTGAGAACAATGTATGCGTGAAATCTCAGAGGAACAGCATCCCCTAAAGGCCTGCGTGTTCCTCTCTCAGGCAAATGGATTGTCAGAAAGCAAGAGCTAATTATTGGACATATGAGTGAACACCCATGCTTCAAGATTACCTGAGTACTAGCCACTGAATATTCAGAACAAAGAGGAAGCTTCCGAAGCCAGAAAATGGTACAGTAACTCCTTTAACTCCCTTACTAGAAAAGCCTGGAGAGGTGCCCAGAGGGCAGGAAGGTTGAAAGGGAAGGAAGGCTAGCATGATCTCTGCCCCAGCCTGGCTCCCCAAGGTTCTGTCTGAAAGGGAGGGCTGGCCAAATCTCCAGTTTTTTCAGAAAAAAAAAAAAACTGTAGTTACATTTCCAAAGTGAAGATGAAAGAAAGGGAAGAGAACTCACTTCTGGAGGAAAGAACACCCTGTTTCGAAAAGCAGGCAGAATCAGATACAAATGAGGCTTTCAGAGGCAATTTGGTAGAAAATGGGATGTCTATTAGATGATTACCAGTGTTCGCTCCCCCAAACTGGAATAAGCCTCTTGATCTGGCTGCATTCATTTGGATAATCTGCAAAATCGTGTTTATGGACTTTTAACAGTGAGAGCGAGCATTTCCGGAGACGCTGATTTCCACAGATCTCACAACCTCCTCAAAAACCTGAGCTTGGGGAAGCGGAGGCCATGGGCTCTCCTGCCTCCCACCATCAGGGCCCTGTGGTGGGCCAGAAGGCTATTCATGGAGGTCTCAACACAAAAATACATCAATGTTTGTGCACTGCTTTGGTTGACATTCTTTATGTGGGAGCCCCTGGTATATTAAATAGTAAGCCCCACACTCTCGACCTCACAGAGGTATCTCATGGATTAAGGATTTAGGATAACAATCCCTACTGCACCCGCCCCCTTTACTGTTCCACTGCTTTTCCCGTAACAATTTGGGGGCTCTCCGTGGGCCCTTGAAGCAAAGTCACATCGCTGCCGCCCCAGCTAGGCTCATAGGCGTCCCTGTCCCCCAGGCCTTTCCCTAAACCCCTATTCTAACTTCTGGGCTCTCCTTAGGTGCTTGGAGAAGAGTCATCTTCTGTTCACAAGGTGTCCCTCTGCCAGTCCCAGTCCTTGAGCCCGTCTACATTCATCAGAGTTGAGGAATTTCTTTCTTTCCCACCCTGCGCTATCCTCTCCCCTCTTCACATCCAGGTGATTGATGTAAGTTGCCCTCGCACACATTTTCCAAACTCTCCAAAAAGCAGCTTTTTCTGCGCCCATCTGTGTGTGCCGACCGGGCCTGGACTTCGGGCCGCCTGGCGCGGCAGCACCCCCAGTGCCTCGCAGCTCCACGGGCTCCCCGCTCCGGCCGTCCCCGGAATGCGTGTTGTAGGCACCGGCGTGGGGAGGTCACCTGGTGCTCGAGGTGGCCACTGGAGTGGACGGGCGAGGGGGGCGCAGTTTGTGAACTGCTGGGGTCCTCGGAGGGCCGGCCAGCCTGGCGCTTTCTAATAACTCCCTCCTGCCGCTTCGGATTTGGAAACGCATTTCGGGGCGTGATCACGCAGCTGCTTCTCCGCATTCTGGTGTCCCTCGAGGTGGAGGCCCCTGGATTGGGCTTTAGTTGCTTTTATTGTGGGGTACCCCAGTGGGCCAAAGAGAGAAATCAACACCCAGTGATCGGGCTCCTCGAAGGGTCTCTCTCTTTTTTTTTTTTTTTAAATGCCCCACTCAGAGTGACCAGTGGCACTGCAGAAACTTCATTAACACCCCCGTTAGTGGCGTCTGATTCACGGCTGCTGCCGCTGGTGGGAAGCTGGGAGCTGCTGCTGCAAGAGCAAATCAGCTTCGGCTAATGCGTATGTTAATAACGCTAATGTTGGAGCATTTGGTGCTCCTCAAAGAAAGACGGTAAAGTTATCTGCGCTGTCTCCTCCAACACTTAATAAGGCGGGTGGCGGGGAGAGAGGAGCAACAAAAAATAAAGCCATTCACTTGGAACATTTATAGTTAGCCTTTATAGAGGAGAGCAGCCTGTCTGTCGGTGATTCTGAAGGCACCAGCCAGCACTCAGACCTTGCGCCTTGCATTATTCGCGACTCCATTGTAAAATGGTCTGGTGACAGGCACGCTCGAGCTTCTGAGTTTGGAAAGGCAAGGCGTGCTGGCCGACCAAAGGGTTCCCTTGCTAGCCTCTCTTCCTTAGGAGGAACTTGCTGTACCATCTGTTGTCTATGTGTTTGCTGGCGTCCCTGAGGATATACCCAAATGAGACACCCTTAGGGGCTTCCCTGGAAATCCTTCCTAACATCAATTTAGCAACATCAACTCCCTCTTTCCTGGATAGAGATGGGTTAGGATGTATCCACAGCAGAGCTGCTGGAGTTGGACCTGGCAGACATCACATTTTATTTTTAAACCACAAGGTGATAGTCTTTAAACTTATAATTAGAGATACTCCAGAGGAATTCACTCAGACACTTACTGCACGGTGCATAGTTTGCTGGGTCTTCAAAAGAATATGGTGCTGTCTGAGACTGGAGATTTGTGCTCGCCATATGGGATTCTCAATGTCTTTCTTCATCTACCTGGTTTCAAATGGCTCTCAGCAGTATCTCCAACTTCTTCAGGAAATGGAGATGGTTTAGTTCTTTAGATTTTCTTTCAGCTTCATGTTCATCAGAAAATATCGCTGATGTAATAAGTGGGCTGCAATGGAAAGCAGGATTTTAAAATTTGGGTATCTCTCATACTGTATTAGGAGTTTGTATGTTGAATCTGGTTTTCTTGTTGGGAGCATTAAAAGACTGAAAATACGTTTCCACAGTTAAAATTTGTAAAGGTCTTGCAGTAAAGACTGCATTGAAAAGCTTTGGTTCCAGAGAGATTAGGATGGTCCGGGATGATTCTGATCTACGGTGATCACTGTGGCATTTCACTAGCAGTGTATCTGCTGGAAGTGGGAGCTGTCAAGTCTTTCAATGAAGTTGTGCAGTTTACAAAAAAGTATCTCCCAACAAACAAAAGCATAGAAACCAAGGTTCTATAGCACATTAGGAGATCTGTGGCTCTTTAGCCATTTCTCCAGTTATTTTTAGATTACTCTGTCATAATAGGCCAAGAACCAGGATACTGTGAAAGAACAGCTGCCTCTTGGAGCCGGGGCCAGTGTTAGTGTTAAGGTCCTGGTCCTTCATAAGAAGTATATATGTGTTGTTACTTGGCTTTGAACTATAGCGAAATACTTTTAAAAATGGGATTGTCTTTGCTTTCTTGTTTAGGTCTTTTTTTTTTTTCTTTTTTTGAGATGGAGTCTCACTCTATCAGCCAGGCTGGAATGTGATGGTGTGATCTCAGCTCACTGCAACCTCTGCCTCCTGGGTTTTTAAGCAGTTCTCTCTGCCTCAGCCACCTGAGTAGCTGGGATTACAGACACCACCATGCCGAGCTAATTTTTGTGTTTTTAGTAGAGATGGGGTTTTGCCATCTTGGCCAGGCTTGTCTTGAACTCCTGACCTCAGGTGATCCACCTGCCTCAGCCTCCCATAGTGCTGGGATTATAGGCATAAGCCACTGTGCCCAGGCTCAGTTTGTGTTTAATACATGTTAAAGTAAGTTATTTTTCCCTGGCCATGTACTTTCTGGTGATGGAACAGAGAGGGCAGGCTATTGTAAGCATAAGGAGTTGACTGGAATAATGAATGAAAACCAGCTTTAAGGTTCATGAGTTTCATGGTAGCGGTGCTGAGGTGTCTTACCTGGGCCTTCAGTGTGAGTGTAGGTCATGGAGTATAGGATCTTGACATCCTGTTGCAGACTTGAAGGTTCAGCCTGGAAAGAGACTGAAGGTGAGAGGAGGTGGAAGAGAAGGGAAAAGGTGTTTGTGATTGTGATGGGGAAGGTCCTGGAGTTCAAAAACGCAGGCAGTGGCTAGCAATGTATGGGTTAAAGAACTGTGGCACTGGTCCAGCTCTCCTCTGTACCCTTTAGTGAGAGGGTGGTTCTCTTCCCACTTGCACGTTCTCCCTCCTCAGCAGAATTAAGAGCTCTGTATCCCTCGGTGGGAGGGAAGGATGGCCAAGCGTCTTAGTTGCTGCAAGATAAACTATCCCAACACTTACTGGTTTAAACCACTACCAGCTTATTCTCATCATTTCTGTGGGTTAGGACAGGGCACAGTGAGAATGTCTTGTTTCTGCCCTGTGATGTCTGGAATCTCAGCTAAGAAAGCAAGGAGGCTGGGTGTTGACTTGATGGCTGGGAGCCTAGAATTATCTGGAGGCTGCTTCACTCTGCATCTGGGGCCTGGGCTGCTGGGATGCCTGGGAGAGGAGACCAAAGACTACTTGTCATTGGCCTTCCTTGAAGCATGGTGGCCTGGGGGAGTCAGACTTAAAAGTCTGCTGATATGGAAGCTCAGGGCTTCAAGTTTGAATGTACCGGTGAACAAAGGAGAAGCTGCATCTTTTCAGACCTGGCCCCAGAGGTCACACACTGTCACTACCATCATATGCTATTGGTGGTAGAACCAGTTCCAAGCCCACCGTGATGAGCAGAGGAGGACTGGACTCCACCCCCTCAATGCAAGTGTGACAAACACACATTGTAGAAGAGGCTGTGGGATGGGAGATGTTTTTGCAGCAACCTTTGGAATAGCCTCAAATGGGGAAATAGAGAAACCAAGCAGAAAGGGTCTGAGGGCAAACCGGGCCTACTCTTGCTCTGCTCTCCCCTTAGAACAGCTCTAACTTAGACTCTGTGCAATGTCTAAACAACTGGTTGGTCGAGTTGATCATATTTTTAAAAACCCATCAGATTAACTATTTGGGATTGTGTAAACCAAAGACAAATGGGCTGACTGAGAGCATTTTCCACCTTTCCAAAGATTGTTATATAGGTCCAGGCAAAGAATCATGGGACCCATGTCTGCAACAAAAGCTTGGATGTGGCCTTTCTGGCAATGTCCTCCCTTCCCCATTGCCCCTCTGCCTTCTTGGTTACTAAGCAGTTACCTGGCAACCATGTCTCCTCCACATTGGCTGCGGAGCCAAGAGGCTCAGTCTGCCCTCCCTCGGCTCTCAAGTCTCCCATGGATCACTGGGGACAGGATACATAATGAGATTTTAATTGTCACATTGAATCGAATCATTTTTTCCATGTGCATATCTTCTAGGCAGAGATGTAATTTCAATTAATTTTGCCTATCTGATAAAATTTCCATATCCTTTAAGCTAATTTCATTTGAACTAATAGGCACTATGCTCCTCTCTGAGTTCCAGCTCAGATGTCTTAGGCAGAGCCGAGATCTCCTGCATACTCAGGCACATTAGAGAGCGTCCAGGCTGTGTGTGCAGAAGTGGCCTCTATCCTTGGACACAGCTAGTTTATGGACCTTTTCCTTTTGCTTTTCTCACTTGATGAACATTCCTGAAAGCCTATTTGGTTTTATTAGTTTTCAACTTAAGGGATCAGTATTTCCCAAACAAAAGGTGTCCGATTGCTCTAACTGTCAGAGCCATAAAGATTAAAATTATACTTTACTTGAAGGAATGTCTTTCTTTCTCCCTGCTGCTGCAGGACATGGAGCAGCTGGTTCTATCTCAGTGATGAGTTTGAGTGTTTGTTTTATTAAGGGAAGGGGGAAGGTGAGAAAGGCATTGTAATTTAATATGTGGGAGAAAGGGGCTGATGTGCCTTAATTTTATTGCTCAGTAACCCTCATGGGTGTGCTAGCTCTGCTTAAAGTTCATTTGAACCACAACATGCCTTTGCAGAAATTAAGCTGCTCCCATTATTTCTTTTCATATAGTAGAATTAAACTTCAAACCGTTTATCATTTGTTCTTTGACATGGTACTGAGTTTGGCCAAACCCAAATAACTTGAAGCTATTGAGCAACAGAAATTCAAATGCAAACATGCTGCAAGGTAATGTTTAAACAAACCACACATTGGTCAATTTTTGGGTTTCACTGCTAGCATTTTCTGGCTAGCAAATTTGTTTCTTATCAAATCAAGAAATCTAAGGAAGGAGAATGAGAGAGAAAGGTTTAGTCAGAAGGAGAAAACACAGTGAGGTTGAAGATACACACACACATGCTTACGTGTGCACACTCACACAGCTGATGGCTAGGTCCTTAGAGGATCAGCCCTGAGCTTCTAGCCCAGACTGTCATTGGTCCCCTGTGTGACCTTAGACAAGCACTCAGCCCCTGTTTCTACATTAGTGGAAAGAGGAGTGGACTAGGTGCAAGACCTATGGTGGGCTGAGGCTTACTAATATTTGATTCAAAGCCAAGCAAATGAGGTTGCATTGAGACAAGGGTGGGCACTGAGTTTGGGACTTGCCAAAGAAGAGAAAGTGAAGAGACTGTAAAAAGAGTCACTTGCTTTAATAGTGGCACTCAAGCCTAAGCACTGTTCCTCATCCTTACTGTCAGCACAATGAATTTGGGTCTGTCTTTCAGGGATGGACTCCCACCAACCACCTGGAAAGACTGATATATTGTGATGGCTAATATTGAGTGTCAATTTGATTGGATTGAAGGATGCAAAGTATTGTTCGTGTGTGTGTGTGTGTGTGTGTGTGTGTGTGTCTGTGTTGTCAAAGGAGACTAATATTTGAGTCAGTGGACTGGGAGAGACAGACCCACCCTCAACCTGGGTGGGCACCATCTAATCGGCTGCCAGCACAGCTAGGATAAAAACAGACAGAGGAACATTGAAGGACTAGACCAGCAGAGTCTTCTGGCCTCCATCTTTCTCCCATGCTGGATGCTTCCTGCCTTCAAACACTGGACTCCAAGTTTTTCAGTTTCTGGTCACCTGGACTTACACCAGTGGTTTGCCAGGGACTCTTGGGCCATGGACTGAAGGCTGCACTGTCGACTTCCCTACTTTCGAGGTTTGGGGACTTGGACTGGCTTCCTTGCTCCTCAGCTTGCAGAGGGCCTGTTATGGAACTTCACCTTGTGATCGTGTGAGTCTCTACTCCTTAATAAACTCCCTTCCATATATACATGTATCCCATTATTTCTGTCCCTCTAGAGAACCTGTCTAATACAGATTTAGAAACTCAAGTGCCAATGTGACAGTTTATGATGGAATTGTAAAACGAGAAACACATCTGTTATGCAGATCCCAGTGTTTGTAGCCAAAGATCAACATCATAGTGGATAAGCTGCAGGAAAGGACATGTTGGTAGTTCCCAGTTTGGGGAAAGTATGAATAAAACTGATAAAAAATAAATCATGTATAAGCTTTTGTGTGAACATGGCCTTGAATTCACTTGGGTTAAGTGGGATTGTTGTGTCGTATGGTACATATATGTCCAGTGTGTGGTTGGTGTATAGTCAAATTGTCTTCCAAGTGGCTGTGCCATTTTTCATTCCCATCAACAATGAATAAGAACCAAATTATATTTATTTGGTAAACAGGGACTTTTTCGTTTGTGCAATAAATAGTTATTGAGAATTCATTAAATGCCAAGTGGTATTCTAGACATTAAGATCAAAATAGACAAAAATCCCTGTCGTCATGGAGTTTATTGTCTAATTGGTGGAAGGATAAGAAAACAAGTGCCATGTATGTAGCACGCCAAATGGGAATTAGTGCTTAAGAGAAAGATCAAACATGGGAGTGAAACTGTAGAGTGTGTCAGCAAGGGTTCACTGAGACAGTGACATTTGAGCCAAGACCTGAAGGATGAGGAAGTAAGCCCTGAGGATATCTAGGGAAAGAGAATTCCAGGTAGAAGGCACAGGAGGTCCAAAAGTCCTAGGATGGGTGCACACCTGGTATGTCAAGTGAGGCTGGTGTGGTTGAGCAGACTCGGGGAGAAAGTAGGTAGTAGGAAATGAGGTCAGGGAAAAAAGTGTTTGGGGGGACCAGGTCTTGGAGAACCACAGTAAAGACTTCATCTTTTTCTTGGAGTTGGACGCAGAGCCATTGGGAGGGTTTGAACTGAGGAGTGACATGATCTGATCTGACTGAGTCTTTGAAAGGATCACTCTGGATGCTGTGTTGAGTAGCACAGACTAAAGGGTAAGAGAGGAAGCAAAGAGGGTAGTTAGAAAGCTAATGCAGTAATCCAAGGGAGTGACTTCTGGCTTAGACCAGGAGATGGCAGGAAGTGATTGGATGCTAAAAATACCTTTAGACTGGAGCCAGCAGAATTTCTTGGTAGACTGGATGCAGAATGTGAGAGAAATAGAAGTTGCCAGGTACCTGGAGTTGGGCCAGACTTTACAGATGAAGGGGGTAGTTCTATAAGACTATCCTCACTTGAGTCGCCAGCTATAAATTCAAGAGTCGCAGGATCACCTTCACTTCTGACCAGCTGGCTACAAATTTAGGTTTGATGACCATGACCAACTTCAGGTTTGGTAATTGACCAGCAAGACCCACAGAATTCACTGAAAGTGCTATACTTAAGATTACAGTTTTATTACAGCAAAAAGATACAAACTAAAGAATTGCATAGGGTAAAATCTGAGAGTTTCAAGTGCAAAGCTTCCATCCTTAGGGACACATTGCTCTCTCAACACAATATATGACAATACTCCAAGAGTCATGGCAACCAAGGAAGCTCACCTGAGCTTCAGTGGCCAGTGTTCACTGGCGTTTCACTACATAAGCCTGATTGATTGAATCATAGCCCATGTCTTCAGCTCCCCTCCTTTCCCTCCTGGAGGTCAGGCTGATACCATGTGTGCTGAAGTCCCAACCCCCTAATCACATGGTTGGTTTTTCTGGTGTGACTTGCCCTATCTTGAGTTATCTCATTAGCAAAAACTATCTAGGGACCCACCATGAGTCGTTCCATTGGCATACATTATCAGACGTGGTCTGAGAGACTCAGCATGAAAACAAAGACATTGCTGTCTCTTCAGAAATTCAAGGGCTTATAGGTTAACTCCCAGGAGCTGCAGACAAGAGCCAGCCAAGTTCTTTACTACACATAGGATAACTTAGAAGATTTTGACCTGAACAAATGGAAAGATGGGGTTGTCATGAACTGTGATGAAGAAGGAAAGAGCAGGCTTGGGGAGCCTGGGAGTGTATTTGGATATGCTCAGTTTGATGTGATTTTTTTTTTTTTTTTTCCAGTCACCTAAGCAGAGATGCAAGTAGGCAGTTGGTGTTCAGGGACAGGTCCTGGTTGGAGGATCAAAACTTCAAGAAACAGATGGGATTCACATTAGAGAGATACTTGAGGCTGCAAGTCCTGAGAGCTTGTAGCACTGGAGGAAAGAAGCGCTCTCCATCTGGCTCTTTGGGCAGCTAATCTCTGTCCTTCAGTTTAATCATTCCCTTGCTGGTCACCCCATCTTTGCCTAGAAATTTATTCCTCCCATCCCACCTCCCTGATATTTTGTCCAGGTCACCTTGATTGGAGGTCCAAGTGTTGCCAAATTCCTCTGTCAAATCTTTACAGATAATCTCTGGGTTGATTGTCATAGGAGTGGAAAATTACAGCCAGGATGGGTGACTTTACAATGTGAGCAATCAGAGGGTGACTTTCTGCCTTTCACTACCGTATCACTGGGAGACACGTCAAACCCACCCCATTCTGCCTTCAAACTGCTCATAACCAGGGGTGGGGAACAGGAGTCAGGTGACCCTGGCAAGGCATTTGAGTCCTCTGGGGCTGTTAGACCTCATTCATTAAAAGGAAAGGTTGGACTTGATGCTTTCCTGGGTCTTTTTTTGGCTGAAATGATCTCTAAGTCTACAGAGTCTTGTGTGCCGTTGTACGTGTGTATGTGAATGTGCCTGTGTGTGTCTTGCCTCCTCAATAGCTAGTAAAATTTTGATGCAGGGATGTTAAAGGATCCTGGAGCAGTTTAGAACTGATTTTGCTTGGTCCCATCTAGTATTTCTTTCTTATCCCTCTGGGCATAGAAATTGACACATAGCAAATGTTCACTAAATTTTTAATAGTAGTGAATTGAAACAGTTATTCAGAAAATTTAAATACCTTCCCTGTCTCCCATCCAAACCTAACTGAACACTTTTATCTGTGGGTTCAGAGAGTTTCAGATCCTGAGTCATCTGTTTAATAGCATCAGTTTTCACCTTTATTCTGGAGAGATGGGGAGAGAGACACCAAGATACCTCTTAAAGGCAGAATAGAAAGGTGGCTTCCAGGGCCAGTGTCTGGTTGGGTTTTATTGCAAATCCACCCCTTACTAACTCTCTTGGGAGAGTTACTTCGCCAGTCTATGCTTTGGTTTCTTCGTCTGTAAAATGAATCTAATAATGGTACTTATTTCATAGAGTTGATTTGAGGATTAAACAGTTTAATATTGGTAAAGCACTTGAAATACTGTATGGCTACAATGAAGGCTATGTAAGTGGAGGTGGTCTTGGGTATTCAGAGGTGAATTGCTTTGTTGTTACTTTTTTTTTTTTCTGAGACAGAGTTTTGCTCTTATTGCCCAGGCTGGAGTGCAATGGTACAATCTTGGCTTACTGCAACCTCTACCTCACAAGCTCAAGTGATTCTCCTGCCTCAGCCTCCTGAGTAGCTAGGATTACAGGTGTGTGCTACCATGCCTGGCTAAGTTTTATATTTTTAGTAGAGACGGGGGTTTCACCATGGTGGCCAGGCTGGTCTCGAACTCCTGACCTCATGATCTGCCCGACTGCCTCGGCCTCCCAAAGAGCTGGGATTACAGGTGTGAGCCACCATGCCCAGCCTTTTTCCTTTTCATCAGAATAACATTAGGACTGGCCAGGTGGGAGGTAATACTTGTAGCACATACCTCATGCAGTTAGTTTGCACCTCAAGCTAAGGTTACCGTGGGCCTAATTTTGTTTTTTTCAAGTGGGAAATAAGTTTGCTTTCTTCGAAGCTATAACTTACAAGTCCTTGTCCTGGGTGGCCTGGTGACCTAGGTGGAGGTGCGTAGAAGACCTGGAGGAACAGATCAGCACCCCCACATCCCCACAGCTGGAGACGACTCAGAGTTCATTTTCTGCTGATCAAGGGTTCAATTCCTTTAGCGTAGAAGGTGACTTATTTTATTATGGAGTAATTCTGTGTTGGGGGAGAATGGGGAACTTTTCAGTATCCAGAAACATTTACCCTTCGTTCTGGCTTAGTCATCATAATGTGCAATTTTTTGTTGTGACCAAAGTGTGTTTCTGTTCCTGCCAAGCCCCTGTGTCGTGAGAACCAGCGCGGCAGCTCCAGTTTTACTGCTGAGGAATACACCACCAAAGCAGGTTTCTAATGAAAGTACTAGGGAGACTTTAATTATAACCATGCTCTTGAGCTCCCTTGGCAGCCCCTTCTCTTTTGATTCTTTTCAGAGGAGAAACAAAAATGGAGCCGCTGGTAAGAGCTCATGTCAGGGAGCCTCAGTGAGCTGGGGCTCTTCAGTGTAGCCAGCTCTCCCCTACCCTTGTGGAAAAGCATTTCCTCCCGGATCACCTGAGCCCCACTGGCTCTCTAAGCTGGCCTGCACCCCAGTGCAGTGCAGGGAAGAAATCTTCAGGGTGCTGGAGGCCAATTGCATGTGAAAGGAAAAAGACCAAGCTTAAAGTCCTGAGTTTATTGCTCCCACTGAGATTTATAAAAACTTGACTACAAACTGCTGTTGCCTGGGCTCTTTGAAACAGGTTGCATGTATTTGTTCAATGCATTAGTTTTTGCTCTGAAAATTCTCTTCCTTTTCTCTCCTCTTGATGGCCCGTGTCTAGGGGCTTTGTTTTCCTTACTCCCTTTTCCTTCTCTCTGTTTTGCAATGCCTGCAGCACATAGTAAGTGCTATGTGCTCTTTTTTCCTCTTCTTTCACCTGTATCTATTCTGAGTTTACTTGCTTTCTCTTTTCATTCCCATATCTTTCTCCCTGCCTTCCTCCCTTCCCCTGGCCACCTGCGTTCTCTTCATCAGTCTGATTCCTTTCCTCAGTCCCCTTCTCCTTCCTGCCCTGTGTGACTTTTTTCATCCACCTTCCTTTGATTTAAATCCCAATCGAAAATTCTCTTTCCTCCCCTCCTTCCACCAATCTTTTTTTTTTTTTTCCTCTTTGCCTCTCTTGTGGTCTCTGCCTCTATTTTTCCAGTGTCCCTTTGTCCAAATGCTTCTCATCCTGGGCTTGGAACATTATATCACATGAGAAGTTTTAAAAACATCCCAGTGACCACACTGAACCGGAGATGAATTAAATCAGGATTTCTGGGAGTGGAACTTGGGTAGAAATGTTTCTAAAAAGATCCTCAGTTGATTTCCATGTATATCCCAGGTTGAGAACTGTTGCTTGGCTTTGTGATTGAACATGTTTGTTGTGCAAAGCCAACTTTATATTGCTGTGGCTATGTCTAGTTGGCTTAATTGATGTTTCCATTTTTCATTTAGTGGAAAGCATTTTCCTTGTGTCAGTTCCCAGTATGAGTCCTGTGACCTTTGTTCTTCCTCAAGGTCATAAAGAGCCCAGGTCAAAAATGAAGGAGAGGTGAGACCAGGTTCTAGTCAGGACAGGAGTAGCATGGGGAACTGGGATGGGATCTAAGCTACCCTAAATGCAGAGAGACAGTAAAGGCACAGCCAGGGACTGGAGCTTCCAGTTTCTAGACACCCAAGTGGAAAGCTGACTTGGGTTGGAGTCAGGCTGTGTGGAAAGGGTAAGTGCCCCTGATACAAGCAGCTCTGCTTACATTGGCTTCTAGAACATCAGCTGCCCAGCCTGAGCAGCAAGAACAGTTCTAGCTTCTAAACTTCTGCAGACCCTTTCTTTCTTCTGAGCTTCTTCCTGGCTCTGGATTCCGCCACCTCATTTTCTGTGTCAGGTATGTTGGGTGATGCACTGGGGGCTCTGGTGCACAGAGCAGGCTCTTCCTTGACAGTCTCTTCACTGGACACAGAGTAAGGAATTTACTTCATGTAGGGGACACCTCAGAAGCAAATCAAACGCTTTCTCAGTGGACTCTAAAATCTCTAGCACTTGTCAGGTAGAGAAGGAAGCGGCAGATCCAGAAGCACTCTTGGAAGCCCTGCCTCATATTTTGCAATTTTTACCATGTTTAACCTGGAATGGACCCTGGTAAACACTGTAAAGGCATAGGCATTTGGCATGTAGTCTCACCGTTGTATAATACATGTGTTCATGGACCATTTATAAAGCAGCTGAAGAATATCTGATAGGGGAACCCAAGTCAAACAAGTAATATGAAAATGATGATGAAAATTTACTGGGTTCTAGGGGTAGGGAAGTCCAAACACTATTGACCCACTAGGCAGAAATTCAAAGTCCAGGAGAGAGAATCTACTTGCCCCATAGTGGGTCACACAGGGCCTCCTGATCCCATGCCCAAAGTTCAGTACCCATGCAGAGCTGTGGCTTCTTGACTTTGCCATGCTGTGCTGAACCAGCATAGCCACACTAAGCTCAGCTAATCCATAAGTAGCTGTTTATTCCTGAGACTGACCAGCAGCAGGTCGGGGCTGCAGAAAATGCAGGGCTGGCTTCCCAAGGCATGGGTAGGCTGATTGGCTGCACCCTGGCCTCTAGCTCAAAGGCAGGAGGATAAGTTGCTGGCATCTCCTTCTGAGACTGAGAATTCACTCTCCTTGCAGGAATTTGATCTTACCTTTAGTTAGTAGCTAGGCACTGGCTGCTACATACAGATTGGTTTAACGCCTCTTACTTAAGAACTTTATTTGCAGGTATTTATTAAACCAGTTTCAACTGAGAGTAACCTGGGGAAGCCTGTGGCTCTCAATTTGAGTTGGATAAGAATCACCAAGGGTTTTTTTTTTAAAGATAACGATGCCCAGGCCCCATGTCCAAAGCTTCTGATTTGGCTGGTCTAAGGTGAACTCTTTTTTTTTTTAAAGCAATTGGATTTTGTTGTTATTTGTTTAAGGCTCCTAATTCTAATGTTACTCAGGGATAAGAACACCAGTACAGTGAAAAGCACATGGAGAGGCCAGGACAACTGAATTCCCGTGTTCTAGAGTTCAGGTTTGCTACCTCCTAGATGTGGCACTGGGGAAAGGCTATACTGCTCCTTTAAAATGTGAAGGGCGGCTAGATGGAAAACTTCCACAAGCATCCCGGTCCACCAGGGAGCCTAGAAATTCTACAGAAGCTCAGAATTCCACACTACGCAGACTAAAATCCACACCAGCATCCGAGAGCCACTGGGCAGTCAACCTCAGAGATCCCTCTGAACAAGAAAGTCTAGGGCCCTGTGACCTTACATGAACAGCACCGTGACGTGTGACAATGTCCCGGTCCTCCAAGCACTGAGAATGTAATTAGCACAGGTCAAGCACATGGAGAGCATCCAGGCACGAGGCAGAAAGGGATGAACTGCTGGAAAATGATGCAGCGGGGAAATAAAACAGCAACAACAACGAAAAACCATTAAGGTTAGTTGACAAGGAGGCAGGAAGCGGGTGGAGGTGCAGTGGTGGTGATCTCCAAACTGTTTTCATGCCTGTGTGAAATGGTTTATGTGTTCTCTACTTTAACTAGGAGCTCTCAAGGGTCTAAGTTATAAAGGGAGTGGAGGAAGCGGCTCCTGCTGGGCAGATATTCCAGGCACGAGAGGACTACATTTTTAACAACCTTCCAGGGGGAGACTATGGATTTTCTTCCCTTTGGGATTCTTAAATATCTTTTTAAAAGCAAAGAAAGATCTATTTTTCTTTCATATTTCAAAGATGCTTCTGCTGACCCACAATCAGAAGACCGTGGTGTGATACCTTTGTTTCGATGTGTTTTCCAGAAAAGGAGTGGGATTGGGTTGTTTTCTTAGCCTGTTCTCTCTCTGTCTGCCTTTGCAACAGTTTTTGAGGCAACTGACCATGGCTTGAGGTAGTGTCTGTAGCTGGGAGAGAATTTTTCTCTGTACAAGGTGAATGTTCCTTTTTTGAACTGCTTAGATTCTAGTCTTAGCATCACTTAGTGTCTATATCTGGGGGAAATAAACACCAAGGCAGCTATTTTAGGTGCTCCCTGGTCCTTTCTACCTGATACTTCATCACCAAAATGTGAACTAATTATTGATAGGGAGCAAAACTCAGGGGCTGTGCTCTGCAGTGAAATTAAGCATGGGAGCAAGGTGTGGTAGTGAGGGCACTGGTGAATTGCCACTGTCTCTGATTTCTAGTGGGTTTGAGGAGTGCAAGATCATCATTGCGTGCCAGCGGACCACTCAAGCCGGTAAACTGAGGTTGGGTTCCAGCTCCTCCAACTCTCCTTGATAAGCTAGGCCTGCCGTGGATGTGACTTCCCCGAAAAGTGACATTGGGAGTTCCTCTTAACACCACACATCTGCTCATGGATGAGATATGGGTAAAAGAATCCTTCTTAGATACTAGGTGTCTACCCGCAAATGCTGTCCATCCACATTGACTGTCTACATTATAGCTGGGTCTCCCGAAGGGGGTCCATCCATGCTTGTCTATACTTTGGAGGTTACCATTATCTTGGCTAAGCAGAAGCCCTATGAAAAAGTAATCACAAACTGTATAAATACATGAATATTAAACAAAATGCCCCTGAACAACCAGTGAGTCTATGAAAAATTCAGGAGGAAATCAAACATTTCTTGTCATGAATGAAAACAGAAACACAACACACAAAACCTATGGGATACTACAAAAACAGTGGTAAGAGGGAAGTTTATAGTGGTAAGTGCTTACATTTAAAAAGTAGAAAGATTTCAAATAAAAAACCTAACAACGCACCTCAATGTACTAGAAAAGCAAAAACAAAACAAACCTAAATTAATAGAAGGAAAGGGAAATAAAGATAAGAGCAAGACTAAACAAAATAGAGGAAAAATACAAAAGATTAATGAAACATTTTTAAAAAGATAAAATTGACAAAACATTAGGCTGGGAAAAAAAAACCTCAAACCAGAAATGAAAAAGGAGACATTACAACTAATATCCCAGAAATACAAGGGATCATTAAAGACTATTATGAACAGCTACATGCTGACAAATTTGAGAATCTAGAGAAAGGGGATAAATTCCTGGACACATATAACCTACTAAGATTGAAATAAGAAGAAATAGAAAACCTGAACAGACTAACAATGAGTAACAAGGTTGACTCAGGAATAAAAAGTCTCCCAACAAAAAGAAGACAAGAACTGGATCACCTTATTTCTGAATTCTACTAAACTTATTTTTTGTTGTTGTTTTTTTTAAAAAAATTCAATAGCTTTAGGGGCACAAGTGGTTTTTGGTTACAGTGGTGAATTGTAGTGAAGTCTGGACTTTCAGTGTACCTATCATCTGAACGGTATACATTGAGCCCAATAAGTAATTTTTCTTCTCTCACCCTCCTCCAACCTTCCCTCCTCTGCATCTCCAGTGTCCAGAATATGCCCCTGCATATCTATAGGTTAGCTCTTGCTTGTAAGTAAGAACATGTGCCTACCAAACTTTTAAAGCAGAACTAACACTTATTCTTCTCCAACTACTGCCCCAAAAATGAAGAGGTAGGAATTCTTCCTAAATCATTCTATGAGGCCAGCATTTGCCCTGATACCAAACCAGACAAGGACACACACAAACCTCTAGGTGAATATTCTTAATGAACATAGACGCAAAAATCCTCAAGGAAACACTAGCACACCAAATCTAATAGCACATCAAAAAGTTAATACACCCTGATCAAACGGGATTCATCCCAGGGATGTAAGGATGATTTAACATATACAAATCATTAAATGTGACACATAACATCAAGAGAATGAAGTATAAAAACCACATGATCATTTCAATAGATGCAGAAAAATTATTTAATACAATTTAACATCCCGTCATGATAAAAACTCTAAAAAACATTAGGTATAGAAGAAACATATCTCAACATAATAAAACCCATATATGACAGCCCAACAGCTTAGATCATACTGAACTGGCACAAGACAAGGATGCCCACTTCTACCACTCTTTCAACATTGTATTGAAAGTCCTCGCCAGAGCAATTAGATAAACTGAAAAAAAAAAAAAAAGAAATCAAATTGTCCCTCTTCGCAGACATTATGTTACATATAGGAAAACCTAAAGACTTAAACAAAAAACTCTTAGAAGTGATAAATGAATTCAATAAAGTTGCAGGATAAAAACATGCAAAAATCAGTAGTGTTTTTATATACCAGTAACGAACCAGCTGTAAAAGAAATCAAGAAAGCAATCTCATATATAATAGCTATGAAAAATAGTTAGAAATACATTTAACCAAAAAGGCTAAAGATATCTGCAATGAAAACTGCAAAACACTGATGAAAGAGCTTGAAGACAAAAAAACTGGAAAGATAACCCATGCTCATGGATTAAAAGAATATTGTTAAAATGACAATACTACCCAAAGCAAGCTACAGATCTCTATCAAAATACTAATGACATGCTTCACAGAAATAGAAAAAAAAAATCCTTAAATTTGTATGGAACCACAAAAGACCCCAAATAGCCAAAACAATACTGAGCAAAAATAACAGAGCCAGAAGCATCATAACTACCTGGCTTCAAAATACACTACAAAGCTATAGTAACCAAAACAGCATGATGGTATAAAAACAGACATATAGATGAATAGAACAAGAGAATCCAGAAATAAATCCATATATTTACAGTCAACTGATTTTCAACAAAGGTACCATGAATGCACATTGCGGAAAGCTCACCCTCTTCAATAAATGGTGCTGGGAAAACTAGATATCCATATGCAGAAAAATGAAACTAGGTTCTTATCTACTACCATATACAAAAATTAATTCAAAATTGGATAAAGATTTAAATAAATACAAGACCTGAAACTATAAAAATACTAGAAGAAAATATAGGGGAAATACTTCAGGATGTTGGTCTAGGCAAAGATTTTATGGGTAAGACTTCAAAAGCACAGACAACAAAAAATAGGCAAATGGAACCCTATCAAACTAAAAAGCTTCTGCACAGCAAAGGAAACAACAAAGTGAGTGAAGAGACAACCTGTAGAATGGGAGAAAATATTTGCAAGCTATACATCCTACAAGAGAGTAATATCCAGAATCTACAAAGAATTCAAATAACTCAAAAGCAAAAAACTGAATAATCTTTTATTATTATTATTATTATACTTTAAGTTCTAGGGTACATGTGCATAACGTGCAGGTTTGTTACATATGTATACTTGTGCCATGTT
>NW_012114799.1:2286657-2334307 GCF_000951035.1 Colobus angolensis palliatus
CCTCAGCAATGGCAGGCGTCCCTCCCCCAGCCTGGCTGCTGCCTTGTGGTTAGATCACAGACTGCTGTGCTAGCAATGAGGGAGGCTCCGTGGCCATGGGACCCTCCCGGCCAGGTGTGGGTATAGTCTCCTGGTGTGCCTATTTGCTTAAAGCGCGGTAGTGGGGTGGGAGTTACCCGATTTTCCAGGTGTTGTGTGTCTCAGTTCCCCTGGTTAGGAAAAGGGATTCCCTTCCCCCTTGCGCTTCCCAGGTGAGGCGACGCCTCGCCCTGCTTCAGCTCTCGCTGGTCGGGCTGCAACAGCTGACCAGCACCGATTGCCCGGCACTCCCTAGTGAGATGACCCCAGTACCTCAGTTGAAAATGCAGAAATCACCGGACTTCTGTGTTGCTCGCGCTGGGAGTTGGAGACTGGAGCTGTTCCTATTTGGCCATCTTGCTCCGCCCCCTTCAAAACTGAATAATCTTATGTAAAATGGACAAATGATTTGAATAGACGTTTCTCCAAAAAAAGACACAAATGACCAACCGCTGTATGAAAAAATATTCAACATCACTAATTATCAGGGAAATGCAAATCAAAACCACAGAGATCGGAGATTTTTTTAGCCTCAGAATGGCTTAAGAAAAACAAATGCTAGTGAGACTGTGAAGGAAAAAGAACTCTCACATACTGTTGAAGATCATGTAAATTAGTACAGCTATATGAAAAACAGTATGGAGGTTTCTCAAATAACTAAAAATAGAACTACCATATGACCCAGCAATCCCACTTACTGGGTATATATCCAAAGGAAAGGAAATCAGATTATCAAAGAGAGATCTGCACTTCCGTGGTTATTGCAGCACTAGTCACGATAGCCAAGATATAGAATCAACCAAAATTTTTATAAAAAGATGAATGGATAAGGAAAATGTGATGTATATATGCAATGGAGTACTATTTAGCTACAAAAAAAAATGAAATTCTCTTATTCACTTTAGCATGAATGGAATTGGAAGACATTAAGTAAAATGTCGGGCACTGAAAACCAAATACCACGTGTTCTCACTCATGGGGGAGATAAAAAAAATTGACATCATAGAAGTAGAGAATGGAATTGTGATTGAGTCCGATACGAGGAGGAGAGGATCTGGAGAAGTTGGCTAATGGATACAAAATTACAGCTAGAGAGGTGGTATGAGTTCTAGTGTTCTATAGCAGTGTAGGATGACTATAGTTAACAATATATTGTATGTTTTCAACAAGCTGCAAAAGTGGATTTGGAATGTTTCCAACACAAAGAAACAATAAATGTTTGAGGTGATAAGCATGCTAATTTTCCTGATTTGATCACTACATATTATATATATGTACTGAAATATCACTATCCCGTTAATATGTACAATTGCTATATGTCAACTAAGAAGCAGGGAAAAGGTGATCACAAAGGGTGTACATTTGTGGGCATGTGTGTGTGAAATGGGTTACTGAAATCCACTGAAGTCAGGAGCTATTCACCAAAAGCTGAAAATGTCAACATTCTTTTCAAGAAACCATTTTCATGCCTCCAACCTTTGAAGGAGTCAAGGCCACTGACTCATGCTAAGGACAGAAAAGACACTGTGTTATTTAGGCCTGATTTTTAAACAATGCATTATAGTGATGGCAGAGTGCAGGGTGTGGGGAGCGGGAGGGACAGAGAAAGGTATGTGCACATTTTTGGGTGTGAACATGTGTGTGTTCACGTGTGTTTATGCTGACTATGGAGGTTTGCATAAATATACTTCACAACCCAGCCAAGGACTCCTACCTCCAAGATCCTTTTCCTTAACCAAGACATGCTTGCCTTACTCTGAGTCCCAGATTGTTCCATGCGTGTGTGAGATAAACTCCCACATGAGAAGGTCAGGTCTGGCTCTCAGTTCCGTTCACCACTTCACAAGGTCACTAGTCTTGTCATTTGTTAACTTTCTCCTCTCTTCCCACGGCAGGCAACTCATATCCGGGCACGTGACAGATGTCTATCAGCTCTTGCCAGAATGATTTTTAAAAAGAAAGGCAAGTTCTTTGTTTGAGCTACTGAAGCTCTGAGAACTGCCTATCACAAGCCATGGTTGTGGAGGGTGTTCATTATCACCAAAGAAATCTTTGCGTTCTGAGCGATAAGGGCATAAAAGACACTGGCCTTGGCATCACAAGAAGCTAAGCCAACAGCCCTGGGGAGAGAATACAACCTCTACACAGAGGGATCCAATTAAACACAGCATACAGTCCCAAGCTGGGTGCTACAGACAAAAAGACAATTATGACTTGTCTTTTGAGAGGTCTGCTATCTGATGGCAGAGACAGACTTTTAAACAACTAACCATAAAGCAGAAGGATAAGTGCTGTTTTATAGAAGGTTATATATAAAGTCTTATGAACATATAAAAAGGGGGTCAAGTCATTCTGTCTGGCCTGCTTAAGGCAGATATCTCAGAGAAAGGGACATCTGAATTAGACTTTGCAGATGCATAGGAGTTTGCTAGGTGAGAAGCAGCAGGAGAGAGTTTTAGGCATGAGAGAACTGAAAGAAGTAGAAACATGAAAAATGCATGGTGTTTGGAAAGGAGGGAACAGCTTAATGTGGCTGAAGCTGAGGATACATGGATGGCAGGGTGTAGAAGGTTAAGAAATGAAACTACGTATTGGTAACAATGAACACTTGCTGAGTACTTACCACGTGTCAGGCATCATACAAAGCACTTTACATGTTCATTTACTCTGAGATACATGTGATGTAGGTACTGTTTGCTTCATTTTACTGTTGGAGAAGTTGAGGTACAGTCAATGAGTGGTTAGGAAAGAAACATTCCCAAGGTCACATAAAAGGTAGAGCTGGGACATGAACCCAGACAGCCTGACTCCAGACCCTGTGCGCATCACCACTAGGCTGTTGGATGTGCATATTGTAGTTCTGGAAGTTAATAACGACAAAGGTTAGGTTGATGTGGCTTCAGGGAGAAGGTGGCATCAGAAAGAGGCAAATGAAGTGGACATGTGTAGGCTGAGGTAAGAGGAGATGAGTAGACATCCCAGGCATGGAGGAAAGCCGTGATAAAAGTTGTATGTGTGGGAACGATTCGCCCAGCCCATTAGTCTGCTCAGTGGCCCACTGCTTCTTGGCAAAGCCCAAATGAACGTCTCATTAATGGCCCCAGAAGCATCCCTGCTCTCCAAAAGTCCAGAGAACTCACATCTGCTCACTTTCTCTCTGTTCCTTCCTGCTTCTCACCGGCCTGGGAAGGCGCAGTCATTCATAGAAGGGAAGATGGATGCCCGCAGGAAACTCGTGGGCTGATCTTCCCCTCTGTTACGCGTGGTTTTTATAATGTGTCTCCTACCAAGCATTCCTGGGTGAGGATGGATGCTGTTTGGCAGTGGGATTTAATGAATCCAGCAGTGCCTTGCTCCCCATTAAGAATCCCTGAGGGGTGTTCAGCCAGCTGAGCAGCAGAAGGTTGTAGCTGCACACATTTAAATAAGAGAGACATCAGGGCAGGGTGGCAGAGGCCAAAGGGAGACCATTCCTTGAATGAAATTGAATTTTGTTAGAATTAAATTGAGATGCTGAGCTGTCTTTTTACAAACATATTCACGGGCTTCGCTGTCACTTCCATTTAGTGGGCTTGCCATCTGAAGCTGGGGCTTGCTGGTGGAGCCATGGCCTCCCCGCTTGAGAATGCAAACCCTCACCCTGAGAAGCAGGAGCCCAGGTGGGTGGGGGGGAGAATCTGCAGAGCAGCAAGCCAGAGGAGGGTTTAGTCTGCAACCTGCTGCTTCCTCCACCAGCTGCTGCTTCCGGATCTGGCCAAGGAGCTGCAAAATTGTGATTCTAATATGATGGAGAATAAGAAGTGTTCTAGTCCCACAGATCAGAGGTAAAGTTCTGGTTGAGTACAATCAACAGCCCTGTCAACGTAGGTGAGTTATTGAGCCTCTCCGTGCCTCAGTTTCCTCATTTGTAGAAGGGCATTGAAATAGCATTTTTTTAGACTTATGGAGAGAGTGAACTGGAATAAAACATACCAAGTGCTTAGCTCAATGCTCAGCTAGCAGCAAGGATTTATAAAAGTGAAACAGAGTTCTTTTATCCCTTTTGCAGGGTGTGTGACAGGGGTGTGGCTCGCTTCTTTGATGCCACGCTGCTCAAACCCCAAGGGGAAGCATGCAGACAGGCAAGTGCAGAGGTTGTGGGGAGCCCTTTTGGGCTCCAACCCCACGGCAGCATCTAAGGATAAGTATTTACAAGCCCAAGTGGGCATGTGATACAGTGTGCTCCTTCAGCTTTGCTGTCTGCAGATGGCTTGTGTTAGTTCAGTTAGATCCTTGGCAGTAACCTAAGGGCAGAGGGCTTTCTGTATCATAAGTTCTTGCTCAGTGTGCCGAAAAACCTGGATCACGCGGGGGTTTAGAGGGTGAGTACAAGGTTTTATTGAGTGGTGAAGGTGGCTCTTAGCAACATGGATGGAGAGCTGGGAGGGGGATGGAGTGTGGGAAGGTGGTCTTCCCCTGGGGTCGGGCCACTCAGTGGCCAAACTAACCTCCAAGTCCCCCTGGCAGAACTCCCCCTGGAGTCCGTGTTGCTCCACTGTCACTGGCCTGCCAGTGTCTGCTGCTGTGTTCCTCTGCTCCTCTCGATGTCTAGGTCCAGCCACTTGTGTCTGTGCCCACTTAAGGTCTTGGGTTTATATGGGCACAGGATGGGGGGGCGTGACAGGCCAAAAAGCAACTTTTGGGGCACGAAAAGAGAAGTGCCTATCCTCAATTAGGTCTGTGGGCACAGGCCTGAGGGTGGATCCCTCACCAGGCACTTTGCCTTTCTCTATCCAGCACTTCCCTGCCCCCTTCCTGTATCAAAAGTAAACATTACAAATTGTATATGGGAGCAAGTTCTGTGCAGGGTTAACTGGGAGGGCACTTGTGTTGCATGATACCTGCGTGTCGGCATTTCTGAAACACGACTGTTTGGAATCCATTCCTCATCCCTAAACATGGTTCCTTGTCTTCTTTTTAAAGTCATGTCTATTTGAGAAGGAGATGTGAGTCACAGGAGGAAGGGTAGCACTAGGTTAGTGTGTCGTGGTGCAGACTTGAGTTGGCAAGCGGGGGAGCCGTCAGTGCAGAGAGCAAAGGTGTAAGACCAGTTCTACAATTCTGTGGAGACAAAGCCCTGGGGAGCAGCATCAGAAGGTGGAGCTTGCTGGGTTAGGAAGGGTGGGAACCAGAGCTGCTAGGGTTCCCCTGGGGGCTGTCAGGTTTTTCTAGAGCAGATGGCGTTCACAGTCTGTTAAACTGAGATATGGGTCTAGGCCTTGAGAAAGGGTCCTCAGGGAAAAAATTAACATGATAATTTATTTATTTATTTATTTATGTTTATTATACTTTAAGTTCTGGGGTACATGTGCACAACGTGCAGGTTTGTTACATGTGTATATTTGTGCCATGTTGGCGTGCTGCACCCATCAACTCGTCAGCACCCATCAACTCGTCAGCACCCATCAACTCATCAGCACCCATCAACTCGTCATTTACATCAGGTATAACTCCCAATGCAATCCCTCCCCCCTCCCCATGATAGGACCAGGTGTGTGATGTGCCCCTTCCGGAATCCAAGTGATCTCATTGTTCAATTCCCACCTATGAGTGAGAACATGCGGTGTTTGGTCTTCTGTTCTTGCGATAGTTTGCTGAGAATGATGGTTATTAATTTATTTGCTTTAGGCACGGTCTGGGGATTGGGTGTACTGGGGGTGGCAGGAGCACTTTCTGTCACTATCATTGGCAAGTGCTTCTTTCTCTTTCAAGAATGGCTGTTAATGGACATGGTGCATGAGGGACAATTTGAACTCAGGTGAAAAAGAGAGGACCTTGGAGCTCACCTCCAGTGTCACAGTCAAGAAAACCCAAGGCCTGGATTCTCTAGACCCTTGCTTTGTGACCTTGGACAAGTGCCCTCCGCATGTTGGGCTTTTATTCTCTGGGCCTTTGTTCCTGTTTAATGTAGGGACCTCATGAAGACCAGGGGCTTCCTGCTGGTGACCAAGGGCAGCAGAGGGAACCTGTGGGCCTCCAGGTGGGGCAGACACTTTCTCCTTCAGCCTCAAACTGGAGCTCTCCCTGTTGCTTTTCTCTCCCAGCACTTGGCCTCAATCACTCGAGTTTGTTACCTGGGATTAGACTGCCTTGATGATCTCCAAGGTCACTTTGTTCTTTGCTATGACAATATTCTAATGACTTAGTAGGAGTGCCCTCAACTCTCAGCTAAGCTGTTGTTAATCTGGGTCCTCTGAACCACAGGGGCTCATGGGACAGAATTTAGAGTGTTTGAGAATATAGATGACATTTTTGAAAATCATACATTTTTATTAATTTGTCATTGAAATTTAACATTCTCCTCACTTGCGAATCTAGGTAACAAACCAGTCACCATTAGCAGTACCTGTCACTCTCACCAGCAGAAATAAGTGCTGCATCAGTCTTGCACTTAAGCCTTAAGAAAGCCTGGCAGCTTCCACTTTTGTGCTTTTGGGGAGCTCTGAGAAACCACATAAAATACTTGCCACACTGCTGGAGAGACCACATGGACAGGCTATGTGGAGATAAACAATGTCCCACATTGTCAGCTGAGCTGTCCCAGCTGAGCTCCACCTTCCAACTCTCCTACCAAGATGCACAGGGAGAAACCTGGAACATTCCAGCCCAGTCCAGATCTCAGACGGGTGCAGCCTTGGCTCTCACTGCACAAAACAGAACCACCCAGGCAAGCCCAGTGCACCCACAGAATCGTGAGAAATATTAAAGTAGTTTCTGTTTGAAGCCACCGAGTTTCAGAATGGTTTGTTAGGCAGCAAAAGACAATTGAAATAGCACGTGTGTGTGTGTGTGTGTGTATTATACATCACTAAATCGAGTCCCAAAGTGCCTGTTGCACTTAACTCCCACTTTGATAGGTTTTTGACATGCTCATGTGTCACAGGGTGTGCCCACCACTCAGGACTTCCAAAATGAAGACATGGTCACAAGGTTCACAGTAATTTGTTAGCTGACAGATACTCCTCGAGCCCAGCTGCCATGCTGCCCCATGTGAGGGGAATGAGGAATTCCTGAGATGTGGGCTTTGTTATCAGCATACTTGGAATTTCATTGGAAAAACAGATATTTATAGCCATATGGGAAAAATGCAAAATAGGAAGTCCAGGCAGAAACTTGTGATTGAGGCTCTGTGTGGGGGCTTTTACCCTGACCTTCCCTGGAATGAATCTTAGAGGAGGTAAGACTTGAGCCTGATTTTGAAGCAAGGGCAAAATTTAGCCGGATGCTGTGGCTCACACCAGTAATCCTGGCACTTTGGGAGGCCAAGGTGGGTGGATCACCTGAGGTCAAGAGTTGGAGACCAGCCTGGCCAAAGTGGTGAAACCCCATCTCTACTAAAAATGAAAAAAATCAACTGGGTGTGGTGGTGGGCACCTGTAATCCTAGCTACTTGGGAGGCCAAGGCAGGAGAATTGCTTGAACCCAGGAGGCAAGGTTGCGGTGAGCTGAGACAGTGCTATTGCACTTCAGCCTGGGCAACAAGAGGGAAACCTTGTCTCAAAAAAATAAAAGGGGGGTGGGTGGGGGCAATATTTAGAGTAACTGAAAGAAATGGGGAGGGTATTTGTAATGGGAAAAGAGCTGTAAGCAAAGTCAAAGGAATGACACCAGGTAAAGCTTGTTCAGAATTCAATGAATTCTGTTTACAGTAGAGCATTTTTGATGGCCAGTGGAGAGTTTATACAGAACCAGATTGGAGCGGTCTTAGGTGCCAGGACTTGGGGTTTTATTGATAGAACAATGGAAGCTTTCAACAGTTAAAATTTCGTAAGAAGTATTCAGTGGGTGCTGTATTTTCTTGTTCTCCATTTCTGTTCTTATGATCCAGATTACAGTATCATCCTCTCTCCTTTCTAGCTATCCATAATGATCATGCTTAACCACAAAGTCATTCCTGGGGCCCTGGGGCCCCAGCTTTCCTCCTGGAGTCCCAGGTTGTATTTCTAACCAAGGAGAAAGTGGGCTCCAAGAGCAGAGGACCCTGCCACTCTTTTCCAAAGGCAGTGGTTTGCCACCTTCAGGGAAGATAGTTGGGTGTTACCTCGTTCTGATCTTGATACATATTTTCCCCCACTAACTTCTTAGTCTGAGAAACGTGTTGAAAGGCTAGGGGTAATACGGATCAGAAAGCTTCCATGGTGAAGAATGAAAAGGAAGCAGGGAGTATTCACATGAAAAGGTAATTTGGGTGTCATTTGGGATCTCAAGTATCAGCTTGCTCTGGCATTTTTCAGTGAGTGAAGGTAATTGCAAAATTTGCAAGATATATTTTTTTTAAGTAATTCTAGCTTGTCTTTTTCCTGTCCTTTGCTAAGTTTCTACATTTGTTCATTCCTTTATTATTCATCCTATGTTGAATAAGCCCCCGTGTAAAATTTATTGGGTCGACCGTAAAGTCAGTCTCTTATTCTTCCCTTAAGGAGTATGAAATCCAGAGTTAGAGGGAAGAGAGTAGGTGGGGTAGCTCTAGGCTTTGCAAGACATGTCTGGGATTCTATTTCTAATAGCCTTGGGGGCCAGCCTGAGTGGGATTTGCACTTTTAAATTGATGCTTGTCTATAATTTAGAGAACCTTGAGGGAGGTTCTCTCCTGCAGTCTAAAGTTATCCTTGAAGTCTGACATCAGCAAGAGGCAAACTTTATCTGGGGGAATACACCTCTCATCCAAAGGAGATAACAGCTGTGAGAAAAATTCCCCCAATGCTGGTCCTGTTGACTTATGTTTCAAAGGAGAACAATTTCAACATAGAACTACACTTTCCCTCGAGCTGCAGATGCAGTAAAATGGCTGTAAGCTGCAAAAACTCTTTCAATATGGCACGTATTAAACCTTTCAGAGGTAGCACTTTGATTTTTAATTTTACGCTCTTGGCAGGCAATCAGGGTCTTTAATAGTAGGGAGGCCAGAGGGAGAATGTTTCAAAACAGTGAGGATCTTATCATAGTGTTCAATTAATGAATAATTATTAAAACCCAGAATAGCTAGAAAAGAAGGCAAGAGGTGGCAGAGCAATTCTCTGGTTTTGGGCCTATAATGAACCCTCTGGGGAGGGGAAATACGATATACAGTTCCATGCAATTAAATCTTCCATTTTTCTCCTACTGGAAGATCAGCAATTTCAGGGGCAAATAACAAAGAAAAAATGCCCATCACTTAAAAAGTCATTTGCTGACAAGAATGCATTTGATCAGTTTGATTTTCAACGTTTGTTGCATTGACATTGAAAATAAATAATACCAATGACAAGCACAATAATAAAAGACCTCCTTGAAATCAATTTCTAAGAAAACAGTATTGGGGCATGTTGAAGGCACCAGTTAGAACGGGTACATTGTTAAACAAATGCAGTCCATGAGCTGCACGATTCCTAGCTGTCATAAAGAGAACCCCCCGCACATCTTCCGAATACACATGCCCCGGCTCCCTGTTATTTCCAGGCCCAATCGTGTCAGCTACTTGCTGTCGGGACCTCTCCTCTGAAGGTCTCAGTCCACTGTTTCCTTTTTTACTTGGCTCTAGAAAATCTTGTCATCTGTCAAATAGCTGTTTACGGTCAAAGCCCGGCCTGCTGAGTGGCCATGTCACAGGCTAGCAAGATGGCATGCTGGCCACCGCTAAGCAGGTACAGATGCTGCTGCTTCTTGGAACCCTGCAAACAATAAAGCAGCCTGGCAGGCCTTGGCATGCTGGCAGAACGACCACAGACCCCACATTGATTCCGTTCTCAGCCATGTCAGTCAGCCTAAGGCCCCTGCTGGGGCTCTGAGAGCATCTAGGGTCAGCTCACCTTTAAGAAGCCATTAGCCCCCTCCGCTGCAAAGCTGGGGTGGGGTGTGGGAGCAGGGCGAGCAGAATCAGTGAGCACTTGAGATGGCATTTTCCTGGCATGAGGTCGCTCATTACTGAGGGCCTCCGTGAGGAGCTGGGTTTTCACGATTCACTCTCAGTGGTGTTTCAGGAGACCTGCAAACATCACAAGGCCAAATGGGCCTGCAAAATAAAGAAATAAACAGATGGACAAACAAGTAAATGGGGAGGGGGTGCTGTTGTTCGGAGAGCAGCGAGAGAGGATGTTTTCCAGTGTGTGACATTGTACAAAGGTGCCCGGGATGTTTTATTTGAAGCTCAGTTGCAGGGAGGGTATGTGACAGCAGATAATAGATTGTAGGCACGTGGCCATGGGCCCCTAAGACAAATCTCAAATGTGCTGTCCTCTGCCAGATGTTAAGAGTGGGGGTGGAAAGGAAGAGATAGGTTACTTCTTCCTCATTGCCAGCTGTGTCCCTGGCTATTCTTGTCAGGTCAGGTGCTTTTCTTAGAGTGCTAAGAGGGACTATTTACTGAACACTTGCTGTGTGCCAGGTATCGTGCTGTGTGCTTCATGTACTCTGGCTCATGTAAAACCTGGAGAATGGTGGTATTAGCCCAATCATTAAAGATGAGGAAACTCTGAGGGTCAGAGAGGTGAAATCACTTGTACAAAGTCACACAGTTAGAAAACGAGGGGTGCAAATGGGGTTGAGTTGAACTCCTGTCAGTGTTCTTAATTACTATTCTAGATGACTTCCTAGGCAGGGATGCAAAGGCCCCTTGCAGCCTCCCTCCAGCACAGGGAGCTTCTGATGATGTATTGAATGCCAATTGGCTCTGGGCTTCTCATTGTGAGTTTAGCATCCTTCCTCATCCTGAGTCAGAATCACCGCAGCCCCCTTCTGACTGGGGCCTCGTCACTGCTCTCTGCCAAAAGACCCTCTGCCTTTTGCTCTGCTTCTGACACTTTCAGAACCAGTCTGGGTCCCAGTCTTCGCCGCTCAACCTCAAGACAGGAGGAGCAAGGGTCACACCCTTCAGCCTGGTGTCAGAGGTACTTCCTTTATGTCCTTGTTCTAGAGTACGTCTCCAGCATCACCTCTGACTACAGCCAGCCTGACCTTCCAGCTTTGTAACTTAGTGCAAACCAAGTTTCCTTGTTCTGCAATACCTTCCCCAGCCTCTGTCTCTACTTTGATATCTGTCTGTTCATTTATCAAGACTCAGTTTAGACATTCTTTGCCTGGAAACTCTTTTCTGACTTTTGCAAGACTCGGTCGGTGATTCTATGGTAACTGTTGCATGCATGGAATGGTCTGGTTATTTATCTGTCTCATCCACAGTCTGCTGAATGAATGGGAATACCTCACCCTTTTGGTCACAGACCCTCTGTCAGGTCCATATAGAGAATCTAAATACTTACATGCTTCTGGTGGTTTGTTCTTTTGTTCAATGCTAACTGGTCCAGAATGGCCTGGGCTTCAGTGTCACAGGTGTCAAATCACCCACGTTTCCTAGGCATAGTCGTCACACAAGAGCAGGAAGCATTGAGATGACACTAACTGCTGTAGCAAGCAACTCCAAAATGTATCACGTATAATGGCTTGAGAGAAGATTATATTCCACTCATGTAACACCCAAAGTGAAGTGACTGATTGGCAGGCGGCTTCCTTAACTGATGATTCAGAAATCTAGGATCTTTTGGCTGGGCACAGTGGCTCACATCTGTAATCTTAGCACTTTGGGAAGCCGAGGTGGGTGGATCACTTGAGGTCAGGAGTTCAAGACCAGCCTGGCCAACATGGTGAAACCCTGTCTCTACTAAAAATACAAAAATTATCTGGGTGTGGTGGCACATGCCTGTAGTCCCAGCTACTCAGGAGGCTGAGGCAGGCGAATCGCTCGAACCCAGGAGACGGAGGTTGCAGTGAGCTGAGATTGCATCATTGCACGCCAGCCTGGGCAATAGAGCGAGACTCGGTCTCAAAAAAAAAAAAAAAAAAAAAGGAAAAAGAAATCTACCATCTTTCCACCTTGCAGCTCTGTCATCATGAACATGTGGCTTCCAAGGCCACTGAGCTCCTCTGAATCAGGATGCTGGAAGGGAAAAGGGCATGGAATCATAGGTGTGGGACATTTCTAGGGCTAGGGCCAGAGGAGGAGCAACAATCACTTCCATCTTCATTTCACTGATTATGTCACATGGCCACACTCGATTTCCAGGGAGGCTGAGAAATGTGGTCTCCCTGTGGGCCAGTCAGCTGTCTCTGCCATACTATTTACCTCACTGTGCATGCACAGTCTGCAGAATTTTGAAGCACCCAGTTTCCCCGTGTTCTGAGTTAGGACATAGTGTTCCCATTTTAATTCTCTGGGGAAGAACACTGTGGGAAAAATCGTCACTTCCAGTTTGCCTCACTGGTGGCTGCACTGTCTGACGTTTCTTTTGCAAATGTAAGGGCTGAAGGACTGGCTTCTAGATTTATTAAGCCTCTTTTACTTGGCTGCAAAAGATTCCTAACCACGCCAGGTGGTGAAGATTAATGGCCAAGTTGGCATGTTGAGAGTAACTCAGGTAAAGCACTCTTTCTCACTGCCGTCCTTTAGAGGTCATCTATCACCTGATTCCATTTTTATTTTCAAGTGACAGAGCAAGTGCAAGTTTTGGCAAGAAATCGGTAAGCTCCAGAAAGCTGGGAAGAGACTAAACTATTTGCATATTTCACCTTGGTTCAATTAAGCATCTCCATTGCCTGTGGTCATTATGACCAATTTTCTTCTAGGAAACTGCTCTGAAGGAGGCTTGAAGACCTAGTGTATTGATTTGCAGGGGAAAAAAATTTTTAAAAAAAGGAGCTTCATGACTCAAAGCAACCCTTTTCCAGAAACTTTATCTGGTAATGCCACTCTATCCTGAGAACACCCACATCCTTGTTCCTTTAGCATCTGGGATGGAGATGATATAATGTAAATTTCTTTCTTTCTTGTTTGATTGACTTGCATTTGTTCTACAGTAATTTCCTTCTGTGGGCATTGACATGTAGTAAACATCTCATAGTTCCCTTCCTTAAAGGCGATTAGTGAAGTGTTAATGTGAGGCATTAGCCTTTATCATGCTGAATAAATTGAATGCCCTTATGACTGAAACTGAGCCTTCTCATCTCCACCCATACTTAATACTGCAGAAGAAGCCAAGCCACCATGTGAGTTCAGCATATATTTATCTTTGCCCAGAAGCTCGTTATGCTTGTTTACATGTCTCTCTCCATCCATCCGGCATTGCAGTGCCCCGAACTGACTTTTCCAAATCATCATGTTAAGTTCTAAAGGCTCAGGCCAATTTTTTGCTCCAAGAAGCAAGACCCAAACATCTTAATCTTTTCACCTTGCTCAGCCTGCCTTCCTTTGCAGAATCAAATTGAAATTTGTTCTTCATCTCAGGAGCTTCTCCTGGACTCATGCATCTCTTCCCTCCATGGTTTCTGCTCTTTTGACACCCCCTCAACAGCCTGCACCTCCCCTCAGTCTTGAATAATTTGTTCTTGTGAGACATGAAAGGTGCATTTTACATTTTCTGACCCCGCGGTTTTAATCAGCTCCTATTTTAGTTCCTACAAAGAACTCTTTGCTTACTCCAAATCATGATGTGTTCTATGCTTTTTTTTTTCTAAAAAGCTATCTTTCACACTCAGATCTGCACTCCTTACAGAATCGATTTTTGTGTATGGTGTCAGGTTAGGCACAAATTTATGTCTGCCACTTGGAGATTGACATTGATCAAGCACCACATACGGAAAAGCCACTTGTTCACCTACAGTTCTAAAGTGTCACTGTGTCGTAAATCAGGTGACGTTATATGTACAGATATATTTCTAGATCCTCTGCTTTGTTGCTCAGTTTATCTATTCTTGTGCTAATATCACACCATCTTCATTATTATAATTGTATCATACCTCATGATAGCTGGTAGTATAAGTCTTTATCATCATTCTTCATCTTCAACATTATTTTGGCTGTTCTTGGCTGTTTGCATTTCTACATAAATTTTAGAATCAGAGTGTAAAGGTCTACAAAATATCTGCTGGGATTTTCATTGATCTAAAATCTAGGAGGAATTTAAATGTTTGTAACCTCTAGTTTCCTAACCATGGACATGGTATACCCCTGTTCATTTTGGCTTCAACAATTTCTCTTATTAATGTTTTATACTTTTCAATGTAGAGGCCTTGGTGACATTTTAAAAGATTTATTCCTAGAAATCCATATTTTAAAATGTGGTTATGAACTGTACCACTTCAAATTTGGCTTTGTATTCAGGGACTTTGCTAAATTCACATTAATTTTAACAGTTTTTCCATAGATACTTTTAGGTTTCCTGTATATGATCATGTAATGTGTGACTAATGAGGGTTTTATTTCCTCCTTTCCAATCATTTTGCTTCTTATTTCCTGTTGCACTTGCTGTGTGCTCTAGCTCTGTCACACTCCATATAGACAGACACTTGTGCAAGGATAAGGAACATTTATATAAAACTTAAATAACTCTGTTGGGCAAGATTTTCTTATGTGCCTCTACATCCTCCCAGAAAACTGTCCCTTTCTCCATTCTCCTTAGGCAAAGCTTAGGCATCCTTCAAGTCTTAGATTAAACTCCTCCTTCAGGATGATTTCCTTGGCCCTTCTGAGACTGGGTGTAGTGTACGGAGTGGGAATTCTTTCTTATCCAAGGTCATTTACTTCAAATGCTTGTTGGCAAGTCTGTCTCTCCTGCTGAACTGCAAGCCCTTCAGGGGCACAAATTCTGCAGCGTTCTGTCTCTCCTGCTGAGCTGCAAGCCCTTCAGGGGCACAAATTCTGCAGCGTTCATTGCTATATCACCATCACTTAGCACAGTGTAGGGCATATCACAAGCATATGTTAAATGTTAGCTTCTAGTTCTCCTCCTTATCCTTGTTCTGATACTTGTCTTCATCTTCTTCTTTCTCATTTACTTATGGAAGCACAGCCCTCATCAGTATCAGTGTCTGTTGAAGTTTAGCACAAACTTTTCCACTAGTGTCTTTTCCACTAGGTCATGAAGTCCTCAAGGGCAAACATCTTATTCCACATGATTGCATCCCCAGTGTTTAGCACAGTGTCTACCTCTTGAGAGACATTGAACAAAAGTATGACAGAGTGAATATGTGGATAAATACATGAATGAATTGGTGGATGGGTGCTCCTTGTTATAAGAAACTGAGGTCCATACAGAATGAGTTGGGTAGCAGCTTAAGCATACTCATTCTGTAGGATTACTGTATATGCCCTAAAGCCAAAACTAATGCTTTGGTATAGTTTGAATTTCCCTTTGCCTGGAAGTTCTTCTTGTGAATTCTTAAAGCATTTTTCTTCATCCATCCAGAATTGCAGTGCCTTGAGGAGCTTGCTTTGTTTTTTTCTTTTTTGACAGAGTCTTGCTCTGTCGCACAGGCTAGAGTGCAGTGGTGCAATCTCAGCTCAATGCAACCTCCATCTCCTGGGTTCAAACAATTCTCCTGCCTTAGCCTCCCGAGTAGCTGCGACTACAGGTGCATGCCACCATGCCCAGCTACTTTTTGTATTTTTAGTAGAGGCAGGGTTTCACCATGTTGTCCAGGATGGTCTTGATCTCTTGACCTCATGATCTGCCTGCCTCAGCCTCCCAAAGTTCTGGGATTACAGGAATGAGCCACCACGCCTGGCCAAGGAGCTTTCTTAAATCATCATCTTAACCTCCAAGAACTCCAGAAAACAAAGAGATAATTTTCTTAGTCCAAGAATCAAAACCACATCATCTTATTTATTTTTAACCTTCTTTGTCGGTCTTTTCTTCTCAGAATTAAAGTTTGGTTTCCATCTGAGCAACCCTCTCTAGACCCAGACATCTCACCCCTTCCCGGTTCTGTTCATTTGCTGCCTTCTCTGTGCCCACCCCATGTGTCTTGGTTGCTTTGCTGTTTCAAAAGTTGGGAGGTGCATTTTTAAGTTTTCAGACACCATGAATTTAATTGCAACTGCTGAGATCTAGTCAGAGCTTGGGAAGTACCTATTTTTCATGATCTGTCATCAGGAGCTGTGATAACTCAGCCATGAGCTCACAACCCAGAGACCTGCATGGCACTTTTGAAAACAGAATGAAGCTCTGTAGGGCGCTTCTCCAGAATCCCTCACTCCAACAGGCAGTTGCCCCCTTCCTTCTTTCAGCCTCACCCAGAGGCCTACCCCCGCTTTGGTGTTATCTTCACCTTGTATGCCTTCCTCACAGGCATCATTGCATGGTGATTCCCATCTAAAAACTTTATTTCACCCCATGGAGAAGGGCTGAGCAGCAGAGCAGCTCCCAACAGAGACTGTGCTTTATTGGAGAGCAGGCCTGGGTTGTGTTAATGCCAGCTGACTTGAGAACCACAGGGGTATAGGCAGGGCCAATTAACAGGTGAGATCAGGGTCTCTTAAATGCCAGCTCCTGCTCCAGGGATGGTAGGTCACTAATTGTAGCTGCACTCCTGCCCTTAAATAAATATGTTTCTCTAGCCAGAGGGATTGGTTATTTGCTTACTTCTCCCTTGAGCAGTATTTATATTTAATTGAAATTCTACTTTTTAGAGGTTCACTTGCAAGTCACTGTTTTGATGTGGGCCAAGACTAGGGTTAGGCAAGCTAGGTACCTGGGATGCAAAATTTAAGGAGGCCTTTACTCTCAGGTGTTCATCCTGCACTTGCCTGACACAGGGAACAAGTTTCTCCTTAAATGTCATGTACTACACACCTGGCTTGTCTCACCCCATTCCAGCTCTTCTTTTGGACCCAAATATTTTAAGCAAGTGATTCTTTAACACAGATTAAGCAAGTATAGTGAGAGTCACAGGAATGCAAACAGCCCCCCTCCTTCCTGCAAACCTTCCGTGTTATCTTCCTACTGAACCCTGAAATGTTTTCTTAGTCTGTAACAAACCCACCCCCATATTAGAGCTATTGTTTATTAAGAGACTTCTATATGTGGGTTCTCAGCTGAGACCACACTTGGTTATTATTTATTGTCATCCGACAAACCTGTGAGGTTGATTGTTCTCTCAGTTTTGCAGATGAGCAAACCTGGGGTTAGGGAAGGTGGTTCTTCACACAACCAGTGAGAGGGAGAGCCAGGATTCGACCCAGTCTGTCTCCAGTCAGACTCCCCAGCATCCTATACTCATTGAGCTGCCCTTATATCTAATAGGACACCTGTCATCATGCACGGTAATGCTATTGAATTTTTCAGTGACAGATCTGAGCATTGGGAGAAGGCAAGAAGCCAGAAGCCTGAGCATGTCAGGGCCCAGGAAAAGAATGCAGAGTGGAGATTCTGGAGGTCATGTGAAGGAAAAGTTGGAGAGGCCCTATTCTCTGACTTTACCTGTTCATAGCTGGGTTGACCTTCTGCAGAATGAAATGCTTCTCACTCCCTCTTCCACAGGTCTTCATCCATCCAGTTTTGTAGGATCTCCTGTTGTAAGGTTGCTGCTTCTACATGTATGTCAACTTCTGATCCAGCATGAGCTCCTTGAGGGCCAAGACTGGGCTTGCCTCAGTGCTTTTGTGCAGTGTTTTAATGGAGCCATGCATAAATCCAGGGTTTATTTTACCACTTTCCCAGAGAATTCTGTTTTGCTCAATAAACTGTTTTTGAAAGAATCAAAGCATATGGAAGTATATAAAGCAGAAATTGAAACACCTGTTCTTTCTCCCAATCCTCCATCCCCTCCGTGGTCCCCACTGTTGAGCTTGGATGCTCCTTCCTCCAGAGGTGTCTGTATGCAAACACAAACCCATTCATAGACGTATTTTTTTTTTTATTTTTTCCAGTAACACAGTCAAACAATGCATATGTTTTGTGGATTCTCATTTTCTACTTAATAGTGCAATGTAGCCTTGGGTCTTTCAGTGCACACAGAATTGTCTCATTTGTTTAGCAGCTATGCGTAGATGTACTATAAGTGTTTACTGTCCTTTGATGATGGATACTTGGGTTGGACTACCCTTTTCTGGCAGCGAACTTCCTTGTACTAAAATATTTGCACATTTTTTTGTTTTTGGCATGTATTTTTATGGCTTGGAGTCCTACAGATGGAGTTCCTGGGGCAAATAGTATACACTATTGGATTTTGGAAGGATATTACAGAGTTGTTTTCAAGGAGGCTGAGCAGGCTTTCTTTTGAAATTATGAATGGGAATGCATCTCCTTTGCTTCTCTACCTGAACCTCATTAATATTGTACCAATCTTTAAAACACTTTAGTCACTGTGAAAAGTTAAAGATAAGATTTAATTGCTCTCTTGATTAATATTTCTTTCATATATTAATAACTTTATTTTTTTAAATGTTTATTGCCATCAGTATTACCTGTTCATGTCCTTAGTCTATTTTTCTTTGGGACTATTTAGTCTTTCTCTATTGATTTCTAAGAGCTTTTCTTATATTGGGTAAATTAGACATTTGTTTGTCATATGTATAGGAAATGTCTTCCCTAGTTGTTTATTCTATGGGTTATTATTAGTAGTAGTATCTTTAACAAAAGCCTTCTTATATTTAAATACTTTTTGAAAATTCAGATTAAGGGCATAAGTTTGAATGCAGATAGATCTGAGTTCAAACACAGACCACGCAGCTTAGTTTGCACAAGTCCCTTAAAATCTCTGAGCCTCAGTATCCACATCTAATACTTACAAGCAATGAGAAGGAGATAATGGAACAGGGTAAGCATTGACCAAAATAGATGGAATTAACAGAGGCCAGCCTCCAAAAGTCAGAAGTGGGCTCTCTGTGGCCAGTTGCTTCCCTGACCTCCCTCTACTCCCCTTACTGTGGTTCTTCCCTAAAACTCGTCTTGGTCTGGAGCACTGATTTCCCCTAAATGTGTTCCCTCCATTTCCCACTCCAGGAAAAGCCAGGTGAGAAAATTCTGTCCTGCTTAACAGAAGCTGGAAAAAGAAGACATTCCCTAAGTTAAGTGTTTGTTCCGCCGGCCAGTCCATCTGGTCACCTGACAAAGGTCACCCCAGCATTCTCCCATTTACACGGCTGGAACTTCCTGAGCCTCATCATTTCAGCCTTAGATCAATTCGCTAGATTTTCATTTCGTTTTCAAGTTGTACATTCCCTCTTTCACTCAGACTAGTAATTTCAGGGGCTATATTATAATTTTGAGATGTTGCTTCAGACACATTACAAAACATTAAACTGCATTTAGCCTTGAATCGTCACTTAAGATTATTGCAGGAAATTAGGGCTTTCTTGATCACAAATGTGACAATAGATTGAAAACACAGCTTCAATTATGACTAAATGGGGACAAAAAGTGAAGAAGTGTTAAGCACACAGCCATGCCTTATGTGGGTGCCAAGGAGCCCAGGGAAACTGAGGCCACTGCTGGAAGAATGAGGGGCTGGGCTGGGTGGTGCTTTGGGAAGCCACACGTGCACCAGGGATGCAGCGCAGCCCCCTTCCCACATGAGCAGGCAAATTATGAGGCTGCCTAGGGTTTCTTATCTCCCATCCCGCCCAATCCTCCTCTATCTTCAGCATCCCCATCGCAAAACCTTTAAAGTCTGGCTTCACTTAAGGCCAGGCTGCTGGCCTGTGGTTGTGGAGGTCCCCACGGAACCGAGGGCATTTAGAAGATGGGAGGGGAACCAAGGGTGGACAGCCCTGGGACCAGGATGTGAAGGCTGAGGGCCCTGCCCTTTTATGTTTCTTCAGTTTGGTGCAGAAATAAATGGGACCTGCCCACGGACTTCCCGGGAGTCTGCAGGCCTGGCAGCCCTGAGGACGGACCTAGTAGCACCAGGCAGTGGGGCGGCATCAACCTCTGCTCTGTAACTCTGGCTGCTACACACCCGCCGCAGGCCCTTTTCCAGTGCGCTGGGTTCCTGATGCAGAGTCTGCAGCCCACTGCACTTTCTTCTTCACCCGGGGCCAACCATGCAGGTGCGAGATCATGGTGAGGCACACACCGACCCTCTCTTTTGCCAGAGCCAAATTTGCTGTGGAACGAGGCTGTGCACATCCTTCGCAGCCAGCTATGGTCACAGCAATCCGAGGCACTGGACTGTGTTGCTGAGAAATCCAGTGAAAGATCCGGCAAGTGTGGGTAAGGGCCCTCGCAGCAGACTTCACAGGTCCTGGCTGGTGTGCCCGCCAAGCGGGTCTTCCGTCCCAGCTGGGAAGGCAGAACTGACCTCCACCCCTGCAGCCTTCAGGGGCAGAACCCTTGTGACAGGCAGTGTTAGTCCCACTTTGTAGACAGTCACACAACAGCCAAGAAACCAAGTAGAGGGAGCTCAGGTTCAAACCATTTCTACCCAATTGTGCTTCCTTTCGGTGGGTAGGAAGGCTGGCCGCTTCTCCCTGGAGCGGGAGTTATGTAAGAAGTTGTCATTTAGGCCTGGGCGCGGTGGCTCAAGCCTGTAATCCCAGCACTTTGGGAGGCCGAGACGGGCGGATCACAAGGTCAGGAGATCGAGACCATCCTGGCTAACACAGTGAAACCCCGTCTCTACTAAAAAATACAAAAAACTAGCCGGGCGAGGTGGCGGGCGCCTGTAGTCCCAGCTACTTGGGAGACTGAGGCAAGAGAATGGCCTAAACCCGGGAGGCGGAGCTTGCAGTGAGCTGAGATCCAGCCACTGCACTCCAGCCTGGGTGACAGAGAGAGACTCCGTCTCAAAAAAAAAAAAAAAAAAAAAAAAAAGTCGTCATTTAGGAAGTCTCTAAGTCTCTATCCCCTGGAACATGTCTAGGCACAGCCTCCTGAGAGGAAAGGTGGCTGTCCAATAGGTGCAGATTAGACCTACTTTCCCTACATTGGCCTAGGTAGTTAGGCAATTTGGTTCCAGAGCCTTCCCACATAGTCTCATCAATCATCAGGGCTCAGCAACCTTTTATCCAAAGCCTCCTCCTTCTCAACACACACACACACACCCTCCCCCCGCCACCGCCCCCCACCTCGGTCCCCAACCCCTCTTCAGGACTGCCTCCCAGCCCTGCCCAAGGTCTCTGAATGAGGCCTGCTAACCAGCCCCTTCACCTGCCCAAGTCTCTGCCCTTCCTGGTGCTAATCTGCCAAACCCACTGGTGTCAAAATGCTCAACTCCTTAGCGGGGCTTTCGAGCCATTATTGGTGTGATCCAGGTCCCCAGGCATCAGTCAGCTGGGGTCTGCCTGATCAGAATTCAGATGCCTGGACTACATCCTGAGAGGTGAGGCCCAGAGGTCTGCACTTATAAGCAACTCCCTAGGAGAATTCTGTTTGCATGAAAGTTGATAAATACCCAAGCAGTTCCCTCCGGAGGCAGGAGGCCACAGCTCCGGCATGAGTTGTCTCAAGAAGATGCCATTGGTGGCCTCAGAGAAGTAAGCCCTGGGGACTGGAGGTTTTGCTCAGAGGGTTCCTCATGCTTTGTGCCAGGATCTTGCAATATCTTCTGGCCTGTGACTCAATCGTGCAAGGGATTCTGAGAAGGGGGACTTCAGCTATTCAATCAATCACCCCCTCCTACCTTCCCATTGTCCCCTCCCCGTCTCAGTTTCCTGGGACTGTGAAGCTTAGAGGCTATACCGTCTCCAGTTTCACTGCAAACCCTGCCCCACAGCCCCTGCGTCACATCTGGACTCAGACGCCCCTCCTTTCCCCCTGCATGGATCAGGTTCTCTGCATCAGGCAGGGAAGGCCTGGCATGAGGAGTCCTGTGTCTCTACAGGATATCTTCCCTGCCTACCTCCCAGTGTCTCTTGGGGCTAGGTTTAACCAGACACTTCCCCTCAGCCCTGTTTTCCCTTCAGCCCTCTGTTTTCCCCTCTCTCTCTCCTTCACCAGTGGGTGCTATTGAACTCGGACCACAACTTTCACGTTTGTAACATGTCCACTCTCCAGAGAAATCGGGAAAGGCCTACTGTGTGTCTCCTGTGCTTGGGTAGTTTCCCTTTGGCTGCAGCTGCTTCCTTGGCCTCAACCACCCGTCCCTAGAGCCCCTCTCCCAGCTGGACCTGGAAGATTTCCAAGTTCCTGCCTCATATCCAGAATTGGCTCTGCTGAAAACGTGTCCCTGAACTCAGGTGAATTTCCTTAGTTCATACCATTTTCTCTCAGAGAGGAGGTTAAACAGGGAAATGCAAGTGTCACCAGCGTTCCCGCAGATGACCATGACTTGGAGCTTACCGCTCCTTGAGCCTGGTGCCTAGAGCTGCCAGTGCTCAAGGTCTGAGCAGAGCACACAGAGGGCATCAGGCACATATTTTGACTTGTGATAAGCACTGCTTTATTCTGTTTTCCAGTTGATTCGTTGAGAACCTGTTCTACCATCAGCACTGCCAGCTCTCTGTGGGAGAATCAGTGCCTGAGATGTCGCTTATCACCTACAGGCCTGGGCAAATGGCCCATGCAGTCTAATGCTTGTCAAGTTGTCATTTTGAGGTACAAGTGGGGACAGTTAGGTGCCACAGAAGGGTTGAGTATGGTGGAAGCAGAGAGACTCCAGCTCAGACCTGGTCTCCGGCCCATCCAGCTGGCGTCTTTGTACAACTCTGTTTCCCAACTGTTAAGTGGGTTCAGTGATGTCCATCTTCCAAGGTTATAGCAGGGAGTGAATTTGTAAAACCCCAAGCTGGGCCTTGGGCAGTGCAATACATTGCAGCCTTCCGCTTCCTTCGTCCTAAGTAAGAAGGTGTCTTGTCTATTTCCAGCAGCTTCCATAGGGTGCTGGGGTGTGGGGCATTAGAGAGGTCCTGTCACAAAGCTTAGGCTGGCAATGAAAGGGATAATGCAGAGATGGCCACCTGTCCACTTAACTCTGCTCATGCTCTCCTGCCCCGACGGGTACTACTGCTGAGGTGAGGGGTCCCCTGGGCTGGGGAGAGACCTTTGAGAATGATGATGGAAAAATAAAAGTCTGCCAGAATTGGCTGGGTGCAGTGGCTCACTCCTGTAATACCAGCATTTTGGGACACTGAGGTGGGCGGATCACTTGAGGTCAGGAGTTCGAGACCAGCCTAGCCAAAATGGTGACATCATGTCTCTACTAAAAAAAAAAAAAAAAAAAGCCAGATGTGGTGGCGCATGCCTACAATCCCAGCTACTATGGAGGCTGAGGCATTAGAATCGCTTGAAACTGGGAGGCGGAGGTTGCAGTGAGCTGAGATCGCACCATAGCACTTCAGCCTGGGCAACAGAGTAAAACTCCCTCTCAAAAAAAAAAAAAAAATGTCTACCAAAGTACCTAAGGAGGTTTATTCTGAGCCAGTATGAGTGACCATGGACCAGGGAAACAGTCTCAAGAAATCCTTAGAAAGTGCACTTGAGGCAATACAGTTTGGCTTTATATATTTCATGGAGACAGAAATTGTAGGTAAAGCCATAAATCAATACCTGGAAAGTATACATTGATTCAGCCTGAAAAAGCTTACCGCGAAGCAGAAGCTTACAGGTCATAGGTGAGTTTAGGGATTCTTTTTGTGGCAATTGATTGAAAGAGTTAAGCTTTGTCTAAAAATCTGAAGTCAGTAGAAAGGAATGCTTAAGTTAAAATACGGGGGTCTGCCGCCCATCATGTGACGCCTACCAGAGGAAGGTTGAGGAGTGAGCCACATTGTAGTAGGTCAAAAAATAATTCCTATTGGCCAGTGCTGTGGCTCATGCTTGTAATCCCAGCACTTTATGAAACGGAGGCGGGTGGATCACAAGGTCAGGAGTTCAAGGCCAGTCTGACCAACGTGGTGAAACCCTGTCTGTGCTAAAAATACAAAAAGTAGCTGGGTGTGGTGGTAGGTGCCTGTAATCCCAGCTACTCAGGAGGCTGAGGCAGGAGAAACACTTGAACCCGGGAGGTGAGGCAGAGGTTGCACTGAGCTGAGATCATGCCATTGCACTCCAGCCTGGGTGACACAGTGAGACTCTGTCTCTAAATAAATAAATAAGAAAAAAAGAAAGACCTATTTAATGAGATTTTATGATTTGTAAGGCATGATTCCCCAGACCCCTTCAAAAGGGAAAAAAAGAGTTCAGTCCTCAAGAATCTTCCCCAAGCCCCAGAGAGGCAGTGGAGCCCCTGGGATGGATGAGGGAAGCCGCCCAGCACAGAGTTTCAGTGACTTGCCTAAAGCCACACAGCTGGGAAAACCCAATGCCCTGGACTCCAGGCTCCTGATACCATTGAAGGAAAATCTGAAAAAAGGGCAGTGGCTACGGGTGCTTAAAGGGAAGGAGAGAGAGGCAGTGAAGAAGAATAAGAAAAGAATGGAGGGGAGAAGGAAGACTGAGACAGTTTGGTGCCACCTCAAAAGTCAGGAACAGTGTTAAAGCTTATAAAAGAAGTCAAACTATTCCCTTGATTCCTTTTCCTCATCCTGCCCTTCAAAAAGCGAAGGCAAAAATGGCTCAGTATGCAGAGCCCCAGTCTGGAAACCTGGCTCATCACTAACTAGTTGTGTGGCTTTGGGCCAGTTTCCTAACTTCTCTGGATGTTTCTTTCCTCATTTACAAAAGGAGAAGGCTGGCTGAGATGATCTCTGCTGTCTCTTCTAGCTCGAAACATTTCTGTGATGATCAAAGCAAAAATCCTGGAACCCCTTTTGTTGTGATTGCTTTGAGGTGGAGAAGCCGGCACAACTGCCTTGGGAAGGCGGCTCACTCCTTTTTAGTTCAGCCAAGGAAGGTTCTGGAATGATGGGACAGCCAGAAGCAGCCTGGAAGGTTCTGGAATGATGGGACAGCCAGAAGCAGCCTGGAAGGTTCTGGAATGATGGGACAGCCAGAAGCAGCCTAGAAGGTTCTGGAATGATGGGACAGCCAGAAGCAGCCTGGTAGCTGATGCTGGGGTAGAGGAGCAGCCACCTCCTTGACCACCCCCTCACCTCCATCAGCAGCCTAAGACTCTTCTGCCTCCCAGGAAACGGCTTAATTTATATCACAGTAGCCTACTTAAAAGGAAGCCAAGGATAACCTGCATGACGATGTTAGTTTGCTAGGGGCTATCATAAAATAACATGGGCTCAGTGGCTTAAACAACAGAGATATACTGTCTCACAATTCTGGAGGCTAAAAGTCTAAGATCAAGGTGTTGGCAGGGTTGGCTCTTGGGTTTCTCTCCTTGGCTTACAGATGGCCGTCTTCTCCCTGTCTTTCTGTGCTTGTCCCTCTTGTCTATGCACGTCTGTCCAAATTTCCTCTTCCTGTAAGGACACAAGTCATTGGATTTGGGCCCATTGTAATGACCCCATTTTACTGTAACTAACTCATTAAGACCCTCTCTCCAAATACAGTAACAATTGGAGGTACCAGCAGTTAGAGCTGCAAGATACGAATTTCATGATAGTGACCATGGCATTTATTGTCAATGCTGGAATAATTCTAAAGAAATATTTTTGAACTTTTTATTGAAGGGTACAACATACATACTGAAAAATACACACATTAGATGTTTATAGCTTGAACATACTCACATAACCAGATGACTAGCTCCACCAAAACTTCTGCTCTGTGTCCGATGGTACTTATTCCTTCTCAGGTGAGCATCATCCTAACTTCTAACACCACATCTTAGTTTCTTTTGTTTTTGTAGTTTCTCTACAAAATCATACAAAATGTAAACTTCGCATCTGCCATCTTCAGTGGACATAAGCTTGTGAGATTCACTCATGTTGTAGGGTTCAGCTGTAGCCTGCTGATCTTCACTGCTGTGTGCAGTGTATAGTATTTTGTTGCGTGAATATTCCACAGTTAGTCTATGCTTTTTACCGTTGACAAGCTTTTGCGTAGTTCCCAGTCTGGGATCAACATAGACATGAAGATCCTACTGCATGTCTTAGACGTACATATTTTACCCTTTTCTCTTTGCATATACTTAGAAGCGAATTTCTGGGTCATAGGTTCTGCACATGAACAGCTCTACCAGAGACTGTCAAACACTTTTCCAGATTAGTTGCACCAATTTACACCCCATGCTGGCCGTGTATGGGAGTTCTAGCTGCTCCAATTTTTTTATTTTTTTTTTAGTTTTATATGGCTTTTTTTAAACTTCTACATGGCTTTTTGCTTTGCTTCTACATGGCTTTTTCCCCTCTACCTATTCTAATTTGGCCATTCTGTTGAGTAGTACATGGAGACGTCTTGCTGTGGTGTTAATTTGCAGTTCTCTGATGTCTCCTGGCATTTGTTGACTGGCCACTTGGCTGGCCTCCTTCCTCTGTGAAATGCCTTTTCAAGTCTTCTGCCCATTTTTCCTATTGGATTATTTGCCTTTTTTTCTTGTTGTTTTGTAGGAATACTTTATATATTCTCCATGAGTCTTCTGCTGATTGTGTGACAATGTTTGGAGTCAAAGTAGGGGAGCCATTGATAATAAGCTGTAATAGGTGCTGTAAACCAGGATGACTAGACAGATTAGCAAAATTGACTGCTCAGCACATAGTGCATTCCAGTTTTGAAAAGATTCAAAGAGACAAATTTGAAAGCACCAACAGCTCATATGAGAACAAAAAGGGGGAAAATGCTGTGTTTTCAGTATACAACTTTATAGGGCTCTCAGTTCCTTCTCTTCCTACATCTTTCTGAAGATGTTCACCTTCAGAGTCCAATACTGGGATGAGTTTTTATTCCCCTGTGGTGCTGATTTGACACTCAGTTTTCTGTCTGTCTGTGATCATCTGCCTTAGCTTCCTTAAACTTCTGACATTTTATGATTCTCTTAGTCCAACCCCCTAATTTATTAATAAAGAAACAAGCCCAAAATGGTTAAATGACATCCCCCAAGGTGACACAGCTGGTTAGTACAGAGCTGGAACTAGAATCCAAGGCTACTGTACTTTCTCCATAGGCATCTTTGCAAGTCTTTAATAGTTAAATCAACCCATAAGTACCTTTGACCATGTGCAAGGTCATCGGAGACATTGATGTCAGCTGGAATATTGGGGGTGGAGGGCAGGCCCTGGCCTGGAAGCTGGAGGACTTGGCTGCCGATGGTGGTGGCTCGGCAAGCAGCCTCTGCTTTCACATTGGCGAGATAATAAGGCTGCACTAGAGTGTCCTCTGACAGCTCTTCCATCCCTGAGTTCTACATCCAAAAATGTCTCCTCTGAGGGAAGAGAAAGGGGAGCCAGTTTTTTCTTTTTTTAAACAGGACACAAGTAAGTAAGTATAGTTTCCTTTGAAAGGAAATGATTGGGTTTCTTTAGTCAATAAAGAGAAAGGAGAGAAATTAGGCTTCAAATAAGTAAACTCCTTTGTGATGTGAGTGGTGGTGAATAGTCTCTCTCAGTTCAAATGGGCAAAAGGAAATGTTTGTTTATGGTTGGAGGCCTCCAGGTTATACCTGAGAGACTAAGTGATGTTACCTTAGGAGGCTGGACAACCTCCCTTGCAGGCCACTACATAAAGACATTTATATAATTGAGACTCTTATGGTTGGATGTAAGAGAAAACATATTCACATTGGCTTAAACAAACAAAAGTATTAGCTTATATAATTGAAAAGCCTATAGGTAGATCCTATTTTAGGATTGTAGAATCCAGGCTCAAATAATATTAGAAATCATTCTTTCTCTTTCTCACAATGTCTTCTCTTTGCTTTCCTGTGCGTTGGCAAAGGAGAGCCTTTCAGGGAAGTCCACCCCAGTGTTGGGGAAGTCATGGCCACAGAGTTACAGGCTTGTGTTTTCTTGGTTTAGCAACTCCAGCAGAATATATTTTTTTTCTAGCAGATGTCCTGAAGTTGCCTCTTATGGGCCCGATCTGGATCCCATGTTCATCACAGAGGGGACCGGCCCTGTGACCCTGATTGTCCACTGCTTCTCTGTGTACCCACCTCTGGGTATAGAGAGCGAGGTCCACCCCCAACCTGAGCTGGAGGGATTGTCAGGGACAGTGGCTTCCCAGAATGTCAGGGTACTCGTACTGGAGAAAGAGAAGATTAGTTTTAGGCAGGCATGAAAACTGCTGTCTACTTAACCATCCAAGTACAACAGTGTGCAGAAAACCCCGGAAACTCAGGACAGGGTGGTGGCAAGACACTACTTTGTCTTTCCCTCAAATCCAGGATTCTAGGAAGTGGAGAGAGAGCAATAATAAAATAATTTAAAATAATAATAAAATAATAATAAAAAAATAAAAGTGTCAATATGCCGAGTAATGATGTACAGTCTAGTTTTATATCCCAGTCATCTTTCACGGAAGACAGTAGTTTCCCAATTTTGGAATCAATGAAAATGAAGATAAGAGAGTTCATAACTTGCTCCTTAGAGTTGCATACTAGCAAATAAAGGGGCCTAGCTCGTAAATAAGGGGTCTTGATTCTAAAATCCCCTTCACTGCCCTGTGCTGTTTTGGAAACTGGGTTTTCAGTGCCCAGAGCTGTGTGAGTCATAAATATAAAGTTGAAAGGAGCCTTGGCTGTAGGGGAGGAGAAAAAGTCTGGCTTGGGTTTTGCTCTATCCCTAGCAGCTGCCCAGCTGGAAAACCTCAGGTGAATTTCCTGCCTTCTCTGCATCCCCCTTTCCTCATTTACAGCTTGGCAGGTTTGGGAAAATCTGTGCGGTGTTCCAAGGCTGACTGTGGCCAGTCTGTGATTAGGTGAGGGTGGGTGACTGGCTGTGCCAGCAATGACCCAGGTGGATGCATCCCAAAGTGGCTCTGGTGTTATATTTTGGGCTTCTGATTGTGGTTTTCTACTCCTATTATTCCACCCCCATGTTGTTCTCCTCTTTTCTCCATTCTCAGATGCATCTCGGGACATGGACTCCCCCCAGTCCCCAAACATGCACCTGGGCAAATACAGCCTTGCTCTGGGAAGCATTACTCCTAGAAGAGTTCCAGAATTTCTGGAGCCTAATGTCCTGGAGTTCCAGGTTTCTGGAGCTTGCCCCACCGATGCCCTGAAGCTCCTGCCCCACTGCTTTCCAGCCTTCCTTTCTGGCTTGCACTGGCTTGCTTGGAGGAGTTATTTGGTTTCCTATGTCTTTCTCCATCCTCTCCCAGACTCAGCTCAGAACACCCACAGGTTGGGTCCCATCAAACCTGAGAGACCTGCAGACTCAAGTGTGGTCTCTTAAGTTTGGGAGGGCCGTGGCAAGACAGAGGAGGAGTCCTGTTCGTCACTCATGCAGGGCCAGCAGGCAGCCTCCCCAGAAGATAATTGGGCTGCCCTTTGCCCTCCTGCCCTATCTCCATCCAGGCTTTAGAGCAACCTGAAGTTTATTCTATGCACATCTTTCTGGGGCAGGATTGGAAAAGATGATAACTGATTTTTCTCCTTTAAGTTTGAAATCATTTTTCTAAGTACCATTACCCTAGAAAACCACTTTCTAAGTACCATTACCCATTTCTAAGTACCATTACCCAATATAAATACCGTATGTTTTCTAAGTGCCATTACCCTAATAAAGTAATACATAGTAATACATGTTTGTGTGTGTGTGTGTGTGCATACATGTGTGCAATCGATTCTAGTTTAGTGCACACAGGATAAGACTGGCGCACATGTTAATGAGATTCAATTTTTTCCATGTTTTTCAATAAACACATATTGAGTCCCTACTGTGCTGTACTAGGCATGTGCTGGGACACAGGTCTTGCTCTCCAGGTGCTCAGAGTGACCCAGTCATGGAAATTTATCATTCACATCAGGTGGTTGTGCTGTCTTGGAAGCAAGAACAGCATCTCGGAGGTTCTAAAAAGTTAGGGAGCCCTTCCCAGAGGAGAGGATACTTGAGCTGGTAGCAGTTTCCTGGAGTCTGTTTTGGACAGAGACATGGAGTGTCCTGTAATTAAGAGTCATTGGAAAAAAAGCTGGAGCACTGGACTCAGATGGGGACTGGTGATGAGGCTTGGAAGACAGGCAGTAGGGAAGTCACAAAAGGCTTGGATATGATGCTATGACGCTGGGATTGTGGTGTAAGTCACATGCCATCTGGATGTCTTGTTAAAATGCAGATCCTGACCACAGGTCTAAGGTGGGGTCTGAGCTTCTGCATGTCTAACAAGCTCCTGGGATATCTTATGCACTACACTCTGAGTAGCAAGAAGGAAGGTGCTCAGGCATCACTGAGAACTTCCCATAAGAGAGTGATCATAATCCCTTGAACCTATATACCTAGGAATTCTAAAAAGTGTAAGTGTATTGTCTAATTTGATTCATATAATATGAATTATGTGTAATGCGATTTATATGGTTCATGATTTTTATATGTAGATCCTGCAGTCTAGGGAAGTTAAACAACTAGAGTTTTGTAGCTGAAAAGGGCTGCAGAAATTTAAGACAACCTCTCAATATACAGGCAAGGAAACTCATCTGTCATCTTTGAGGTCATTCCTGGTCTAAAAGCCCAAGTTTCTGTGATTTGAATGTGTTGCTCAAAGTTTTCTAAGTATTTAAAGACAAACGTTGAATGAAAATCTTCAGTCAGTCCTGGGAAAGGCCCCAGGCTTGCTTCCCTCTCTGGGCTACACTCTGGAGGAGGGTGTGGGACTGTATCTTGGGATCACAGCGTTATAAACATGGAGACATAATGCTGGAGGTGATGCACTCAAACTGGTGGACACCCTTGATTGGAAGTTCCCAGTTTTCAGGCTGCTTCCACTCATTTTCTTTGCAACCTGGACCAAACTGGTTCAGTGATAGTCCGTCTTATTGTTTTCATCTGTAAAAATAGGGGTATTAGCTCTCTCACTGCATGGTTGGGCGAATCACATTGGCAGGCCTTCATGAATGTGTTGTACACCTACCACGAACCAGACACTATGCCAAGCACTGCAGATATAGACGTAGGACAGATCCAGCCTCGAACCCCATGGAGCTTACATGGAGAGAAGACTGACGTCCAAGGCACAAGTTCCAGCTAATTATGTCCAAGTGCACAGAGTACAGCCAAGAAGTATGGGGGCAATACGAACCTATAACAGGAAGGCCTAACAAGGAGGTCTCAGACAGCTTCCAGGAAGAAGTGATCCTTCAGCAGAGAAGTGAAAAATGGATAAGGGTTAACAAGGAGAGAAGAGAGACTGACTGGGTCAGAGCCCTGAGGCAGGAGCAAGTTGGCTGGCACCAGGAACCAAGAGAAGGTTGGATGTCAGGAGCAGGTACAGCAAGGAAAGGAGGAAGTTCAAGGAGAGACTGGAGGAATAAGCCTGGTCAGATCCTGTAGGATTTTTTAAGGGTTTGGGACCTTATTCTAAGGTTAATAACAAGCCATTGAAAGGTTTTAAGCAAGGAGGTGATGTGAACTGTTCTGTGACTTAAAATCATCCTGGCTTGTATGGAGAATACCTTGAGCAGGAGAGACTGGGAGACTTCTGCCTAATGTAAGCAGGAGATGACGGTAGCCTCAATTAGGGTTGTGGCAGTGGGGATGGTGAGAAAGGGACAGGTTTGGGAGGTATAACTGGTAAGCTTAGGGATCGACTGGATGTGGGGGTGAGAGAGGAGGAAGTAAAACAGGATGACTTGCATGTTCCCAGCTAGAAAACCTCAATGCATGGCATTAGAGGTTATTATGATTGGGAGTAGTGCAGAGAGAGGGCAGCTTTGGTGGGTAGCTGATCATTAATTCACTTTGGACATGTCCTATTGTAGGTATAGATAAGCTTTCCAAGCTGTGATGTTGAGTAGGTAGCTGGCTGCAGGGCTCTGGCCGTAGTTGTCTACTGATGCTGGTAATGTTGATTTGGGAATTGTATATCCCTAGAGATGGTATTTCAAGTCAGAGTGATGGAGGAGGTGCCCCAGGGAGAGGGAAAAAGAAGGGAAGTAGAGAACTGAGGGCAGCTCCTGGAGGTGCTCTGTCATTTGGTGATCATCAAGTGAGATAACAGATGAAGATTAGCTTTAAAAATTACAGCAGGATGTTCTCAATGTTGCACTGTACTGTACTCCGTATAACAATGTGCATCTCTGACATTTACTGCTGCACTTGGATGGGAGAGATTATATTTAACGTTCACAAATCTGCAAGACTATTTCCTCCAAGTTATTTTTGCCCCTATTAAAAGAAAAACCCACCAGGAGGGATTTATTCTTATCATGTCATGCAACAGTAATTTCATTTTCAAATCATTAACAGGAAGGCATCCTCATCTGATCATTCTCGCCTCAAAACCCTATCTTAGAAGCCTGATACCATCTCAACCTTCCTGAGAGCTTTACTGATTTCTGTTGAGACCCTCAGCTCTAAATCAAACACAGTGTGAGCCTGGCTTCTGTGTGCACCTCTCTTAGTATCTCTCCCATCAGTTGATTTTGTTTTTCTGCCTCTGGTCCTGGCATTTGGCTGCAGATTATTCCGAGAATTTCATTGCTAACTTACATGAGATGAACAGATAATAAGAAACGGAACTTATTTTCTAATTTATTTTGAAACTGAATTCCAGATTCTATTTATGGGGAGGGGCAGAGTCAGCCTATGATGAGTGAGAACAGTCTTTGACTCAGAATTTAAATGAAGTTTTGTTTCTTTTCTTTCTTCTTCTTCTGCTTTATTTTATTTTATTTTGTTTTTTGAGACCGAGTCTCGATCTGTCACTCAGGCTGGAGTACAGTGGCACAATCTTGGCTTATTGCAACCTCCGCCTCCTGGGTTCAAGCAGTCCTCCCACCTCAGCCTCTGGGGTAGCCAAGGATTACAGGCATGCACCATCATGCTTGGCTAATTTTTGTATTTTACTAGAGATGGGGCTCGCCATGTGGGCCAGGCTGTTCTTGAACTCCTGACCTCAAGTGATCTGCCCTTGGCCTCCAAAATGCTGGGATTATAGGTGTGAGCCACTGGACCCGGTCAAATGAATTTTCATAGGAAAGTATCCTTCCCCAGGACTGGTTCCAGGCCTGGCAGTGGCAGTGGGGTGCAAGTTCTTGCTTTCCGTAAAGTAAATCCAATCAATCAAAAACAGACATTCTGCAAGAGTCTAGCTTGCCAGACTCCTATTCAAAGCTAGTTTGCTTCTTTTTAGCTTCTCTTAATAACAGAAAAGTTTATTGTTTCCCTTACATGTAAAAAGGCCCTTCCTTATCATAGAGAGGCATCAGAGGGAATCTTTCTTTCTTGCCAGCTGACATTGTGTTCTTCACCATGACACCTACAGGAAGACATTCATTCCTGAACTTGTGGCCATTTCAACTGAATGACCTTAATTTGCATTTGAGACTCAGAAAGCATTCGACTTTTGACCTCCTGAGGTACGCTTCCCAGACAAAACAGCTGGCTGGGGCTGTGTGTTTCGGTGCCTGAACTCTGGACCAGGCTGCCTGGTGAAACTTCTGGCCCTAACACTTTCCTGCTGTGTGAGTTTGGACAGGTCACCTAAACTATCCATGCCTCCACTTTTCTATTTGTATGAGGGCATTGGAATTCAGTAGTGGCCACTTTGTGGAGCTTATTGTAAAGTTTAAATAAGCAAGTGCAAGTTAAGTTCTCAGAAGAGTATCTGTCATACATGTACTATATTAATTTTAGCTGAGTATTTCTTCTATTCTGGGGCAGATGATTAGATTGTGTAACAAGGGGTATGAGCTGCCATTGATCACTGCTGCTATGTGCAGTGCCTGACTTGCGATAATGAGGTGGATACTATTATTTTATCAATTTCACAGAGATATAGGTCCATGGTCACATAGTTAATAAGTAGTGGGGCTGAGATTCAAACCCAGGTCTATTTGACTCCAAATCCTAGTCCTCACCTCCCCACTGCTGCCTCCACTGTACACTTTGCCTGAAGAATAGGGGGCAATAAGCAAGGTCAAGGTCATGTGGAAAGGTCTTTTTGGGCAATTAACCAGATGACCAGGCAGTTCTAGAGCATCCCCGCCCCTTGTCATTTCACCTGGATGGGAAGCGTGTGAGCATAGGGAGTAGGGGAAAGGCTCAGAGTTCTAGTCCTCAGGGGATTTGGAATTTTTCCTTCATTTTGTAATCCTACCTTCTATCAATTTCCTCCTTTATTATATCCTCTACCTTTTGTCCACTGCTTGTCTTGAAACTCCAAATACCTCTGTGTGTGTCTGTGTCTGTGTCTCTGTGTGTCTGGGTGTGTGTGTGTTGTGGGAGTTAAGACCTTAGGGCAGACTGGGAAGAACTCCATTTCCCGGTAGTGGAAAAGAACTTTGGGCTGTTAATTAGGCTGTTAATCTAATCCTTTCTCTGCTACTGATTAGAAGGACAATCCTGAGAAAGTCACTGACTCTTTCTGGGCCTTATCCATGAGTTTGGGATTGAGGTTTGGAAGGTATCTGACATCCTGTGGTTCTAGTCAGCCTTCTCCTAGATCTCTGACCTCTAGGAGTAGTCTTGGTGGCAGCGATAATGGTGGTGGTGAGGAGGTGGTACTGATGGTGGAGGAGGTGATGGAGATAAGGATGACAAAGGAAGTTGCTGTTAGAGGTGGTAATGATGATGGTGGAGATGGAGGTGAATTCATGGTGATTGTTACAGAGACAGAGGTGGAGGTGATGGTAGAGATGGTGGCAGTGGCTGTAGCAGTGATGCTGGTAGAGGTGGAGGTGATGGTGGTGGGAGTGGTAGCGGCATTGGTGTTGGTATTGGTGGTGGTATGCGTGAAGGTGATAATGGTCGTGGTGTGGTAGCAGTGTTATTAGTGTTAATAGAGGTGGAGGTGGTGGTGGGGTTGGTAGTGTCATTGGTGTTGGTGGTGGTATAGGTGGAGGTGATAGTGGTGGGGGTATGGTAGCAGTGTTACTAGTGTTGGTGGAGGTGATGATAATAATGGCAGTGGTGGGAACAGTGGAGTTGGTGTAGAGGTGGAGATGATGATGGTGGTGGAAGCAGTGTTGATGGTAGAGGTGAAGGTGATGGTGGGGGTGGTAGCAGCATTAGTGTTGGTATCGGTGGTGGTACAGGTGGAGGTGATAATAATAATGGTGGTGGTGTGGTAGCAGTGTTATTAGTGTTGGTAGAGGTGGAGGTGATGATGATAATGGCAGTGGTGGGAACAGTGGAGCTGGTGTAGAGGTGGAGATGATGGTCGTGGTGGAAGCAGTGTTGGTGGTAGAGGTGGAGGTGATGGTGGGGGTGGTAGCATTGGTGTTGGTATTGGTGGTGGTACAGGTGGAGGTGATAATAATGGTGGTGGTGTGGTAGTAGTGTTATTAGTGTTGGTAGAGGTGGAGGTGATGATGATAATGGCAGTGGTGGGAACAGTGGAGTTGGTGTAGAGATGGAGATGATGGTCGTGGTGGAAGCAGTGTTGGTGGTAGAGGTGGAGGTGATGGTGGTGGGGGTGGCAGTAGTGGCGGTGGTGTTGGTGTTTGTGGATAGAGGTGATGATGATGGTGGCCATAGTAGGAGCAGTGGTATGGTGATAGAGGTGGAGGTAGGAAAGGTGGTGGTAATGGTGATGGTACTGGTAGAGGTGGAGATGATTCCGGAGGTGACATGGTCATAACTGATAGTGGCTCTTTTCTGACAGCAGTCACTGTGGTCAGCACTATTCCTCCAGTGTCTCCTTTGATCCTCACAGCCAGCAGATAATGTTATCTCCATTTGCAGATCAGAAGTCCGAGGAGCCTGAATTTTAGAGAGTAAGGCTGAGCATCTTCATGCTGGGTGGAATTGTTCCGGTCAGGTAAAGGCAAAGCCAGAGGTGTCCAAGGAATCCTTTGTTGGGAAATCTGTGGTAGGCATAAGGAGGGAGGGGAGTCAATACTGGCCATGTTCATGTTTTGTCCTTCCCAAATTCCTTCCTGTGACAACCCAGTTGTACCCAGATGGAAATTGAGGGTTATAATTGTCAGATTTTTTTCCCCGAGGCCACACAGCATTGAGTGTCAAAATGGCCTCCATGCTTCCGCACACATCCTTCTAAGTACTTTATTATTTGTCTACACATTTCCTTCTTTGGCAGCAGACCCCAGCCTTATGCTCTAGGTCTTGTCCTGCAGCTTCTCTGACAAGGGCTTATATCTTCCATGGTGGGGAAGGGCCCCTCGGGTGAACTATTTTGGCATAAGTGAATGTCCTCTGATATGTCTTTGGTAAATGGAGTTTTCTGTGTCCTGCTACACCCATTGACCTGCGTATGTACTCTACCCCATAGGGCCATCTTAGAAAGAAAAAGACAAAAAATGAGTTTTAGTATAGAGAACTCAGGAATAATCAGCAGCAAAGGGAGCTTCAGGTTAAAGTCGCCTGCCTTTTGAAGGTAGTTGTCAGAATCCAAGACTCCTCAACTTCTGTCTAGTTCTCCTTTAGGGCTGAGGGTGCTGGTCTTGTTTGGATGAGAAAGTGATCCCTTCTCTCCATTCTCTCTCCTTTTCTTCCTCTAAGTACAGAGATGGAAATGAGCCGGGCACTAGGCCCCACCCTTGGAGGGCTAATACTGACCTCTTCGGACAGAGAAGCTGGCTTCAAATGGATTCCATAGACCTTTACCAGAGCCCCTCACCTGGAACTCTCTTTCCCTCCTGCAAACATTTATTGAGCAGCTACTATATAAAAGTTTTCTGTTATGCATTGAGACTACCACAGTGAAGATGGAGCATCTTGCCCTCCTTGAATTTCTGGTCTAGTTTACACTGCAGTGTTATGAGGATGGGGGTGGGAATGAAAATTCTTGGTGAACTCATGGAACGGAACTTGATGTAGACTTGTGAAGTCAAGGAAGGCTCCCTGGAAGGAGTGACATGTAAGCAGAAACTTCTGGACTAAGATCTGGACTAAGTGTGGGTAATTGGTGTGAGAGGAATAGGGAGGAAGGAAGAGAGAAGGAGGAAACGCAGGGGATGGAAGAGGGTGTGGTCTCAGTAAAAGAGCAGCATGTGCAGAGGCATGAAGGCTAAAGAAAAGAGATGGGGGAGGGAGTCTAGCAGGTCATGGGGACTGGGGCGTAGAAGAGTGCCAGCCTATGCTATGGACTGAACTGTGTCCCTCTCAAGTCATATGTTGAAGCCCTAACCCCAAATCTGACTGTATTTGGAGATGGGGCTTTTAGGAGCTGTTTAAGTTTAGCTGAGGTCATAAGGGTGGGACTCTAAATAGGACGAGTGAACATAAAAGAACGAGGAAGAGAGTTTCTCCCCACCCCTATGCCCTTACTTCTGCCATGTGGGAGAATGCAGAGAGATGGTGGCTATCTGCAAGCCAGGAAGACAGCCCTCACCCAGCACCAAATCAGCTGACACATTGATCTGGGACTTCCCAGCCTCTACAACCAGGAGGAATAAATTTCTGTTGTTTATCCCATTCAGTCTACGGTATTTTGTTATGGCAGCCTGAGTTGATGAGTACATCCCATATCTGGATGAGGGTGGACAGAAACTGCTTTCCTGCCTTTAGTCCTTGTTGCTAATTCTGTAGCAGTAACAAGAAGTGGTAGCTGGTGTCTGGTTTTACCTTTGGGTAACCTAGGTCAATATTAGCTCCTAGCTCACACCTCATTCTCTCTTCTGGGCCGGGTCAGCTGTAAAAAAGGCTCCCCTGGAGGAAACTCTTAGCTCTGTGCTCCACCCATGCTGGGCCTCCCCAGGCTGGGTTGAAAGGCCAGGCCCTGGCTAGCCACTCCTCTGCCTCAGTCACAGGCTTTGGGGGCTGGTCCTACCAGGGTCTGGGAGCCCACTCAGTGACTTCAGGAAAGGAGACAGTGAGAAAGCAGGGTCTGTAGGCATGCTTGTTTTTCTCCACGCTCCTGAAATGCCCACGCAGCAGAGGCTTGGCTGAGTGCACTGGCTGGCTTCATCTGAGGACTGCATGATGTCACCAGGCTCTAAAGGGAGCTGGGCCAGTGCAGACAGCACCTGCCTGGGAAGCCCCATGTTTGGACTCATGGGCTGTGTGAATTTGGGCTCTTCATTCCGCTTCTCTGGAGATTCTGCTAGCTCATCAGTAGTCTAAACTCTGAGGTCTTTTCAGTGCCAGCATTCTAGAGTTTTAATTCTCTACTATTTATAGGGAGCTGAATTCTATTAAAAGTGCAGCCTTTCAGCAGCTAATCAGTGTTTATAAGTGGCATGGCTAGTGCCTGTGTGGTATGCATCGACTCGCTGTTTTGGTTGCCCCAGCTGCAAGCGTCTGCATTACATGCTCTGCAGCTTCCCCGGTGGGCTTGGAGGACATCATGCCCCTCATTATCACCACCCACTCCTGTGCTGTGCGTTACTGGGGAAGAAGCATTTGGCTTCACCTGCCAGGCTGAGAGATAGCTACAGGTTTATGTAGCCACACCACATTTGAGGACTTACTATCAGCGGATTGAGAATAGATTGTGTAGAAAGTCACACAGCTACTTACAGTTGAGATCTACATAGCAAAATATTTATTTAGCAGATTCCAGGTGATGATTTATCACATATCATAAAGGTACAGGAGCACTAAACCACAATGATGACCCTAAATGCCATTTACTTTGAGTGCAAGTGTCTGCCCTACAGTTTCCAGACAGGAGGGTTTATTTTAGAAATATGGGTTTGTTATGGTAGTGATTGATAGTTTTTTCTTCTTGTACTGAAGCTTGTAGAACAGAATGAAATAGCTGTAATGCTTAGCAAATTGCAGCCCATTTGGAATCTGGCTTCTGTGGCACATTTCAGAGGCCTCTGTCCTCAACGTGGTAGATGGAGTTGCACTGGAGAGAGGGTTCTTTCCTGGGCTCCGTCAAACAGCTGGAACAAGGATGAAACATCAAACCTTCTGTCTTCATGGACAGAGGCAGCCATCTGCGGCATTTATATCATTTTGAAGTTGTGGCCTGTGCCTTTCTAAAACCAAATCCCAACAGTTCTTCTGTCTTCGCCTATAGGAAATTCCTCAATAGGACAGAGGGTGTAAACGAAGACCTCCGAGCTGCAGGTCACTGGAAAAGTGATTGCAAGGTTTCCAGGAAAGTCCTAGCTTGGACTTAGACCATGTCAGAGGACATGGTACCCGGATTTAGCTCTCAGGGAAGGTGCAGTCAGTCCATGGTCAACTGCATCCCATCCATGCAGCTCCCAATGCCTCTCTGCCTCCTTTGACAAACTTGGCAATGGGTAGAGACTGCCTTCTCTGCCACCTCCCTGTTAGCTATTAAGGAACTTGCTTGCAGCTGACCCAATTGCCTTCTCAAGATGATCCGAATAAATAATGGGAGGGGAGAGGTGTGGGCTGGGAATGGCTGCGCATGGCTTGATTTGTGGTGATCTTGAACAAAGATGGGTAGGGAGCAAGAGGGAAAAAGTAGAAAAGAGATGCCACTGCTTTACATACTGGAGAAACATGTACAGAAAGAGAAGAAATGGAAGCCAAAAAGGAAAGGTGGGGAAAAACAAGAGGAAGGGGAAGGGAAAAGGAGACAGAGGGAGAAAGGAGACAGGATGGCGAAGGACTGTGTGGAAGTGAGTGGGACTGCCAGGACGGTTGCCTAGGAGTGGAACCAGAGGGAGGGAGTTTGTAGCTACGTTCTGTTCTGACTGTAGACACTGATGAAAACATGATGCTTCAAAGGCTTCAGTGACAGTGCTAGGGCCCCTACCAGTGCCCACTGAGCCAGGGGCTCCACCTCAATTTATGCTTCTCTTAGACCAGTGTTCTCCAATTTGTGTGAGCAGCCAAGTTAACAGAGGGCTTGTTTACCCCAGATCATGGGCCTCACCCTCGGGGTTTCTGGTTCAGGAGATCTGGGTTGGAGCCTGAGAATTTGCGTGTCTAAGAAGTTCCCAGGTGGTGCTGATGCTGCTGTTCCAGGGAACCCTCCTTTGAGAACTCTGTCTCAGCAGTTACAGACTAAATCAAGGTTGGTGCTGATTTGGAGGCCTTAGGTCAGACAAGGTCAGTGAGTGAGATCAACATCTCAGCTGGCTTGCAGAAGCAGATTGCAAACACTAACATATAAATTGAGAAAGTGCTAAAATCTTTTATTGGATGTATTTGTCTCTTTCTGGCTCTTCGTTCAACTAACCATATGCTTGCTTTCCACTGGTAACTGCTATTTAAATGTCAGTTGACAAGCAGCTGCTCCTCACCCTACTACATGCAAGTTAATTTATTGTCCACAAAGCCTGATGGAGTGCTCCCTTAACCATGCTGGTTTCCCACTGTCCCTGCCCACTCCTTTGTTGCAACCATACTGAGCCTTGCAGCTCACAGAAGGTAAGCTGCCTTTGTGTTTCTCCATCCCCTGCTCATGCCGTGTCTCTGCTGGTGATGCCCTTTCCCAGGCTCTTACTCTCCTTAACTGTCCGCGTGAATGTTCTTGCCTGTGGGAATGTTCATCCAGCTCTTCTTGTTGCTGCAATGCTATTTGGCTCAGACCATTCTCCTAGCCCTTAGATAAACCAGGCTGTGGCCACTTTGTCCAGCTCAGTTTTGTATCATCAGTACCTAGGACAGCATCCTTAATAGGCCCCAGCCATCAAGAAGTAATTGCCAACTAAATAAGCAAAATACAGAGAACTTGAATGGGGGGATAAGAGGGGGCTGGGGGCTGGTGGGGAGGTGGAGATGTCTAACCCTGCTCATTAGGGTCAGGATTAGAGAGAAATTGAAAAATACAGGCAGGAACAGGCAGGAGGAAGACAGAGCAGACATAATAATCCCAGAAATCCTGAATCATCATCAACATACCCCTGCATCCTCAAGACTTCAATGATTCTGTAAAATGGGACTCCAACAGTAGGTAGAAAAGTTAGTATTTGGAATTTGTTTAAATTACACAAAATATCTTTGCTTGGGAGGCGATCAACTTTCCAGAAATTTTGTGCTTAATGAGAGGTAAGTATCCATTTTTAGTTGGTACTTATGTAAGATGGATGGACGGATGAATGGATAGAAGAGAGATGATAGACAGATGGAGTCATTGTAGGCTAGGTCACCAAGTCATGACCTGAAGTAATATTTTGTTTTAATCTTCTTTGGCTCCTTTGGGCTGGGACTTTACCTTCCTTTGGGCAGGAAACATGTTCTCCAGAGTTTTGCCAAATGCCTGTTCTTGGAGGACCTGGTTCTAAAACTGAAGCAAGACAGTGCATAGAAAATGTGTTGTATAGACCTGCCACTTGCTGCATCCCATGCTGTGAATGGTCAGCGCTTGAGTCTAAAGCTGGAAAAAAACCCTGAAATTGCAGTTAAAAAAATGGACTTGCTTAACAGTCGAGGGTAGAATCCAGTGTTCTAAGTAGTATGGCCACCCTGACCCCAGGAGATCTTGGGCAAATCACTTAACCTCAGTTTGCCCATGTGTAAGACAAGGGAGTTACAAGGCTGGTCTCAAGGTCTCCTCTTGCTCTCCTGCTCTCTAATGACTCTAAGATAGAATTCTGGGGAACACACTAGAAATTACTTTGACTTTAAAGGTTAGAGGGGAGAAAATAGAGCAAGGTGTCAGATACATCAATGCCACCCTGTCCCAGGCTGCAGAGCTGAATGCACTTCTTAAGATTAAACCAAGCAGACTGCCTCTAATGCTGTTGAAATGTCAGCCTTCAGTTCAGGGCGGTGGTAGACATCTGCATTACTTCTGTTTTTTAAACAACGTTACTCTGCCAAGAATGAATCTGTGTCATCATCTAATGGCTCTTGTCATTTTAGTGTAGTGATCAAGGAGGAAAAATGAAAGTACTTTATGTGGAAAACCAGATAAGAAGGTATTTCATAACCCAGAGTGCAAGGCTGTCTGGAGTATAATACAGATCTATCAGGAATTCAGTTAAAACAGTTTACCTGCTTTACATGAGTGGGTTCAGTTCACTGATCTTCATTCAAGTTCACGCTCAAGTTATTTAACTGTGGGCTGTACATTACACCACACCGATCAAAGAATTATAGAGTTTTTCCAGGTCTAATATACAAATCCATATTGATTGCAGCCAAACATGCATTTAGTCAAATCTTTAATACACTCTATTAGGGCGTGGGTAAGACATAAAGCTTTGTCTTAGCCACAGGGTAGCTGGGCTAGAGTTGAACCAATCGTAAACTGCCAGAATAGAAAGTTACTTTGGGATGCAGTATGTATTCTCAACAGTGTATCATCTAGAACAACAAACTTTTTTTTAATGTAAAAATAAGCAATTACTTGTCATTATAAAATGACAAATTTTACAAGGGGGCAAATTTGATTTTCTTCCCCTGAGAGGCTCACCTCCGTTACAGTGCTCACTGGCACATACCTCACATTTGTCAGGTATGTCACATTTGTCGGCTGTACCTCTATGCCTAATGCTCCATTTTCCTAGAGCAAAACTGTCTTTCAAAACACAGGAAGAAAAGCGCCAGCCATTTTTCCCACCTCCAGTTGAGGTAGGGGAAGTGTATCCCAACAGCCCTGCCAAGTAGTTGGCATGGTCTGCATTATTCTAGGATAGCTAGGCAGAGTTTAGAATGAGAAATGCAAAATACACCCTTGTGCTTTCAGGATTATTTAGGTTTTAAATGATTTAGAGTTCCCTTATATGGAAGGCTTTCTAGGAAAAGACTGGCTAAACCTGTTCCTCACTATAGCTGAGAATGCATGCTCGGAAATTTAATTCAGCATTGGTTGCATTGTAGTGTAATAAATACAGGCTCTGTGGGAGCTTCCTTGGGGCTTCCTTGGTTTGATATGACTGTCTGGGATGTGGTTGTTAAAGGGACGGTTGGGGGAATGGGAAAAGGGAGAGTCTTGCTACTCTGGGGAGGGGCTAGGAAGGATTCTTCCAGTGGATGTCCAATACTGTAGACACTAGCCACGTGTGTCTGTTCCCAACTGAGGCATACTGTATGAGTAAAAGCTATACTGGGTTTCAATGACTTAGTGTTAAAAAATGTAAGACATTTCATCAATAATTTTTACATTGATTGCATGTTGAAATTACCTGTGAAATAATTCGGGCGTGTATCAGATTAAATAGTATTAAAATTGATTTCACCCACCTCTTTTTCTCTTTGAATGTGTCTACTAGAAAATTTAAAACTACATATATGGCTCACATTCTATATTTTCAGTGGACAGCACTGTACTGTATCCATTTTACATGGTGGACTTGTGGTGTTTACTTTCTTGTGTTTCTGTATTTTTCAAGCTGAAAGTATGAAGAGCAGATAATATTGTGTTTTGGGAAAAAATTTATAGCATGGATTTTGGAGTCTGGCAAGGATGGGTCCTAGCTATTGCACTTGGGCAACTAACTTTCTCTGAGCCTACAGTCCCTCATTTGTTAAATTAAGAGAGTAACTACTTTCACCTCACCAGGTCAAAGCTCTCCAGGTTGTTGTCAGGAGTGAGAAATGCATGGGAAATTAGCAGAGTGCTTAGCACAGAAACTGGCATAGGAAAAGCTCAGTAATAAATATTCTGCATTTTTGTAGGTTGTATCAAAACACCCATCTGGTGCACCATGTGAAAATCTGTCTCCATTTCTAATTCAGGTCTTTGTCGCTCTTGTTCTACAAGTTTGTCCTTGCTATTATATCTACCTACTTTTATGCCCAGAAAACCGAACTTCCCCTTCTTTGCCTCATCATTGCGACTCTGAGTTGGTTTGCTGTTAAATTTGTTCACACTGAGCTTCTTCCCACTTAGTTACTTTAGCTCATTTTTGACTTCAGAGCAGGAATTTTATCCTGGCTGCAAACCGCGCCACAACTATCTACCCCTGCCCTTTGCCTTGTACCTGGAGACTGCGTCTTGCTTTTTACTGAACTCTGCTGCTTTTGATGGGATGATCAGCAAAGGACAATTGACACCAGACCAGTGCATGTGGGAAGCTGTCAGAAGAGTAAGGGTCATATAAACAAGAGATCAAGAGAACGAGGAGCAAAGACAGGACAGAAGAAAAGCGATGTTATCATTCTCTCCCCTTGTTTCACAAGCCTGCCTTCTCTTCTCACTGCCTTTGTCTGTTGGCTTTAAAAGCTGTGCTGTGTTCAGCTCGTGGTTAGTACAAGGTGTTTCTCGTCGCCTTTCTAGATTCTCACCGCCTGAAGTACAACCTCCCACAGTATAGCACCGTTCACATCTCAAATGGCACTCAATTTCCATATTCTGGCCAATAACTCCTCAGATGAAGATGGTTGTAGATGTTCTCTGAAATACAGTGACAGGGAAGAGGGAAAAAAAATATGCAAACGTTGTCAAAACATGTGGCTTCCTCAGGTATGGTCTTTTTCCTAGTTCCTTCAGAATTAATGAGATGAGCCTCTCAGTCAGAGCTGGATGAGATGCAAACAAGGAGCAGGAACTTAAGATAAATTTGGAATAGCACAGGTGGCTGGGGGCACCTGTACTCCTCAAATAAGTGGGGAAAAAAAGTCCCTGATTTCTTACCCATTTTTTTAAAATCAGAAATACGTTTTGTTGTTGTTGTTCCTATCCAGCACCTGTAACTAGGTGATTCAGAATAAACTCTTGAATTAAGGTGGTATTTTTTTCACCATTTTTTCATCAGATCAATATGTTACCTCACCTATTTTAGTTTTAGATTTACTGTATGTTCTCAGGATAGCAAACTCAAAGAAAAAAATAAACAAATTGGTTTATATTTCAAAGTTTAGACTGGGAGTTGACAGGAGAAACCTGTGGAAATTAACGAAGGAGGAGTTTCCAAGGCTTTCCTTGCTCACATATGGATTTGTGGAGGATTTGAACACAGCTAGGGTCCCCTCCAACAGCAGGCAAGGAATACCCAGACCAGTGCGTACAGGAGGCTCAATTCTGGATGTGTGAATGTGGCCGTTTGTTCCTGGAGCATTTATTGGCTTATCGAGACAGAATTTTACTCTGTCAGCCAGGTTAGAGTGCAGTGGCACATTCAGGTCTCACTGTAGCCTTGACCTACCGGGCTCAAGTGATCCTCCCACCTCAGCCCCACACGTATCTGAGACCAGAGGTGTGTATATACCACCATGCCTGGCTAAGTTTTTCTTTTTCTTTTTTTTTTTTTTTTTGTAGAGATGGGGTCTTGCTATGTTGCCTAGGTGGGTCTCAAACTTCTAGGCTTAAGTGATTCTTCTGCCTTGGCCTCCCAAAGTGCTGAGATATCAGGCATGTACCACCATGTCTGGCCCCCATTTATTAATAAAATATTTACCATGGGTCATAGGCAGGAAGCATTCATTGCCAACTGTCACTTCCCTCTGGTTTCCTAGAAAATCAGAGGATTGAAAATGTGAGTAAATGTTTCTTACTACGAGTGAAATAGAGGAAGGAAGCATTTCTGAAAATGCAAATCCTGCTTTAACATAGCAGTTCTCTACAGGGGAATTTATTCTGGGTGTCTTGGCTTCTTACAAAAAGAGAGCAAATGCTCCACAGATACCCTGATCTTCCTTTTTTCTTTCTTTTTTTTTGTCACTGTAGCTAAACTCTCAAGAAACCTGTGATTTCAGTTGTTTGTGGTCTGTGTAGCATCTTTATCGCTGTCAGAATTGCAGAACTAGTGGTGGTTACATAAGTTGGAATATAAACGTGGACATGCAAACAAATGTACACGCAGTAAACATTTGATCTACAGAAGGGGCCTTTGAGTGGTCTCTTCTCTAGGGCCTGATTTCTTCTGGGCTGCTGACAGCACAGCTCAGAGCTGCAAAGGAAGGGAATATGTTACTGGCTGAACTTGAAGGCAGTTGTATATTTGCCATCTCTGAATAATTCTTTTTCTCCACACGAGGGTGGAAGAGACGATGAATCTAAAAGTGTCTGAAAAAAACACATGTGCTGTTGCAGATATGAGCATCATGATTACTAGCATGTAGATGTCCAGAAAACATTCTTGGTGACAGGCTATTCCTGATTTTGCTTCCCCTGAAACCGAATGCAAAACCGGTGTTATTAAATATGCTGCTTTGTTGCCAAAGGGACACTAACTACTTCCATGAGATTTAAAAATATCACTAGGTCGTCTTTGTGCAGACATCCTTTAAAATACAAATACTGCTTTATCTAATGCAGCTATACTGCAAGTATACATCTTTTATCTTTAAAACAAAAAGACAAAACTAGATTTATGGATAGCATAAAATGCTTTCTGGATACACAAACACCAATGAAAACATTTTAAAAAAATTAACAGACATCAACCGGTATGCATACACTGTCTAAAGTATTTAATGGTCTTTAACACAGTCAACTCCCCCGGGTTTGAAACAGTGTTAAATTCTCTCTCGCTTGTGGCAAAAGCTGTCAAGTCCAACACTGAAAAAATTGGTACCATTTCCTGGCCAGTAAGCACAGAACAGAGGGGCTAAATATTTTATGGTTTTATTTATTTATTTACTGTGCTCTCATGCTGTATTTTTCTCTTTTCTGTCTTTCCCTCCTGCTCGTGTCTGCCCAGGGCTGATTGTTGTGACATTGGCCGTATGCTGGATGCCCAACCAGATTCGGAGGATCATGGCTGCAGCCAAACCCAAGCACGACTGGACGAGGTCCTACTTCCGGGCGTACATGATCCTCCTCCCCTTCTCAGACACGTTCTTCTACCTCAGCTCGGTCATCAACCCGCTCCTGTACACGGTGTCCTCGCAGCAGTTTCGGCGGGTGTTCGTGCAGGTGCTGTGCTGCCGCCTGTCGCTGCTGCACGCCAATCACGAGAAGCGCCTGCGTGCTCTGGCGCACTCCTCCACGGCCAGCGCCCGCTTTGTGCAGCGCCCGCTGCTCTTCGTCGCTTCTCGGCGCCAATCCTCTGCAAGAACTAAGAAGGTTTTCTTAAACACTTTTCAGAGTGAGGCCGAACCCCAGTCTCAGTCCCAGCCATTGAGTCTCGAGGCACTAGAGCCCAACTCAGGCGCGAAACCAGCCAATTCTGCTGCAGAGAATGGTTTTCAGGAGCATGAAGTTTGAATGTCAAGCGAGGGAGCCTTGAGTGGGAACCGGCCCTCGTCCCCCAAGAAAACGTCACCCTCACTCTGCAGTCTCAAACGATGCCCCCATCAGGGATGGAATGGACACTGGAGGCTTTGCAAAAGGCAGATGCCCACCTCAGTGACTTCTAAGGGCTGACTCTGCCAGCATGGCCTTGACTCTGGTTACATAGACATGGGGGTGAACTTTCACTCACCTCCTTCCTTGAAGTACATACTGAAAATTCAGCCAGACGACTGAATTTATTCAGAATGCTTTACACTGCCTCATTATTTGCACAGGAACAAAGAACATGGACTCCCGCTCCCTACCCAGAATAAAAGGACACCCAGAAGAAACTCAGGGAGGTGGGGGGTTGGGGGCGAGGGCTGGAAGAACAATGCAGGAAGGGGGTGGCATCTCCTTCAGCTTCAGCAGTGGACCGAGAAGAGGGCTAATTTGAGGAGCAGGATGGTGGTGGGGAGCCCTGGCCTGAGGGCCGAGGCAGAACTTCCCCTTTTCTTGGGCCTTGGCCCGTTGCAAAGAGGGGTGTTGCAGCAGCTGATGCACACTGAGTTCAGTTTCCCTGGCGAGCAGAAGGACTGGTACCCGGCAGAGGCGATGAGACAAGCCGCTGATGATGCACAGGATTTGCGGTACATGATCCCTGCAACACAGACCCAAAGGAGCTGAGTTAATGTGCACTGGCAAAAAGGATACCTGTCCCGCTCTGTCCAAATCCAAATGGACGGCTCTTCCTTACTCCTCCCCCAGCCCAGAAACTTGGTGAGGGCCAGGGAGGTGCTTCGGATTGTCTCACTGATACTCAAAACGCACAAGATAGATGGTGAGAGACAGGCACTATTTCATTAGTTTTAACCAAACCATTCCAAAAGCTATTTGAGATGCCAATACCAGTGAATAAAGAGCTGTTAAAATGCAGG
>NW_012114799.1:2334357-2336427 GCF_000951035.1 Colobus angolensis palliatus
GCTCTGGCGCACTCCTCCACGGCCAGCGCCCGCTTTGTGCAGCGCCCGCTGCTCTTCGTCGCTTCTCGGCGCCAATCCTCTGCAAGAACTAAGAAGGTTTTCTTAAACACTTTTCAGAGTGAGGCCGAACCCCAGTCTCAGTCCCAGCCATTGAGTCTCGAGGCACTAGAGCCCAACTCAGGCGCGAAACCAGCCAATTCTGCTGCAGAGAATGGTTTTCAGGAGCATGAAGTTTGAATGTCAAGCGAGGGAGCCTTGAGTGGGAACCGGCCCTCGTCCCCCAAGAAAACGTCACCCTCACTCTGCAGTCTCAAACGATGCCCCCATCAGGGATGGAATGGACACTGGAGGCTTTGCAAAAGGCAGATGCCCACCTCAGTGACTTCTAAGGGCTGACTCTGCCAGCATGGCCTTGACTCTGGTTACATAGACATGGGGGTGAACTTTCACTCACCTCCTTCCTTGAAGTACATACTGAAAATTCAGCCAGACGACTGAATTTATTCAGAATGCTTTACACTGCCTCATTATTTGCACAGGAACAAAGAACATGGACTCCCGCTCCCTACCCAGAATAAAAGGACACCCAGAAGAAACTCAGGGAGGTGGGGGGTTGGGGGCGAGGGCTGGAAGAACAATGCAGGAAGGGGGTGGCATCTCCTTCAGCTTCAGCAGTGGACCGAGAAGAGGGCTAATTTGAGGAGCAGGATGGTGGTGGGGAGCCCTGGCCTGAGGGCCGAGGCAGAACTTCCCCTTTTCTTGGGCCTTGGCCCGTTGCAAAGAGGGGTGTTGCAGCAGCTGATGCACACTGAGTTCAGTTTCCCTGGCGAGCAGAAGGACTGGTACCCGGCAGAGGCGATGAGACAAGCCGCTGATGATGCACAGGATTTGCGGTACATGATCCCTGCAACACAGACCCAAAGGAGCTGAGTTAATGTGCACTGGCAAAAAGGATACCTGTCCCGCTCTGTCCAAATCCGAATGGACGGCTCTTCCTTACTCCTCCCCCAGCCCAGAAACTTGGTGAGGGCCAGGGAGGTGCTTCGGATTGTCTCACTGATACTCAAAACGCACAAGATAGATGGTGAGAGACAGGCACTATTTCATTAGTTTTAACCAAACCATTCCAAAAGCTATTTGAGATGCCAATACCAGTGAATAAAGAGCTGTTAAAATGCAGGGCTGTGTAAGTCAGAGTTCACATTGTGTACAAGAGAGTTTTTTTTTTTTTTTGGTTCAAACTGTCTCATGCCAGTGAGGACCTCAAGCAGTGCTTCTAGATCTTATCTGTTATTGCTTTATAAACGGCCACAGAGGGATGGCTCTCAACTATGTGTTGATGAAATGCTGGGGTTCTGTGAAGACAGACCAAATCCCCAAGGGGAATAAATATACTCCTACTGAAGGGGCACCTGGCCATGTGTCCCTCACAGTCTTAATTCTCAGACGCTCTCCCCTCTCATGACACATGGCCATCTGCCAAGCCAGCACCACGCAGCTAGCACTCAGTGATACACGCTGGGTGCAAAAAGGAGCTTCCCAAGATGACCGGGGGGGTGGGGGGAGGCCTGTCTCAAGGAGCATGTGTGGCCTGTCAAGCTGCAGTCTAGTCATCAAATTAGGGTGTCTTAATCATTTGATTTCTTAAAGGTGGAAGTTTACTCAATTCAAATAATACTAGCTGAACTTTTATTTAAGGGCTTTCCTGTCTCCCAGGCACTATTCAGACAGTTGTAGTGTGTCAGCTTCTTCACTACCCCAAGCAACCCTACGAGGGAGGCCCTCACGATCACTACCATTTTACAGATGTGAAGCCTCAGGGCCAGAGAGATTTAGTAACTTGCCCGAGGTCACAGGAAGTGGAGCAGCTGGGATTTGAAGCCAGCATTCTGGCTCCATGCTGTCAAGACTGTGTTACTGTATAGCAGCAAATTGGATTACCAATTAACCACAAAAATGGTGGGGATATTTTAGGGGGAGGGGGCTTTACTCTGAAGATAGCTCTTGTTGTGTGGGTATGTATGTGTTTTATAAAAAGAAAAAAAAAAAAAAGTCTTGCTCTGTTGCCCA
>NW_012114799.1:2336655-2336993 GCF_000951035.1 Colobus angolensis palliatus
TGATCTGCCTGCCTCGGCCTCCCAAAGTGCTGGATTACAGGCGTGAGCCACTGCACCCGGCCATATATGTGGCTATTTTATATTAATAAATTTTTTTTTTGGACAGATAATATTTAATACTAAAGCTGACTTCGAATTCAGGTCTTAATCCTGTTTGCTGCCTTGCACAGCTGAGGGATATAGCATCCTACTAGTCACCGGGTCTCCTTACCCACTCATTTCCTGCAGGTGTGTGGGCAGGTGTGGTTTTGGTTTTGGCTCCCTCCTCGAGAATTGCCACTTTGGGTGCTGTAGAAACAGTGAAGAATGAAACGGCCTAGAACTTCCAAGCGGGAGGT
>NW_012114799.1:2338148-2364711 GCF_000951035.1 Colobus angolensis palliatus
GCTACTTTTTTGTATTTTTTAGTAGAGATGGGGTTTCACCGTGTTAGCCAGGATGGTCTCAATCTCCTGACCTCGTGTTCACCGTTTTTTAAAGAGAAAAATATATTCATTAATTTTTTTTTAAGTTTAAAAATTCACTTAAAAAAACTTTATTGTAGAGGAAGTGGCAAATAAATGCCAGTTTGTGTTTTTCATACTTAGGAATAAAAAGAGTAGAATGATTTCCTAAAAAGAGCCATGGATGGCAAATGTTAGAGACTATGGGAAATCTATAAATGGGCAACGCCCTGAAGTGTATTCCTTAGAAATCAGTGCCTCCCACACATAGATACAGGCATCCTCTGTACCTCGGCTTGATCTTACCAGAGCAGCCACCTTCCAGGATTTTGTAATGGTCTTAGGAAAGCAGGTGATCACCTCGTGATCTGCCCGGGGGAGGTCCAAGCTCTCAAGTTGGTGGTTCATGAACTGAGGGCACCACAATGAGGTTTTCTGAAGGGGAAGGTTGACAGCTCCATAAGAAAAGGGGCATTTATTAGATGCTCCAAGAGGCTGAGGTCAGATAGGTGTGTCCATTGCCAGGATGGCCACTTCAGGCCAGGCACCCTGAGGAGGCCCAAGGGCCATCAGGCTTCTAGGCATGAGGGCCATGAGGCTCAGGGTAGCTGTGGGCTCCTATGAGCCTCCCTTGCTTAAGGTCTGAGTCTGGAAACTGGCACAAGAGATGCTTTGGGTGAGACTGGATGTGATTAAAGAGGTTTCTAACCAGATGAAAGGAAATGTGGACCTAGGCATCAAGGTAAGTGACAGGCAACTGGCTGGTGTCGGGGTATGGAGGAGCTGACTTTGGAGATATTCAAGAAGAAAAAGTATGCTAGTTCTGAACTGGACAGTGGTAGAGGAAGCAGGTAGGAGTTGTTGCGCTAATAGAAATTGGGAATTTGAGATTAAAGAGGGCTTTCAGAAAACAAAGGCATTTTACTTATCCTTTTGATGAAAATTCATGTGGTGGAAATAACACAGTGCCTCCTTTGAGAGAGATGGGATGGGGCTGAGTGGTGAGGCTGGGGCAGAGGGACTGATATTTGGGAAGGCTGACGTGTGCAGTCTGCAAAGAAGTGGAAATAAGCCACCTCTCCCACAGCTTCAGATAAAGAAAAACTGTCCAGGTTCATTGTAGACACTTCAGCGGGCAGGCTGGCATGGGAACGGAGGTCCAGGGACAAACGGGGATGGTTTTGGGGAAGGCTGAGAGCTGCCCTGTAAGGAACATGTGATTGAATACCACACAGGCTGCTAGGTAGCTTTAAGAAAATGCCCCTGGGGTTTAGACACAACGGCTGCCTGCACTGATGCAACTGGTGAAGAAAGTCACAGGAGAGACTCGGAGGCACCAAGGAAGAGGGGGGTGTAGAATAAAGACTCACACTGGAAGGAAATAAGGAATGCTGCCAGGTGGGGAGGACCCAATGAGGACTTAGAACTCCTGAACAGTTCCATCATTCACATGCTTAGGATAAATTCCAGGTAGATCTAAGATTTAAATGTTGGGGGGAAAGAAACCCATAAAAGTACTAAACGACACTTTGGAACCTTGGGAATTTTATGTAAGAGTTGTAAAACCTATTCTATGACACAACACCCAGAAGCCATTACAGAAAATACTGAAAAATTACACCATACACATATACACACAAACTCTGCCTAATAAAATCCCTATACATAGGATAAAAGAACAAGTGAAATATTTGAAAAACTAATTGTAATTCCAATCACAAAGCAGATTTCCTTAATATGTAAAAAGGTCCTAGAAATCTGTAAGGAATAAATAATAAATCAGTAAGGAATACATAACTCATTAGAAAAATAGAGAAAGCAAATGAACAGACAGTTCGCAGAAAAAGAAACAGAGCGTTGAAACACATGAAAAGATACCCTCTCATAAGAAGAATGCAAATTAAAACTACACTGAGATGTCACTATTTATCACTTGGGCAGAGATTTAAAAGTTTACTATAAACACTGTGTTCACGAGTCTTAGAAAAAGGCCCTTTCCCACATTGTTGGTTAGGACGGTAAATAGGTATAATTTCCATGAAGGCAATGTGGCAATAGCTATCAACATTGCAAATGCATGTACTCTGGAACCTGGCAATTCCACTTTTATGTATGTATCCTACAGACCTATTCACACACATACAAAATGACTGTACACAAGGTTATTCATGGGAGAGTACGGTGTCATGGCATCACCAGGGAACTGATAAAATTCCAGTGTTTTATCTGCACGATGCAATTCCACAAAGCCACAGGAGAAGATACTGAGTTTAAAACAAAGCAAAGTATGTCTGGACAGTTCCTTCCTTCCTTTTCTCTCCCTCCCTTCTTCTTTTTTTTTTCAAGAGTTTGTTTCTTATTATGCTTCAGATGCAGTTTTTTTTTTTTTGAGACAGAGTCTCGCTCTGTCACCCAGGCTAGAGTGCAGTGGCCGGATCTCAGCTCACTGCAAGCTCCGCCTCCCGGGTTTACGAGTAGCTGGGACTACAGGCACCCGCCACCACGCCTGGCTAGTTTTTTGTATTTTTTAGTAGAGACGGGGTTTCACCATGTTAGCCAGGATGGTCTCGATCTCCTGACCTCGTGATCCGCCCGTCTCGGCCTCCCAAAGTGCTGGGATTACAGGCTTGAGCCACCACGCCCGGCCCAGATGCAGTTTTAAGAGTATGAATATTAACTCATTTAATCTTTGTAGTAACTCTAGCAGTAATCCTCATTTTGCAAGTGGGGAAACGGAGGCAAAAATAGGGTTTGTAATTTGCTTAGGGGCCATTCAGGTAATATGTAGTGGAGCTGGGATTTAAGCCCAGGAGATCTGGATTTATAATCTGTACTCTTAACCATTATACTACACTGCCTACCATGCTATAACATGCATCCATTGCGGAAAATAAAAATTAAACACACACATTTTGCATGCATATGCATAAAAATTTATGGAAGAATACACAAAAAAGATAATACTGGTTGTCTCTGGTGTGAGATTCTACGTGGCCACAGGAGAGGAGTGGGAGAAAACTTTTGACCCTTTCTTACCATTTAAAATCAGAACCATGAGAGTAAAGTATCATTTTTAAAATGACATAAATAAATACCCCCAATGAACCATCCTCAAATGGCTTCTTTCTCAGTGTAGTACAAGTTCCTTCCTAGCTGTGTCCACCAGAGGGCTCTAGGGAATGACACTGAAGAAAAGAGCCACCAGGAGCTGCCCCAAAGCCCAAGTCTCAGGGTCACAGGGCAGGGGTACTTGTGCCTGTGGTTCTCTCTGCTTTTCCTTTAACCCAGACCCCATGAGATCAGGTCTGAGCCTGAGGGAGGAGGAGCTGTGAGTAAAACAAGGGCCTTGTCATGGACTGCTGGTGGGAGCAGAGACTGGCATAAGGGCAGTCAGAAGGATCCATAATTCAAAATGTACAAATCCAGCAGTACCATTCCTCACCATGTACCTTCAAACCAAAACACACTTTCACATCCTTAATAGGAAAAAGGTACATTTATACTATACATGGTAAGCAGCAGTTAAAGAAAAGTACAGAGCTCTATTCTGATCTGGAAGGTTCTCAATGATAGTTTCAGAATGATAGTTAAGTATACCATTTAAGAAAGAAACCACAAAGCAATACAATACGTGCTCCAGTGCTGTGTCTGCAGGGGGATGTCTGTGCACACACCTAAGTTTGTGAGTTGCCATCTCTAAGTCTTACCACGGCAGGAGGTCCAGAGGCAATGCACCAGTGTGGTCCCTTTAGGGCTGGGCGGTAGTCAGGAACCACTTTTAATTGTTTGACAGGGGTCCACAACACGATGACACATCTCTGAAACATGAGACGGGTTTGGCGAAGAACACCACGGTTCAGCACAACTGCAGCAGCAACATGGGCAGTAAGGGATGGCTGGGTTCTAGCTGGACATGGGCCCGGTTTCCCTGAACCCTCATGGCTGGCCTCAGAAACCACCACTGCCGGGTTAGGGTAGGAGAAGGTCATGACCAAGAACAGGGGAGAGACACCATTTGGAGACTTCCCTAAAGAGCTGAGAGATGCTTCCTGCCTTTCTTCCCTGCATGATTTTTCTCTTAATCGCTTCTAATACACTACATATTTTACTAATGTGTCTTTATTGATAGAATGTAAGCTCCAGCAATCAGAACAGTGCCTGGCACATAACGACACAAGTATTTACCAAAGGAATCAATGAGTAAATGAAGGGAGGAAAAGGAGAAGACGACAGAAGTAAAGCGGGTTATTTGAAGGAGGTCCGGAGGTGCTTTTCTGACTGGTTTTGAGTAGGACTTTATTCCTAGGCTGGTGTCACCTGGGTAACAGAGGTTACATAAAGCTACAATTCACCTCCAGGCCTTGGTTGACAAAGGCAGAACTGTGAGAGGCTCTGATCTTAGTTAACACAGATGCAGACCCAGAGCTAGAAGGCTCCACTGGTGGATGAAGGGCTGTCCATCAAACGTGGCTCGGATCATCCCAGCTTGGACCAGCTCCCAGCGCTCCACCCTGCAGGGGCAGAGATGTGTCCTGCGCCAAGGCCAAGTCATTTCTCACAGCTCTAATCCACAGACCAGGAGTGTGCCCGTGGAACACACCACCCAATATCACCACATTAATCAAGCCACCCAGCGTTTAAAACTTTAATCCTCTTTAAGTCTTTAGAGAGGTGATGGCCTCCTGGGGGCTCTTGGATTGAGATGGGTGGCTATGCGTGCTTGCTTTAAAAACACCACAAATTGTTCTCCCTGAGGAAGTCATTCGTATTAATCTGCCTTATTTATTTGGATGTGAATGATGGGCATGCCAAGGAATGAAGGAAAGGATAAATAAAATACTGAGGTTCCTTCCCAGGCAGTTCATTCCACTGTAGCCATTGTACCTATTCCCTGGGACCCAAGAAATCAGACTATAAAGGAATTTATACTCTCAGGAGTTCTGTTGAAAAGGTAGATATGGAAATAAGGAAAAACAGACTGGATCCTCTGTACCCTATGCATTGGAATTAAATATAAATTTGGATTGAAATGCATCCAAATCGATGCCACAAAAATACTTCTGCGCCATTGTGTGTTCTCCCTGTTTTACAGACATTAGAAATGATCCTTCCATGTTAAATGGACTAATAGGAGTAAAGCCCCGGGGGGGGGTTCTTTTGTTATGTATTATTTGATAACATGTATGTGAGTTATGAAGCACAGTCATAAAAGGAACACTTGTAAATCCTCCATCAGTCTAAGAACTAGAATTTCATCAACTGTTGTAATTGTTTTACAACAATCTCACAGTTTTGTACTCTTACCTTTCCCAAGAGTTAACTGCAATGCTAATTTCATAAATTTTTTTTAAAGAAGGTGATTGTAGACTCAGATTTAAGACTTTAAGATTTCTGTTTTCACATGTCATGCTCCTTCTAATCATTTTGCTGAAAATGACTTTCCATGTCATAAATGATATACATTTTGATTGGATTGGCTTTTAGGAGCCTTGTCCACACACAAGATGGTACCATAACTATTACTAGAGAAGTTTCATGAAGGAAATTCTTAGTTCAGATTGTTGTCAAAACTCTGCTGTTTTCCCATTGTCTAAACTCTGCTGTTAGTAACTCCCCAAATATCAGTCGCTAGAAAGTCTTTGTATCCCTAACACTTAGAATAATGCTTGGAACTTGCTAAATGCTCAGCAAATGTCCATTATATTTAATAATTTAATAAATGTCATAGAAAAACTTCAGATGATTGTTTCCATACCATTTAATATCAGTTTGACAATGTAAAGTGAAATGTGTGTGTGTATATATATAAAACACACACATATATATACACATATACACACACATATTTTTAAAGCTATGAATTATATGAAGCCTCTAGCAAGTGAATCAGATCCATGATGTGGGTTGTTGGTTGATGGAGCATTTTCTGACTCATGCCCTTCATTCATACAAGTAGTTGTGATTGAATTCACATACACCATGTCACGTAATTCAGAGGGGATGGTAATGTCAATAAAGACTGATTTGCTGACATTTAAAATTACTGACTCCGCTTTCCCCCACAGCTTTAAACACTCTGTCCTTGTTCCTCTTGGACTATATTTGGGCCACTTCTTAGCAGATGCATTAGCTTTGCATTCAGGTGGAAGAAGACCAGAGGCAAGCCAGGAGGTGAGGCAGGAGGAGGGAGGAAGAAAGAAGTTTTAGAAGTTGATGTGGATTCTGAATGGCCCCTGTCTTCTTCCTTGCAGCAAGCTCTTCATCAGGCATCTGGCTTGCTTTAGAGGGCTGAATTATTGATTACACGGGGGAAAGAAGAAAGATGGTGTTTTCTCTTTGTTTGAATCCAGTCCTTTCTGCTTGTTCCTAACACACAGCTGGGTCACCACAGCTTGAGTGGGCCGAATAAAAAACACCTGCAACAACCTTGCTAGAGGTAAGTCTGGCGCAGCAGTGGTCTCAGCTTTGGAATTCCACATTACTGAGAGTTAGAACGTGGTTTCCGGTCCAGCATCCTGACCCAGAAGCCTGAAGGTTGACCTGTCTGGTGGCAGACAGGTACAAAAACTCTTTAGTGTACTGAATCACTGATGCGGTGCCATCCTTTTGGAAACAAGACTTCTTCATCAAAGTTGTTTGCCACATACTTCACTAAAGGCAGTCCCTTGGTGAAGGTGCACCCAGGCCCCAGGTAGGCGCACTGTTAGAACCCCACCAGGGAAGAAAGCTCAAGGGGTGCTTTCCAGGCATTCCTTCCCTGCAGAAGAATTGCCTGGGCATTCCTTAAATATACAGATTCCTGGAAGCACGTACAGGTGGATCTAACACTGGTCGCCTAAACTTCCAAATTATTGCACTGGGGAGGGAGAGAGCACATCCAGGCTGTAACTGCAAGTTTTAATTTATCCAAGGAGAAGTATTTTTTCGAACAGCAAAGATTTCATTATACATTACAACCTGGCTCCCGTTCTGTGGCTGGGACTTGGGGAAGCCTCCGAACACCCTCTGAGGATCCACTGCTAAGGAGAGGGGGAGATGAGTCCGTTTCCTCTTCATTGCTTCCCAGGCTCTGTTGTCTTCACACTCATTTCCTTTCTAACCCCATTGTCAAAGCTGACCTGTTCTATCAGCCCCCTTAGAGGACAGGCTTCCCCTATGTACCTGCCCTCCAAGGACTCAACTGTCAAGGGCATATCTGTTCATTGTACACGATTGAGCTCGCAGGTGAGGTGACCAGGTGAGAAGTCCAGGACACTCCTGCAGGTGACATTGCTAGTTGGACTACTGCACACTAAGATGGTTTCCTCCCTTTGGCCCTTTAATATCCCACTGGGGTGGCTTTTCATGTTCAAAACCGATAGTGTATACGGTACATTTCTATTCCAAGGGTGGGCACACTTTTTCTGTGAAGGGCTAGACAGCAAAGATTTTGGTCTTTGCAGGCCAAAGGCTCTGTCAGAATCCAATATCTGGATTTTGATACTGTATTGTAGAAGCAGCCATGGACAGTACCATAAACAAATGGGTGTGGCTGTTGCACTAAAACTTTATTTACAGAAAAACACTTCATTAGTCTGCATAGGCTGGCATGCCAAAATGCCACAGACTGTGTGGCTTAAACAACAGAAATGAATTTTCTCTTGGTTCAGGAGACTGCAAGTTAAAAATCGAGGTTCCAGGAAATTTGGTTTCTGGTGAAGGCTCTCTTCCTAGCTTGTGGGTGACCCCTTCTCTCTGTGTCCTCACATGGTCTTTCCTCTGTGTGTGCACAGAGAGCGAGCTCCCCTCTCTCTCCAGGTGAATCTCCCTATTTTATAAAGACCCTATTCCATCAGGCCAGGGCCTTGTTCTCATGACCTCATCTAACCTTAATTATCTCCCAAGGCCCCATCTCCAAATACCATTGCATTGGGGATTAGGACTGCAATCCATGAATTGTGGACACAAGTCAATCACAGCACAGTGGGCCACATCTGGCCCAGGGCTGTAGCTTGCTGACCTCTCTTCTGTCAAAATCTGATCACCTTCACATTATGAAATCGACCCTTTCCACCAATCTTTCCTCTGCAGTTACACGAGAAAAACCACCACAGTTCAGAACATTTGCTTTTGGAAGAATATCAAAAAGGGTCTCTAAGTTCCACGTGTGTCAAGGCTACTCTATCAAAGGACTTTGCTAGTTTTATAGGATTTGTAGACTCTTATCTCCATATTTGAAAATGTATTAAAATGGAACTGTCTCAGCTGGGCATGGTGGCTCATGCTTATAATCCCTGCACTTTGGGAGGCCGAGGTGGGCAGATCATGATGTCAGGAATTTGAGACCAGCCTGGCCAGCATGATGAAACCCTGTCTCTACTGAAAATATGAAAATCAGATGGGTGTGGTGGTGGCCCCCTATGTTCCCAGCTACTTGGGAGGCTGAGGCAGGAGAATAGCTTGAACCTGGGAGACAGAGGTTGTAGTGAGCCATAATCATGCCAACGCATTCCAGCCTGGGCAACAGAGCAAGACTGTCTCAAAAGAAAACAAAAACTGTCTCTACAGAAAGCCTGCCCTTCATAGCAGACCCAACCCTGCAGTTGGCTTGGAATCCACAGGAATGGAGAGAGGGGCTACATTCTAGCAGGGGACACAGCTCAGTTTGAGGGAAAAACAGGAAAAGAGAGGCGAAGCTGGAGCCACTACCTGAGGGCTGTTTCCAGTGTGGGCAGGATACAGGCCCGCTGGGTAAAACTAGCATTTAGGTGTTTTAGGTGCTGTTCTCTTTAAAGCCAAAACCCTGCAGGGAAACCTGCACAGGACCCCCTCTCCACACCGCACTGAAGTTCTGTGTCAGCATGGCTGCCTTTAGGAGTGCCTCAAACATAAACCAGAGCCACCTGTTTTTTGTAAATGGGGACTCTAAAATGAAAGTTGCAGCAGGTCTTATTTCCTGGGATGTCCTCATTTTAACCATAGTAAGTCTAGAGTGTTGCTTGGGCTCCATCGTTCTCTTATTTTCTGCTTTCAAGAAACAAAGGAGCCTTTTGGTGCAGAGGATCAATGTTGACGTGGTACCTTTTTCCCTCTCTAGGCTTAATCATAATTTTCTAGCTGTAGTTTCAGAAATGTTATGGGTTTATACATCTTCTTAAAAACATAATACTTGACAATGAGAAGAAAAAAAAATCACTGATTTTGTTGCTTTTAGAAATACCATTTTCAAATAAATATTCGTTGCCAAACAGATAATCTAGGAATTGAAATGGCCATGTCACTTATTAAGTTCTTCCTTTGATATATTATTTCTTGACCTATTGAAACAACCACTTTATGCTCAAAATTTCCATTCATAGTTGGCAAATCCATGATATTTGGTCATAAAGTAAGCAATGGAAGTTTCAATAATGAACTGAAATTGTTAATAGCTTTACCATGAAGATGACCTGAGAATGACTGACAATGTTGGAATGTAAAGAAATGTGCTTAAAGATGAGGGTCTTCTACTAACTTCTTTCACCAAGCTCTGCTTCCAGAAGCCATGATCCTCTCCTTTAATGGCCTTATCATTAAGTAGATCCTCATCTACTTAATGGGATGGAGGAAACTAAAAAAGCTCATGTCCATATTTCATTCTAATTCTGAAATAATTCCTTACCCTGCAGAAAGAACATGAACCCTGGAGTCTAACAGACCTAGACTGGAATTCTCCCTGAGCCACTTTATTGGATAAAACACTTCACCTCTGTAAGCCTCAGTTTACCTTTTTGAACCAATGACCGAGTGGATAAAGCTGGAGCTTTTGGTTGGACTTTCCAACTTCCCAGTGGACAGAGCTGGAGCAATTGAGCAAGAAAATAATGATAGTATTGGATTATAACCCCCTCCAATAAGGTAAATACCCGTGAGTTCATGCTGACATACATAAATGAGTAAGTAAATATGTGCAGAAGACACAGATTTTTCTTACGGAAGGATTCCAGTTAATCAGTGCAGAAGGAATGAGGGAAATAGAAATTAAGATTAGAACACCATGGTAATAACTGATGTGGGAGAGATCCACCAACAGACACTGAAATTATTGACTACAGTTGGAGGAGAAACAGTGTATTTAAATAGTTTCAAAGTATCTTCCTCAAGTTATTTGTTAATTACAAAGGAAAACATAGTAAACAGTGGAAAAACCTAGCAGATACTATCTGAATCAAGAGTGATCAAAGTTAATATCACCAGTAGTAAGACATTGACAGCATGCACCCCTTGCTACAGTGCACTGGGAAGGGTGCATCTCTTCTGAGGATTCTTGTCAAAAACGCAAAACCTCTATTTGATCATGAGAAAACAGCAGACAATCCCAAACTGAGGGACAGTGTACAAAAATCCAGACCAGTCCTCTTCAAAAGTGTCAGGATCACAAAAGACATGGAAAGAACGATGTACTGTCAGAGGTTAGAGGAGAAGGAGACATGACAATGAAATGCAATGTGGGATCCCGGATAGGATCTTGGAACACAAAAAGGCAAAACTGTGGGAATCTCAAAACAAAGCATGGTTTTCATTAACAGTACTACGCCAATGTTCATTTCCTAGCCCTGATCATCGTACTGTGGTTATGCAGGTTGTTAACACTAGCCAAAGATGGGGGAAGGATATGTAGAAACTGCACTATTTTTGCAGCTTTTCTACAAGTCTCAATTTATTTCCGCATACAACACTTTTTAAAAAGACATTGGTATGAGCTGGGCGTGGTGGCGCTTGCCTGTAGTCCCAGCTACTCAGGAGGCTTAAGTGGGATGATTATTTGAGCCTGGGAGGCAGGGGTTGCAGTGTGCTGAAATTGTTCCACTACACTCTGGCCTGGGTGACAGCGTGGGACCCTGTCTCAAAAAAAAAAAAAAAAAAAAATTGGTATGAATGTGGGAAAAATCTAGATGTTCTTTCTGTGCTACACATACCCCCAACAAACGCAGTGAAATACGCTTGGCCACTCTCATGCTGATGAATAATAGGGTGAGTGTATAGTCTGTGTGTAGGTGACAGACATAGCCCCAACCATCCATGCTATTAACTGCTTAACTCTTGCCTCAAAGGGCTTGGAGGCTCCTGAAATGACTGGTTTTCATTGTGATGGGAAGAGAACATTACTGAAGGAATGTTTTTTCTTCAGTCTCAAGGTCCATCCATGTAAAAGGAACTCAGTGTGACTCCTGGCTTCTTTCCCATTTTATTTTTATTTATTTATTTAATTTATTTATGAGACAGAGTCTCACTCTGTTGCCCAGGCTGGAGTGCAGTGGCACAATCTCGGCTCACTGGAACCTCCACCTCCCAAGTTCAAGTCATTCTCCTGCCTCAGCCTCCCAAGTAGCTGGGACTACAGGCGCCCACCACCACGCCCGGCTAATTTTTTCATATTTTTAGTAGAGACAGGGTTTCGCCATGTTAGCTGGGATGGTCTCCATCTCCTGACCTCATGATCCGCCTGCCTCATTCTCCCAAAGTGCTGGGATTACAGGCGTGAGCTACCGATCCTGGCCGGCCTCTCTCTCCCTTTTTAATTCTCTCTGCCCTAAGGGAGGTGGAGTGACATGTCTGATGGGTAAATCTGGAAAGAACAGACTGGGCACACGCTGCTTATCCCTTTCCTGTTCCTTCTTGAAAGTGAGTGACTCATAGCAAACAGGTATTCTGCCCTGCTTCTCAGGGCAAGAAACTACCCGTAACTGGCCTTGTCTGTGGCTGGGTCAACCGGCTGATTTAGAGATGCCAATTTGAAAGTTCATTTGACCTCCATCCCCAAGTTATTCCCTCCAACTTAGCCTTTCTCAGTAACAATGGTGATATTTCAGGCCTCATCTGCTTTGTTCCTTGTTTTATTTCTTAATTTGCTTAGAATCTGGGTGAGAAAGAAGGTTGAGAACCATTGGGCACTCATTAGACCCCAGTAGATGCCATTTGTCCCAGTTTGCAGTGTCCTAGAACTTAATTCTAAAAATTCTAAAGCCATGATTCTCTGGGGGGTTGAGAAACATTTTATTTTATTTTATATTTTTGTGACAGTCTTGCTCTTTCGCCCAGGCTGGAGCCATCTCCGCTCACTATAAGCTCTGCCTCCTGGGTTCACGCCATTCTCTTGCCTCAGCCTCCTGAGTAGCTGGGACTACAGGTGCCTGCCACCACACCTGAGTAATTTTTTGTGTTTTTAGTAGAGAAGGGGTTTCACAGTGTTAGCCATGATGGTCACGATCTCCTGACCTCGTGATCCACCCGCCTCAGCCACCCAGAGTGTTGGGGTTATAGGCGTGAGCCACCGTGCCCGTCCGAGAAGCATTTTCTAAACTAAATCTTCTCCTATAAACAGCCCCTGGACCTTGAGGATCATAAATGGTCATCATTTAACATTTTTTTCTGCTAGAGGTGTTGAGCCTCTTAGTTGTATTGAGACCAAAAGGAGATCTGTCACCCCCCTCTCCACTCCCCTACAGATGTACATACAACTTTCCGCAATCAGAGAGTTTGAAGCTACAGTTCTATTACAAATGACTTGCTACAAGTATGCTTTTAAAATAAATTATTTTTGCAGTTTTTTCACTTTAACCTCTGCCCCAGTGATCGTAAAAACAGAGGCAGGGGGCCTGAGTTCTTTTCTCTCTGTGGACCACTATGCATTTATCTTTTCCAATAGTTTCCTTTGCCTCTGCTCTTTTTTGTTGGTACAAAGACAGACATTTCTAAACAGAGCCTTTAATAGTCCATTACTTTTTACCCATGTTATGCAATGTAGCTTTAAAGTCGAACTTTTCCAGCAAACTGCTACTTGTGTGAATGCCTGTTTGGGAGTGAGACTCATCTTTCCCTACTGGAAAAATAACCAACACTTACTGCACTGTAGTGACGATTACATCACAATAAGTATTCTATGCAGGACCAGGAACAGTTCCTCAAAGAAAACTGCTTGGGGAACGGGTAATTGGAATGAACTACAAGCATTTTCACTGAGCTCAAAGAAACTGCAAGAAAAAAGATCTTCAATTTGCATCCAAGTATTTTTTTTTCTCTGAAAGAACACTGTGTGAGAAATTTTGACATTCTCTGCATTCTAATGGAAACGACTTGGGAAGTAGAGGTTTATCTACACATTTGCCTCATTGCTGCCATGATGGGCACCGTTTATCAGGAATAAAGAGAGAAGATCAAGAAGGTTGTTCTTTTCTGGAGAATTTTGTGCTCTGGCTCTTAAGTACTTTTGCTTTGCCATGAATGTGAATATTTTAAAGACCAAAAAAGCCCCCTCCATTTGAGTTGCAGATGGCCACAGGAACCAAACAAGAACGCTAACAACTCATTTTAAAAAGGGAAAAAGAAACCAAGTGCCAAGTTCCACACTGCGTATCCACACTGATGTTGAGCCCATCTTGGCCTAGCTGGTAGAGCTGACAATTGAGAATAATATTAAGGGGCTCCAGGGATCCCTAAGGGTAAAAATAAATGTGTTTGTTAGAACAACAGCCATGTCAACAATGAAACAGACATGAAACAAGATAACCTAATAACATATTTGTTTTCCTTGTAACAGGGATGTGTTAAGTTCATTATTCAGAGGACTTTTCAAAGATTTTTGGTGAGTTTAATTTTCGAGGCTGTTAACCACTGATGTCAACTTAGTTATAGCAAGCGAACAACCAACCCATAATGTATGATGCCAATTGTTGTTTTTACTTTAGTCTTGCATTCGACTTGGATTTCTTTGCTCATTTATAACTTTCTGAGGCAGGAAGGTTTCTGCGCAGTCACTTGCTTTCCCTCAGCTGGTGTCTTTGTTTTCCAGTTTGCCATGGGGGATTGAGGGAACAGATATTTATGACTTATTATCTCTGTATTAACAGTGCCCTTCAATGATTTACGGAGCTGTGCTGTTGCATTTTTAACCTTGATGTCCTTCTGATTATTGTTCTCAAATGGTAAGATTAACACTGTGGGGTCCGAAGATTCCTAATCAGTTTCTTGCATACAAATTCACCCAAACGTAGGGAATACAGAGTCCTTGGTGGCATAACGACTTCCAGATGGAAGGAACTGAGAACATCTAAGCACTTAACCCAAAGCACCCTTATATTTGTCACTATGAACATGATGTCCTCACGCTAAAATTTAATTATACATTTGTACCTCAGCATTCAGTGAACCAGAATTCTGGAATGTCATATACATCTTGTGTTAAAGCTCAGGACAACATTTGTTAGTATATGTGTTTCTTTTCTTCCAAAGGGCGACAGTGATCCAGCATGAAGGTCCTTTGACTATACATTTCGGTGTTCAATTTAGGTAAAATAATGGTGACTTTGGGGAAAGAAAATTATCCCTGTCCTTTTTCCAGGGGTCCCTGGAGGCGCTGCATTGAATTTTTCCAATCTTGTGCATGGACTTCTCAAAAGGTGATCTGGCAGACAATCACAGTTGACCACTCAATTAGCAGCCATGAGACAGTGATCTGATCCGTGAAAGGTAAAGAGAATTTTGGGAGGGGGGGGAACTTTGGAAACGCTTTTGTGTTCTCATTAAAAGGCAAAGCTTAAGACACAAGCTCTTTGGTGCTATCCCTTCCTTTGAACCTGAATATAGTGGTCATCTTGTGATCAAGAGGCAAGAAACCTGAGGACAAACAGCCAATGTGCTTAGGGAAGTAAGGAGAAAAATGGAGAAAGCTTGGGTTTTTGATGGCATCACTGGGCTGTGGAAGCAACCCCAAGATCACCTATGTAGACTATTTTGTTACATAAACAAGAAATGTCTTTATGGTTTATGTCCCTGCTACTTACAGCCGAGAACATTCTTACGTGATACAGGAAGCAAGGTCTAGGGTGGAGGCAAGAACAGAAAGGACTGGGGCAGCAGTAACAGCTGGTAAATTCTGTTAGGAAGTGTTGCCCCAGAGACTAATGAAGGGAGGGAAAATGCTTCTTGATGCCTAGGAGCTGTTGCAGCCATAGCTGTTTTGGCCTTCCACCTGAGGTTTTGTCAATATCATGACAGTGATATTAATAATATTCAACAAAGGGGGCAAGAATACAAGCAATTAGTTGAATTCTTAGAGCCCAGTGAAAGAGTGTAAGGGCAAAGCAGACAGCAGGAGAGTACAAACGAAGTTTGTTTGCTTCCCTTTGTGGTTTAATTTGCCCAAACTGAATGGTTTAGAAGTACATCCCCCAGCTGAAAGTCTAACTGCCTGTATCTTATGGAACATACCTGTGTGTATTTGTAACTTGCGTCCTCTGTGTGGGAGAGGACTAGGGGGCATAAAACCATGTGGGGGAGTTTTCTTTCTTCCCAAGGGAGCTGATGACCAAGGCTGAATTCCCAGGGTAGCCGAGTTCCAGCTGAGGACTGGCCAGTGGTAACCCGTTCCCCAGCTTCCTCGACCACCATATAAGCTGGTGTTGTCGAGGTGTGTGTGTGTGTGTGTGTGTGTGTTTTCTGAAAACACTCCTATTCAAAGCAAAGCCAGGTCAGCCTTAAATGAAAGCTGCAAAAAGAACTATAAAACCAGGGGTTACATTTCAGAGTGGTTCCTTAAATTACAACTATCACTAAAAGGCATTAGTCAGCTATTTCTAGTTTAACTAAAAAGTAAAAGTTATATTCAACTTGTCTTTATTCTATTTTTCCTCTTATGCTAAACATTTAAGCTCCTTCAATCCTGCTATAATATTTTGAAGTGGTGATAAATCTGTTTTAGCTTGAAACTTGTTTCTTCAATATACACAGTCAGCAAATAGTTACTGTATGTCTCCATACCAGTGAGTGTGTGTGTCTATGTAAGACAGAGGGAAGGTGATGTAGAGAGAGAAAAAGAGAGAGAGGGCGAGAGAGAGCCAACAGCATCCTTTCAGGATCTTGTACATAGACATGAAATCTGTGAATGAAGCTGTAGTTCAATCTGATTAGGAAAATACACTCTAAAATAGAGAGGATGTGGTGCCAGGCAAACTGAGCTGCTGGCTGGAGAACACTGAACAAAGATGAAATTGTTTCTGGATCTTAACCAACTCTTATGCAGAATGTCTCCTGACTGCTTTATCTCTCTTTCCCTTGTAAGAGTCAGCGACAGGCTGAGTGGAAAGTTGTCCTGCCTCTCAGAGAATGTTAACTCATCAGCCTCCAGGTGTAGCTCTGGCCTACTGGCTGCCTTTCCCTCTGAAGGCACACTCGAGAGAATCTTGAGCTGGCTTTGGAGCTGAGACCCCTTTGCACTCCCACTTTGGACGTCTTCACTAGGTGACAAACTAGTCAACCCGCTAGGCTCTAGCTATTTCTGAACAGGTTCTCTGAAGTTACTGGAGACCCAAGCGGTTTGCTAGATTTTGCATAAGCAATAAAATAGTGCATAAATCCCGTTGCCCAGAGTCACTTAATACACCTGCTTCTGCTGATGCTCTTTGAAGAAGCCTCCGTGGAGGGCATCGCAAACTGCTCTGCACATTCATATTCAACCCGTGTGCAGCATGCACGGACCACGGCAGGCTGAGAGCTGTGTGCCTGGCGCCACCCACCTCCGGCACTGTCTCCAGTCATTCCACTGCGCTCACGAAGAAGTCCAAGAAATAGAAAAACATAAAAAGCTATTGTCCATGTCCAGTGAGAAATGAAATGCACTGGACCAAGTATCACAACTTCCTTAAAATAATACAACACTTTATCACGTTTGCATCTGATCCTGCTCATGGTTTGCAAAGTCATAAACCCCCTGAAATCAACAGCTTGAGTCATCGCTGCCCTGTTCTATTTAAATGCATCCTTTTAAAAAAGCAATTTATTACAAACTCTCTATGGTTTCACCTTATCTAAAACACTTAATTCAGTCCATCTCCTGCTTTGCTTTGTAGTGTTGGAAGCAATCAGAAGATTGGAAGCAATTTATTAATAAGAGAACATGCCCTATAGCTCTGGCCTGCGAAAACAGTTTCTGAATCACAATGTAGCCACAAGTCAAATTCTAGAAAGAATTAATGGCACATCTCATAGTTCTTTTATTTGGCGGCTGATTCATTCCAGATGTGATTGAAACTCCTACGTTACAGGTATGGCCTCTTTTGGTGTTCCCAAGGTAGGAAACACATTGTCTTCTACCAGCAACTTTGCTCCAGCTCCCTGAAATATAGTCACTTCTACCACCATGAAAACTACAAAGCAAGGAAGAATCTAGCTTGGTCTTCTAGAAAAACTTAACAGAGAAGAAAAGGTATGTCCCACAGTTAAATGAGTAAGGAGTTCTGCCCACACAAAGGCTGCAATCAAATGATTTGGTTTCGGGGACGAAAGCTAGACTCGTGCATAGAGATGATATTCATTGTGGATGACCAAATCATGCCAGCATCTGATCTCCTTCACCAAAACCCTTCTCCAGAACCTCTCTCAACCTGCTTTACCCTCAAGTGTTCTCAAGGGAAGAGAGAGAAACGGACCTATCAAGATGCTTAAGTTCCCTGGGAAAGCAAACTCCTTTTTGTACCACAGTGTACTCCTCTGTAAAGTGAAAAGTGTGGACCAGAGAGATTAGGGTATCTTCTAGTCATAGACGTGTGGGACTCTTGAGGGCTGTGGCCTAAGGGTGAGGCCAGATGTGGAGCTGGGCATTTGGGACCACCAACAGGGGCATCAGGAATAGCCTATCCACGTGCCTGAGGATTCTTGCGGTCAAAAGAAACTAATTCAAGATCTCCTCAAGGGAAAACAGATGGATTATGTAATAGATGGGCAAGAATGGACAGGCCAGTGCATGGCACCAAGCAGATGTTTGATGAACACCAACTCCTTTGCCCAAAGCTCACTGGAATGGCTTGCTCCTGGCACATGTTGTTACTTTAATTCAGCAAATTGGCTCATTGGCCAGTGGAGTTCTCAGATTCATAGCCATGCTGCATCCCATTCCATCTCATTCTATCCCATTCTATAAGGTAGGTATTTGCCCCAGCAAGAGGAAGGACACATCTACCCATGGAATTAAAAAAAAAACAAAAACAAAATAAAAGTGGGAAGTGGTACGGATGAGCCATAAAACATGATCCTAAGCAAAAGCAGCCAGCCACAAAAGGCCACACAGTATGAGATTTCACTTACAGGAAATGTCCAGCATAGGCAAGTCCGTACAAGCAGAAAGTAGATTAGTGGTTCCCAGGGCCTGGGAAAAGGGCAAAATGAGGGGTGACTAATAAAATACAGTTTTTTGGGGGGTGATGAAATGTTCTTGAACTAGTGGTGATAGTTACATGTCTCTATGAATACACGAAAAACCACATAATGGGATACTTTAAAGGGTGAATTATATTTCAATAAAATTATTGTTAAAAATACAAAAAAAGAGGGAAAACATAGAAAATGGCACCACAGTGGAAAAATAAAAACCTGGAGAAGTGAAAGGTACTTGAATTCCTGTCCCACTGGCTGTGTGATCTTGAGCAAATTGCTCAACCTTTCTGTGTCTTAGATTCATCAACTATCAAGTGGGGATATTATCTCTCTGTGAACCTTCTAAATTAACTATGAGGATACTACTCTTAGGGACTAAAGGCTGAATTCAAGGACTCCCTCATTCTGAGAAATATAGAAACAGTGTACAAAGTAACCTGTACTACTACAATATCTGGGTCACCCTTCAGAGGCAGGTATGGATAGTGAATGGGCAGCTCCTGGTGGGCATCCAAGACAGGTTTCCATGTCTAGCACTGGTTCCTTGAAGATGGTTATACTGACCGTATTTCTCATTCTCTTGCTGTATCTCACAAGAAAACAGGCAGCCTGTTTCTACATTTTACAAGGGGGGAGGCTAAGTGCCTGGGATATTAAGTAACCTCTTTCAAGTTACCAAATGTGAAGAACCTAGAACATAGGGGTTCTTTCCCCTAAGGGAGCAAAACACACTTTCCATTGGACAAGTGAAAAATAGGGATTGAGGTGTTGAGTCCTTTTGCACAGTGTGCTAACAAACCTTTGCTTAGTTTGGACATTAGAACCTAAGTTGGTCAAGAGGGAAGGAAGGAAGGAAGGAAGGAAGGAAGGAAGGAAGGAAGGAAGGAAGGAAGGAAGGAAGGAAGGAAGGAAGGAAGGAAGGAAGGGAGGGAGGGAGGGAGGGAGGGAGGGTACACACTCTCTCAAAGGCTGTAGATTCAGAATTTTTGTTTCAGGAGTAAGGGAGGCAGATTACCTTTTCAAAGTTCAAAGAGAATGGTATGTTTTGTTTTCATGCTTCGTTTCATTTTCACTTGGGAAAAATGCCCCAGCTTTGAAGCCTCTCTGTTTAAACTCATTAGGAAAACTATCAATGATAGAAGCTTTCATGCAATCGTAGTGGGAGGAATTAGTGTTATGGGAGAGCTGGATCAATCTTCAAATGTTTCATCTATGGAGATGGGAGGTCAGCACCGACTGCTTGTTCAGCTGGAAAGTTAACATAAACAAATACTTCATTCACTGGGAGAGTCCAAGGGAAAGACATTTGATATTTCCCCTCTGAATACTTCCTCAGAAGGCACATGAAAGAGATGGTTGCTTCTTGAGAACTAAGTGGTCAACTGCTTGGCAAAATGTCTTACCTTGAAGAGCAAGGTTTTTATTCTTTTAGTGTCTGGAAAGGAAAGGAGGTAGGGTTGTGAACATTCACGGAATAGAATCCCTTCCTGTGTAATTCCTAACTTCATTGAAGTTGACATGGAAACCCTTTTAGTGGAGCTGGTTTTAATATATGAAGATATATTTTTTGATATACCAATCTATTTTAAAGGTTTGTTTTTTTGTTTGTTTTGTTTTGTTTTTGAGATAGAATCTCACTCCCTTGCCCAGGATGGAGTGCAGTGGAGAGTAATCTCAGCTCACTGCAACCTCTGCCTCCCGGGTTCAAGCAATTCTCATGTCTCAGCCTCCTGAGTAGCTGGGATTACAGGTATGTACCACCACGCCCAGCACTTTTTTTTTGTATTTTTAGTAGAGATGGGGTTTCACCATGTTGGCCAGGATGGTCTTGAACTCCCGACCTCAGGTGATCCACCCACCTCAGCTTCCCAAAGTGCTGGGATTACAGGTATGAGCCGCCATGCAAACAACCTCATTTTAAAGGTTTTTAAGCTGTTGAAGTCTCCTTTGTCAAAAATAGAATGTGGAACTTTGGTTTTGTTTTTCACTTTATTCATAAAGCTATTCCATAGCCCATCTGATCAATTCAAAATGGGGTTAACAGTGAGAAATTAAGGACTGCAGATGGGATGTCTAAAAGAGAGCTAACAGGAGAGGTCTAGTAGGAGGAGGAGAGATGGACAAATGGGGGAGGCTGGAAGATTAACAGAGACCCCTGCTACTTCTAACAAAGTCGTTCTGCAAAAATAAAATAAAATAAAAATCTTAGGAAATGTTCTCCATGCCTACAACATAGCATGGATTAAGCAATTTGTGATCTCAGTAAAGAATGACTCAATATTCATTTTTCTTACAAGCATTGCATATGTGGGTGTTTTTGCCTATATATATATATATTGCATTGCATGCAAATATATATACAGGCAAAAATGGAAAGGTATTTCCACACACACAAATATATGACTGCATGCACTCATCTGAAATAAAAGAATACAGGAATAAAGGGACTATGACATCGAACTGACTAGCAGCACTGGACCTCATTCCTGCCAAGCCCATCCCAAGGCCAAACGAGAGCCCATTATTTTAGATCTTGGGGAAATTAAGCAGGCACAAGCTTAGGAAAACATAGGCTGTGGTTAACTTTCCACTTCTTTCTACTAAGAGTGGATGACCAAGCATTTTTGCGACGTTAGTCCTCTCTTGCTATCCCTTAGTTAGCTCATGAGAAAATAAGGTGTAAAACTAAACTATCCAAGGTATGAAGCCATCCCTGCCCAACTTAATGAGCAACTAACTAATCCAAAAGCAAAATAGCCATTACTTACACAGCCATAATGTAGATGCAACATGGCATATAAATCAGTAACTCTTGTATTGCAAAACAGACAAATAGATTAATGCATGTTGCAAAGGATGGGTGAAGAGATCGATTAGGTTACTGATTCACACCATGAACTTTCTCTCAATATACTGCATTTAACTTTTAAATAAGGTTTAGGAGAACCTGTAACATTTTGCTCACTGACAGAGCTATATTTTACTAAGGGCAGAAATTGGCTAGTCTATAAAAATTAAATTATGCCCCTTTCACTGTATCTAGTCAAGAGGAAAAACTCTAATTACAAGATTGCACTGTCAAACAAATGCAAATTCACATTCTTTATTCCCTGGTTTCAAAATTCATACTGAAGGGGGCTTCTATTCTGAAATGAAAATCAGTATTTGAAATATTTTGCAGAGTGCAATGACAAGCAAGAGCAAAAGAAGTGTCATTATCAAGGGTGCTAGTAAATAGACACCAACTCGTTAAGTGCAGAGCTGGTGAGAACAAGTCATTCGTTATGCAAATATTTAAATATCAATTAGTAAGGACAATGAAAGAAGTTGAAGTGAACCTTCCCTTCCCCACAGCCAGTAACTTATTATTCCAGAAATGACCAAATGAAACAAGAGTGGTGGATAATAATCTCAGCACCTAATAGGAATGTCACTCTGGGGAACAGGTAAAGGTTAATTTCAAACGTACTTCCCAGTTGAAAATTAAATGTACCTGCCTCAAAATTCATAAGAGCTGAGTTTGCAGACTTAGTCCAGAAACTGAAGGCCTACACATATTGCACGGCTGGTATTTTTTGGAAAGAGAACACCTTTCATTACTGCTTAATGTCAGACTGGCTTAGTTCATTAAATTTTCTTAGTTGATTTAAAGCCCTGGTTTTTCAATACCTATGGAAAAATGCCAGTCCACATAGCACTCAAACTTAAAAATCTCACTGGTTGGTTCTCAGATTCTTTTGACATCCACTTCATGGCCTTCCTACCTGGACTGTTAGGTGAACTTGGTGGATATGAAAAATGGTCTAAATTCTTTGAACTTTGTCTGGACTATCTTTTTGGACAGACCTGGCAGAATATTTTACAACATGCTGGCTGTGTGGTATTACAGCAAAGGTGCTGGCCAAGGAAGCAGGCTTCAAGCGCCTCTTAGTAACAGCTGGCTGGTGAACTTGGACCATGCATGTAATTTTTCTGGACCTTGCTGTCTTCTTCTGTAACACAAAAAGGTTTGTCCCCAGATCAGTTCTCAACTCGGGTCACCCCAGAATCACTGGGAAGTTTATAAAAGACCCATGGCCAGATATACCACAGATTTATGAAATGGGCTTCAAGCAGAGACCCAGCCATGTGGAGCTGAAAACTCCCAGCAAGATTCCAACATGCATCTTTAACTAGGAGTCGCTGGGCTCTTTCAGCTCTAGTATGCTGAGATTCTCAGGATAACATATGTTATTGATCAAACTTAAAAGAAATTCTGACTTCAATTCTTAGTAGCATCATTTAACAGGCATTACTTTCTCTGGAGTGGAGATACTGACCATGTAATAGAATTACATGCTGACTGGCTGTGGCATGAGGAAACAAGATCTTGAAAGATGACCACCAGATTTCGCGAGATTCTACATGTACAATCGAAAGAGAGAAGTCAGATGCCTCGGGCGCTCAACAAAAGTTTGCTCTTGTTACTATGATGATTATACTACAACTGTGTTCACTTAAAGTTTTAGATTTGCTCTCTATCCTTGTTGGCAAAAAATTAAATTGGTCCCTAATAAGTACATGGACATCAAAATGGAAGTGTCTTGGAGGTATGAGCCCCCCTGGACATTGCTCTTTCGATGCAGAAACAGATTCATTTGGCTTGCTTCTATGGAGTTCAGGCTTAGAACGCCTTGCTTCCATGTGCACACACCCCGACCTAGCATCCTTCCCTTCCTAACCTTTTCCTTTGAGTTCGTTGACTGCTTCTGTTTATCAAACTTCACAATTGAAACTGCCTTATTACTTGATTCTGTCTCAACCTGTTGGGCTGTGACCTGTGGCCTGAGGGGCCTGGTTTGGAGACAAGATGCCCACCCACCTTATCCGAGCTTACAGAAAACGAGCAACCTTAGGCCAGGCACGTGAAGACTGTGCTGAAGTTTCTGTGGATAAAATGGAAGTCAAAATGCCTCCTCTGCTTCTTTTACAGAGTGGTTTTGAGGACAGAATGAAGCAAGATGAAAAACAGCACTTTGAAAATGGAGTGTGTGGTATTCATCTTAGACACACTTTTACAGAAGAAGAAATGTCTCTCAGGAAAAGAACCTCTTCTGACTCAAATTTAGCTTACATCCCTTTCTCGACCATATCCTAGGTGATAAAACATGACAGCCAGGTAAGCAGTGGCCTTGTGGACTCTGAAGTTCTTAACGTGTCCACAGTACATTCTCATTTTGTCTGGCTCTAAACTACTGTCTCAAGAAAGCTGCAAATATTTGAACATAACAGTAAAGTGTTAACAGTAATTCTGACTAAAATCACAGCAGTCCCTCTGGTAGAAAGGCAATAAATTTTTTGCTCAGGTAAAATGTAGGAAAGAAACACAAGTAGAAAAAAAATCCATTTGTTCAAATTATCCCTATCAATCTTAACTGAAGAATTATCGCCAAGTTTGTTTTGTTTTGCATTATTAATAGCCCAAATCCCATGTGCCAAAATGATGTTTGCTCCATTTCTTGGGATAAGTTACCCTTGAGAGCCAGTATGTCTCAGGCTTCCCAGAAGAGTGATTTTGGTGCAACAAATAATGACCTATAAAAACAGCCCTTACAACTACACACACACCACAACACAGCACAGTGACAAGCTAGCATCTGCTTTCCAAATAACCATGAGGATAGCAATATGACATTTCCAGGCCCTTCTCTGAGAACAAACAACTTTCCCAAGATGTTGGCTTTAAAACTAGAGTCCTTGCATTGATTTGCCAGTGGGTAAAGGGAATCATATAACAGTTCTAATCACTTCACCGGGTTCTGCAGGCAGTTCACAGAACTAAAGGGAAGTAGGGGCTTTGGTTCATTCAATATCAGCCATAAAGTTATGCTATTTCCCATCTTTTCAATATCCTTAAAATGGCAACGTCTGTGTTTATAGTTTTGACCTTGAAACTGAAGTAACAGCTCCACCTATTCTCCCAAAGTTCCAGTTATAATTTGGGGAACTTTGAGTTCTAATAAGACAGCTGGGGTAGAGGGTTGGGGGACGGTTGGAAAGTTCTACCTTAGCGAAAAGACCCTTGGTCAGCTAGAGGGAGTAAGGGCTATCCCACAAGACCCCTCCTTCCCTCACAGGATGCTCAGGTCCTCTTCTCAGCCAGCCAGCAGCTAAGCTGGTAGGGCTGGGAACGGCATTCCTTTGAAAGATCTTGGCAATTTGTGCCTGGAAGTTGATGCATTAGTTCTAAAATTAAATAAAGATCCTGTAGTGTTTTTCAAGGAAATATGGTGCGCCTCTATGACAAAACACATTTTTCAAGCTCTGACCTCTGGGAACTTCAACTAGCTCCATATTTCAGGCTGACAGTGCTCACAGGCTACTGTCTAGTTTGCCCAAGCCAGGGCTGGTTAGCCATATATTTTCTATCTCCATCAGCTTTTAGCATAGGGAGGTGAAGAGAGTAAATAAAAAGAGGAGAGCCACTAATTTAAATGCGCTTCCCCTCCCAAGACCCTTGGGGAGTAGCCCTGGTCATTAATGAGATTAAAGTAACTTGGAACTCTTCATTTTCCCAGCACTGTAAAAGTAAATCTGCGATAACCAGTGTGTGGGCATTAAATCAGTCAGTCCTTTTTCCTGTTATTTAATGGCCCCCTCACTCCCACCCCACAGCCCAGGCTTCAGAGCGAGGGGGAGGGCTGCCAGGCTCTTACCGGCACTTTGCTCCATCACTTCTTTCTGACACATGTCTTGAACGTTCACCGTGCAATTCACGATGAACTCAGGGGAGGAGCAGTCGTTGTTCAGCTGGAATTCTTCACACTGGTAGCACTGGATTTGCAGCGCAAAGCCTAAGAGACAGACGCAGTCGGGTTCAGATCCGGCCCCCACAGAGCCCACCCCGGAAATCACGACCATCCCACGCCCCAGAGCGCGGCGGCTCCCGGCCTCTGGGAGGCTTGGGGCTCTGCACTCCTGGGTCTCCGGGTAGAGCCAGATGTGGCTGAAACTGGCAGGGGACGGCGCGGGTACCTAGGGTCCTTTAGGACAAAGTGGAATAGTGCCCGCCACCTCTGGACCCCGGCTCTAGACCCAAAGAGCCCATCCAACACCACCCCAGGCCTTTTCCCAAGAAGTTGAAAGGAGGGTGGGGACGGTACCACCGGAAGAGCGAAGTAGCTCTGGAGACGTGCGTTAGCTCCAGCCAAAGCCAAAGGATTTGCCTAATTGCTAATTGGTTACAAATTACTTAATTACTATGTTGGCACCATTCGTGATTACATTCGCAGACGTCTTTTCAGTTTTTATTTATTTAATTTTTAAAGTCAGCGTTTCTGTGCCAGGGCTCTGAGGATCCCTGAGCGACCACCTGGGAACAACGGTGGAGGTGCCAGACGCCAAGTGCTGTTGCGCCGCAAGTCCCTGAGCCCGGGTCTGCGGCCCTTCTCCAGGGCCGTCCCCGCGGCGACCTGGGTGGCCACAGAGGGTGGGAGAGGGCGTTTGTGAGCGCGCGGACCCTGGATCCCGACCCCGCGGCCCTTTCTTCCAGGCCACTGCTTTCAGGGCAACCGTTCGGCTAGGGTCGGTGGTCGGGGTCCCAGCTCTGCACAGCTTAGTCGGGAGCCAGTAGGCGAACTGGAGAGAGGACGCGAGACCTTTGCGCCTCTGGTCGCTTCGGCCTGGCTGTCCTCCGTGTACGCGCTCCTGTCTAGACCCAACTGCCCGCGTTCCCGCTGCCCCCAATCTATCGCACTCTGAGCGCAGCAACCCAGCTTCAGCGCGGCCGCAGGCTGCCTAGCGCGCCGCTCACCTGTCGGCGGCGCCACTCCCACGGGGTGCCGGAGGCGCCAGACAACTTGGCGGGGTTCGGGTGATGTCGCCCCCTCTCCCTCACCGAGACTCCGGCAAAGCTCGGACCCTCCCTCCTCCCAAGCCCAGCTTCTGCCGACCATGCAGCCCGAGAAGCTGCAGCCCGAGAAGCTGTAGCCCGGAGTCCGGCGAACCCGCCGCTCCCGGCTCTCTTCCTGCAGCGCGGGACTTGGACACTTTCCCAGTCTCGCGCCCCAGGGCATCAGTCGCCGCCGCCCAACTACCGCTGGGCAGCCCCAAGGCAGGGCTGGCCCCGAGGTGGGCGCCTTGGGGGCAAAAGGGCTGGCGGGTAGATGGACTGTGCGCACCTGGCCCCGGCTGCTGGCCTCTGGGCATTCTCACCTGGAAGCAAGAACAATCCGCAAAAAGTTGCCGCGATGCCTAGGACCCACATTCTCCCGGAGTCCCGGGACCGGGAGCGGGTAGGCGCATCAGAGGAGGCGACCGCAGCGGAGGCTGCCCCGGCTGCAGCGGCTGTGGCTGCCGA